>NC_081355.1:161458478-161765518 GCF_030684315.1 Stegostoma tigrinum
TTTTTGTTCTGATCTTCCTGAATCTGAACTTACTCAGTTTACCAAAGACAGACTCATAAACCTCACCACAGTCCTCTTATCACCGTCAGTAAATGTTTTGCTCCATCTGCCCCAACTTTTGCAGCCAAATTCACTGTGAAGTGTTCTTTAGCACATGCCAATGCCATTATAGCTTCTGGTTTTACTTGAGGGCCACTCGAGCAGCATGTAACTACAATATACACCAGTTTTTTCTCACTTGTGTGGCATCGATTTCTGACAGCAAGTTTGCAGCTTGAGATTTCAGACCACTGTTCTCTAAGATGCAGTTGACCATTCATAAGGAATTTTCAGAGAGTTTATTTAGGCTCATCACTAAACAGCATTTGGGATATGATATAGAAGGGAAATAGAGAGGAAATGTATAAAATCTGTGGCCTTAAGAATTGTTCTCTAAAGCCTGAGGATGAAAAGGCAGTGGCACAATGTATCAATTCATCATTGCTATATGTATAGCAAGGTCTTTCCTTTTATTTAAATCCCGTAGTTACTAGAGGGCTAGTAATGGCAGTTAGGGGAGTGGTCTGCATCCCCTGAGAGATAGAACATAGAACATAGAACAGTACAGCACAGAACAGGCCCTTCAGCCCACAATGTTGTGCCGACCATTGATCCTCAAAATGCCCCCCTTATCCCAACTCTCTGTCTTTTAGCAATTCATTAATGCTTTGTCCATGCTAATATACCATTTCCAACATCATGGGCTCTTGTCTAATTAAGTAATCTAATATGCAGAACATTTTAAAATGGCTTCTGAAATTCCAACAATATTACGTCCACTGCTTCCACTTCATATATCCAGCTTATTAATGAAATAACTCCATGGAGAACCAGTATCCCAGCACCAACTCACCTTTTCATTTACACATGGAGAGTTCTTACCTCTAGTACTGCCTCATTCAGAAACAGCTCTCAAAGTGCCAGAACTCTGACACTCCTGTTTATATCTGTCAGCCAGGGCTCCCTATTGTGTCAGATTAACAGCCCCAATCAGGGAACTCACATTCTATCAGGTCCAGCTGGCTGACCCCATTACAATCATTACATCCCTCCTCCTCTGAATCCACCTGATGACAGGGCTATGCTCCGAAATTTTGTTTTATCAAATAAACCTGTTGGACTATAACATGAAGGTGTATGATTTCTGGCCTTGCCTGCCCCAGCCCGAAACAGCACCTCCACATCTGAGTCCATTGACATAGGTCGTCCTTTTTCTTAGACAGCACCCTGAGGTGTTTGAACACTGGGACAGGTTCCTCTGACTTAGCGCCCAGTACGGGAGGCATGAAATGCAAGGGAGATTGCCTCCTCACACAGAGCACCCTGGTAGAAATCCACTCATCTTCCGATAGCAAAAGGTGCTGAAGTGGCTACATTTGTCATGTCCAACTCTGATTCAGAGGAGTCACCAGTGTTTGACTGAAAGTGTGGACCCACAGATTCCAACAGCTTTTCCAACTTTTCCAAGGGGCAGGGCACATTTTGTTCCCACACCATTTGCAAATCTGCAGCTTTGAACTGGTCCATGGGCTTGTCCAGGACCATCACACCTTCAGAACTTTGTTTGTCACTGGTCCTGAGCTCGCGTTGACCATGCCTCTTCCCCATGCAGGGCCATTTCCGTAACTCTTACACCAAACTTCGCTCCCCTATCAAACTGTCCCCTCTCGCTTGGGCATTTATCCAGCTGTGAAAAGTGGTTTACCATTTGTTTAAAATGCTCACAAAGGTGAACTGACCCATTGGGCTTTACAATCAGTATGAGTTGTGCTGCCCGTTCCACAAACTTGATTGGTTTGAGGATTCCTTCACTGATCAGCTTCCTGATTTTGGCCTTTACTTTTGCCCTTGAGGCAAATAGCACTAGGAATGCCTTGAAGAATTATGGAATTGCCTCCTGGTTGGCATATAAGTTGGCCTTGGCTCCTCTGTTGGTCCTAGACCTTCCTGAAAAATATCCAGATATTTAATTAGGACTTCACTCAGGCAGCCATTTTCCAATTGAAAAATCTTGAGTCAATCCAGGTGAATCTCTCACAACCAATTGCACCCCATTGAGCTTGAGCCTGAGCCATTTATAACCATCAGTGATCATCTCTCCTTTTCAGAAGAGACAGGAACCAAAATTGAACCCTTAATCTGTAAGTATTCCCCAATATAGGTTCTCAGTGTTGCTGAGGTCTTACACAAACTTAATGGCTGTAGTGCAGAACAAATTGTGTTGAAGACCGGTTCCGTGACTTTTGATACAGCCAATCCAGCATTGCCCTCCATTAGAACTGGGTGACCATTTAAACGGATGTTTATTTTGACTGGTTCTGATTTGGATGAGCATAAACAATTTAACTGTTCCAAACCAGATGTAGGTGCACTTCCAGGGACAGTACTCTCCTATATAGTGGCCTATGATGTATCTTACTCGATTTAGGTCCAGTGGGACTCTTGAGCTATCTCGAGCCTGCATACCGGCAGCAACTGCCATGGCTTGCTCACCCTGATGCTGAAGAAACTTTTAACTGTTTGGCCAAGGCTTTACTTTGTTTTGGGGTTTTGCTGTGGGTCAGTCTAGAGACTCTCTGATCAGGAGATGTCCTGAGTGAGGCTGTGTAACTTTGTAATTCATTCAAGTGGCATCCCCCGGCTCGGCTGGACAGCACATCCACTTCAATTGGAAAACCCTGCATCTTGTACATTCCACTGGCCACACTTTCCAATGATAAAGCAGCTGTTTGAAGCCCAGTTGGGCTTTACTTCATCAGCATTTTTGCTCAGCCACATAATTAATCCCACATACCAAATGGTCTCTTAGCATCTCACAAAGGTTTAAACCACAGTCACATATTTTGCCTATCATATTAGCCTCATCAGAAATTCGGAAACGGATTGCCCTGTTCAGAATTTCACAATTAGAGGAAGCTTGTGGCCGTAATATTCCTTAACTATGCCTGTCACTTCTCCTAAGTTTGTAATAGGGAAAATCAGGCTCATAATAACTGAAAAAGCAACAGCTCCACATGCCATCAGGAGAATTGCACATTGCTTTTTATCCGTCACAATGTCATTTGCATGGAAAAAAGAATGCATTCTTTTCCACATACTGAGCCCAGTCTTCATGATTGCACAAGTCAATCTTCTGAAATAAAGGCATGATGTAAGAAATCCTCACCCCAACCTCCATGGTGACTGTTGCAATGAGTCTTTCCAGAGACATGCTTTATTCCCCTTTGCCACTGAAGGCCTGTATCCCATCATCAAGTCACCCTTTATTTACACGTGGAGAGTTCTTACCTCTCCAACTGCCTCATTCAGAATCAACGCTCAAAGTGCCAGAACCTCTAACATTCCACATTTTATTTGTCAGCCAGGGCTCCCAAATTGAGCAAGATTACTTGTAGGTTTACTGTCAAAGTGGAGGTTGGGTCACTCAGCAGGATGGCTGGTGAGTGATGCCAGCAACATGGGAGCAATTCCTGTACTGGCTCAGGTTACCATGAAGCATTCTCCTTCTCAATCTCCCCTCACCCGAACCATAGTAGCCCTCACATTGAAACACCACCAGATCTCTCTCTTTCTCTGTAGATAGAGCAGCCCTAGATAATGGCATTTATACTGTTCACACTCAAAGTTTATCCTGTCCCTTTATTATTTTATGGTTGTTTTTTGTTGTTAATTAAAACTTTCCCAAGCCTCTGGCTAATCTTTGCCACACTGTATGTTTTTCCTTTCAATCTGATGCGATCCTTTACTCTCCCGGTTAACTGTGGATGGTTTATTCAACTTTTCCTGCCTTTGCCGTAAGCTATGAATTATTTTCTTAAAATGCTTGCCATTGTTTCTCAACCATTTTTGTTGCTAAACCCTTCCCAGTTTACTCCAGCTGGTTCTGCCTCGTTCCTTTGTAATTACCCAGAAATACGTTTATCATAATTGTTTCCAACCCAGGCTTCTCCCTCTCAAATGGAATGTTAAATTTTGCCACTTTTCATGATCACTGTTTCAATAGACAATAGGTGCTGGAGTAGGCCATTCGGCCCTTCAAGCCAGCACCACCATTCATTATGATCATGGCTGATCATCCACAATCAGTATCCTGTTCCTGCCTTATCCCCATAACCCTTGATTCCTCTATCTTTAAGAGTTCTATCTATCTCTTTCTTAAAAGTATCCAGAGAGATGGCCTCCACTGTCTTCTGGGGCAGAGCATTCCATATATCCACCACTCTCTGGGTGAAGAAGTTTTTCCTCAACTCTGTTCTAAATGGCCTACCCGCTCCCAGAATATCCAGGGATTGATGATTATCAGCATTAATCATTATTGCTTCCTGTAAACAGCCACTACACCATCAGCATACTCTTCTGCCAGCCCGCTCAGCAGCATGTCCCTCTGCCACTTCTCCACATATCTTTCGACAACCTTCTCCCACAGCCCTTTGGTCACCAGCTCTTGGATTGAAGTCAGCAGGTTACGCCTGTGATCACTCTCCTCAGCTCTCATTGTGAAGCAAATAAAACCACCTGCAAGACAGATGAACATACCAGAGAGCTCCATGTGTTACAAGCATTGGTAAGACAAGCAATTCTCAAGAATACAGTTATACTACATGATCAGCTCTCAGCATAACAGGCTCAGGATTTAGAACAGCTCGTATCTGCTAATAATTTGTCCATGGTCCACAAAGAATTCCTTTAAATCCTGTCATGGGACCTGGGCATCACTGGCTGTGTTAGCATTTATTGTCTGTCGCTAGTTCCCCTGGGGAAGGCCGTGGTGAGCTGCCTTCTTGAACGACTGAAGCCCACGTGTTATATGTTGACCCACAATGCCATTGAGGAGGGAATTCCAGCTACAGTGAGGGAACAGGGTTACACTTCAAAGTCAGGTTGGTGAGTGGCTTGGAGGGGTCTTGCAGGTGCTGGTGTTCCAATGTAACTGCTGTTCTTGGCTTTCTAAATAGAAGTGATCATGGGCTTTTAATGTGCTGTGTAAGGATTTTTGGTGAATTTCTGCAGTGCATCTTGTAGATAGGACACACTGTGCACCCAGATAAGCATTGGCAATCTGGCATTGTCCCTCATTGGCAATGTAATGGAAATGTAACTGTTGAGCTATGTTGCTCACAGCACATAGTTGGCATGGTAAACACTCCCAAGCACATACAATCCCATTCTCTCCCTTTAGTCATTGTTTAACTATGAGACTGCACAGTTAATCAGTCCTTAGCTCCATCCTATCGAAACACCCACTCTAAGTCCCTGCTTCTCAGTCCCCAGTGTCCACTTCTCATTGTCCATTGTCAGATACAGGAAAGCAGCCAGTCAGCTCCAAAGATGAGCTTTTATCTATAGCCGGTGAAACTGAACAATCGTAAACTAAATGAATAAAGGTTGCTGTTCACTCCACACCATGAATGAAATGCTGGCAATTTGACCAATAACTCTGTCACAGTCCAGTTGATCTGCTGCATTCAGCTCACGTCAACTGGGACCAGGTATCAGTCAGCTCATGTCGCTTCCTCCTCCAGCTCAGCCTTCTCCCTCCATGTCTTCAGACAGACAGAACCCACATGACACTGAAACTCACTCATTCCCAGAAACAGAGTCGGGGTGAACAACACTGGGCCACTTGCAGACCCCAAGCACCTTGAGGATCTGACAGCAGCAACATCTCCCTGAGCTGAGTGCTCTTCATCCTCCTTGGGGCATGTTGCTGTTCCTGGGTTTGCTGTCAGCCCGGGTCCTCGTGCATCTGCCTTCACCTCCTCATGAAGGCAACCACAGCACCTCACCAATGTCTGCGTGCAGAACTCTTGATAGACATGACTGAGATTGGGAATATGAGGAGTAAACAGGTACTTACCTCTGGGAAGAGTCAGTGGTGGCGTGCCCTATGGATGAGGCTGAGCACACTCTTCCATACAGTGAGACATGCTGTGCCCTGATATTAAGGGGCATGCCTCTATCATTCATTCAACCTCCACTTCAGTGGAGTCAATGAAAGCAAGCATGCAGGTACAGCAGGCAGTGAAGAAAGCTAATAGCATGCTGGCCTTCATAACAAGAGGAACTGAGTATAGGAGCAAAGAGGTCCTTGTGCAGCTGTACAGGGCCCTGGTGAGACCGCACCTGGAATATTGTGTGCAGTTTTGGTCTCCAAATTTGAGGAAGGACATTCTTGCTATTGGGGGAGTGCAGCGTAGGTTCATGAGGTCAATTCCCGGAATGGCAGGACTACCATATGTTGAAAGATTGGAGATGTGGGAGATCTGGGAGCAGTCAACCGTCCCTCGCAATGATGTTTGCAAGAAGTGTGTCCATCTTTAGAACATAGAACATTGAAATAATCAGAGGTTTAGATAGGGTGGATAGGGAGAGCCTTTTTCCTAGGATGGTGACGGCAAGCACGAGGGGGCATAGCTTTAAATTGAGGGGTGAAAGATATAGGACAGATGTCAGAGGTAGTTTCTTTACTCAGAGAGTAGTAAGGGAATGGAATGTTTTGCCTGCAACAGTAGTAGATTCGCCAACTTTAGGTACATTTAAGTCGTCATTGGACAAGCATATGGACATACATGGAATAGTGTAGGTTAGATGGGCTTGAGATCGGTATGACAGGTCGGCACAACATTGAGGGCCGAAGGGCCTGTACTGTGCTGTAATGTTCTATGCTCTATGTAACATTAGAGACCAATACAGACCCTTCGGCCCTTGATGTTGCGCCGACCTGTGAAACCAACCTGATGCCCATCTAACCTACACTATTCCATTATCAACCATATGTTTATCCATTGACCATTTCAATGCCCTTAAAGTTGGCGAGTCTACTACTGTTGCAGGCAGAGCATTCCACGCCCTTAGTAATCTGTGAGTAAAGAACCTACCTCTGACATCTGTCCTATATCTATCACCCCTCAATTTAAACCTATGCCCCCTCGTGCTAGCCATCACCATCCGAGGAAGAAGGCTCTCTCTGTCCACCCTGATCCTTTAGCTCCTTTCAGACCACATCAATTGATTGGAGCAGCAGTGAGGCGCATATGGGAAGCAGAAAGCTTGATAGATAGGAGTCAGGGAGGCATTGGCCTAGTGGTATTATCGCTAGACTATTAATTAAAAACTCAACAAATGTTCAGGTGACATTTCAGTACACTGAATGGCCTGGACAGAGTGGACGTTGGGAAGATGATTCCATTGTTAGGAGAGACTGGGACCCGAGGGCACAGAGTAACGAGAGGACCTTGTAGAACAGAGATAAGGGGAAATTTCTTCAGCCAGAGAGTGGTGAAGCTGTGGAATTCACTGCCACAGAAGGCAGGTCATTGAGTACATTTAAGACTGAGATAGATAGATTCGTGATTACCAAACGTTACAGGGAGAAAATGTGTGAATGGGATTGAGAAAATTGTCAGCTATGATTGAATGCTGTAGCAGACTTGATGGGCTGAAAGGCCTAATTTCTGCTCCTATGTCTTATGGACTCAAGTTCGAATCCTTCTATTACGGATAAATGAATCTGAATTTAATAAAGAATCTGGAATTAAGACTCTATTGATGACCCTGAATCCATTCTCAATTGTCAGGAAAAACCCATCTGGTTTACTCATGTCCTTTGGGGAAGGAAACTACCATCCTTACCTGGCCTGACCTAGATATGACTTCCCATCCACGCCATTGCCCTCTGGGCAATTATGGATGGGCAATAAATGGCCTAGCCCAGAAATGCCCATGTCTCGTGAATAGAACATAGAACAATACAGCGCAGAACAGGCCCTTTGGCCCTCGATGTTGCGCCGACCGTGAACTAATCTAAGCCCCTCCCCGTACACTATCCCATCATTATCCATATGCTTATCCAAGGATAAGCTTCTCCTGCCCTTTCCTCTGGTAGGGAGTTACCGAACCTATACCAGTAGTTGGGGTTGAACAAAGGGCTAGAACTGGAGATGTGCAAGTTCTTGGAGCTTGTAAGATTGGAATAATAAGAACGTTTCAGGAATGTGGTGACACCAAAAGTTCAAACTGATGCATGAGTGTCTGGCAGCAGAGGCAGGTAGTTTAGGAATCCCCTGTGGTCTTTCTCTGCGCCCCCGTCCTCCCCACCACAGTAGGTACACAGTTTTATATATGTTTTTGGGGACAGGGAGGGGAACATGGCCTCAAAGGCAAAAGCAACAGCAGCAGCCAGATCAGTAGCACCATGATTGGCTCTGTTAAACAACAGGGAGGGTCAAAGTGTATGTGAGCAGTGCTGATTTTGTGGTGGCGGTGGGTGGAGCGGAGCAAGGTGGGTACTGTTGGCGGGGGCTGGCAGGGGTGCGGCAAGGTGGGTGCTGTTGGTGGGGGCTGGCAGGGGCGGAGCAAGGTGGGTGCTGGTGGCGGGGGCTGGCAGGGGCGGAGCAAGGTGGGGGCTGGTGGTGGGGGCGGGTGGGGCGGAGCAAGGTGGGTGCTGGTGGCGGGTGCTGGCAGGGGCGGAGCAAGGTGGGTGCTGTTGACGGGAGCGGAGCAAGGTGGGTGCTGGTGGCGGGGGCGGGTGGGACGGAGCAAGGTGGGTGCTGGTGGCAGGGGCGGGTGGGACGGAGCAAGGTGGGTGCTGTTGGCGGGGGCGGGTGGGACGGTGCAAGGTGGGTGCTGTTGGCAGGGCGGAGCAAGGAGGGTGCTGTTGGTGGGGGCGGAGCAAGGTGGGCGCTGACGGCAGGGAGAGGCAGGGCTGGGGCAGGGTGGGTGCTGGCGGTGGGTTGGGAAGGGCGGGGTTGTCGGCAGGGCGGGGCAGGGTGGGTGCTGGCGGTGGGGTTGGGAAGGGCAGGGGGTTGTCGGCAGGGCGGTGCAGGGTGGGTGCTGGCGGTGGGGTAGGAAGGGCGGGGGTTGTCGGCAGGGTAGGGTGGGGAAGGGTGGAGAAAGGTGGGTGTTTTTGGTGGGGGTAGATCGAGCCCCAGGATCAAAGCAGTACATCAACATGTAGGGTGATTGAGCGGAGGGTAGAGGTGAACTTGAATAAGTCTGACAGGACAGGCCGGGCCAGGTTCAGGAACACAGTGAGATTGGCGTTCGGTATTGTGTTTATTTGAATGCAAGGAAAATAACAGGTAAAGCAGATGAGTTTAGGGCCTGGAATAATAGTGGGACTACGATGCTGTAATCATTTCAGAAGCTTGGTTGAGAGAAGGGCAGACCCAACAGCTCAGCGTTCCAGGGTTTAGATGTTTTGGGTGAGATAGAGAGCGATGTAAAAAAGGAATGGTGGAAGTTACATTACTGATTGACACACTGTCCCAGCTGCACTAAGACAAGACAGGATACCAGAAGACCCATCCAGTAAGGCCATAAGGATGGAGCTCAGGGATAAGTAAGGTACAGTCAGTATGATGGTATTAGTCCTAACAGCCTCCTAATATCTGGCAGGGGGCTGGAGAAACCGATAGGTAAGCAGATTATGGAAAGATGTAAAAACAACAGGGTCACTGTAGTGCCTGATTTTAACGTCCCTAACAGGGACTGGGGCTCCCTTAGTGCCAGAGGCTTGGAAGGGACAGAATTTGTTCAGTGCATCTGGAAGCATTTCTTGAAGCAATATGTAGGTAACTGAACTAGGGAAGGGGCCATGCTGGACCTTGTACTGGGGAACGAGCCTGGCCAGGTGATTCAAGTTTCAGTTGGGGGAAATATTTTGTGAACAGTGATTTTTAATTGAGTTTGTAGACTTGCTCGTTGAGTCACTGTTTTTGCTTGCAGACGTTTTGTCACCCTGCTCGGTAACATGGTCAGTGCGCCTTCAGTAAAGTGTTGGTGTTCTGTCCCGCTTGTTATTTATATGCGTCGTTTGTTGGGGCAGTTGGCATTACTTCTGGTTCTGTTATTTCAGTTGTTTGTATGTTGGGTCCAGTACAATGTGTTTGTCAGAGTTCCAGTTGGAATGTCAGGTCTCCAGGAATTCCCTGGCATGTCTCTATTTGGCTTGTGCTATTGTGGATGTGATGTCCCAGTTGAATTTGTGTCCTTTTTGTACCCATATGTACTGAGACCAGGGAGAACTGGTCGTATCTCTTGGTAATTCGTTCGTGTTTGTGTATCCTTATTGCCAGTTTTCTTCCAGTTTGGGTTGTGTAATGTTTCTCTCAGTCCTTGCCTGGTATTGTGTACATTAGTTTTATTGGTTGTGGGTATGGGTGGACATTAGGAAGTTGTTTCCATTAGGCGGGAAGACTAGGACCCGTGGGCACAGCCTTAAAATTAGAGGGGGGTAAATTTAAAACTGAAATGAGACGACATTTCTTCAGCCAGAGAGTGGTGGGCTTGTGGAATTCATTGCCACGGAGTGCAGTGGAGGCCGGGACATTGGATGCCTTCAAGGCAGAGATCGACAAATTCTTGATCTCACAAGGAATCAAAGGCTACGGGGAGAGTGCAGGGAAGTGGAGTTGAAATGCCCATCAGCCATGACTTAAATGGTGGAGTGGATTTGATGGGCCAAATGGCCTTATTTCCACTCTTAAGACCATAAGACATATGGATCCTTTATGTTTGTCAGTTGCTGTCACAGGGTGCCTGTTGGCTTGTGGGCTACTCTGATACCCAGGGGTCTGAGTAGTCTTGTCATCTCTGATGCTTCCAGATGCACTGAACAAATTCTGTCCCTTTCAAGCCCCTGGCACTAAGGGAGTCCCAGTCCCTGTTAGGGACGTTAAAATCAGGCACTGCAGTGACCCTGTTGTTTTTACATCTTTCCATAATCTGCTTACCTATCGGTTTCTCCAGCCCCCTGCCAGATATTAGGAGGCTGTTAGAATAATACCATCATACTGACTGTACATCACAGATATGGGAGCCTTTTAAAGGCCAGTTGATCAGAGTTCAGAACCAGAATAAAAACCGAAAGAACTGCAGTTGCTGTAAATCAGGAACAAAAACAGAAGTTGCTGGAAATGCTCAGCAGGTCTGGCAGCGTCTGTGAAGAAGAAAATCAGAGTTAATGTTTCAAGTCCAGGGATCCTTCTTCAGTTCTGATGCTGTCAGACCTGCTGAGCTCTTCCAGTAACTTCTGTTTTTGTTCAGAACCAGAATATTCCTGTAAAGATAAAAGATAAGGATGGCAAGATTCAGGAACTCTGTAAGAGATGTTGAAAGTTTGGTGAAAAGGAGAAAGGAAGCAGATGTAAGGTTTAGGAAACTGATTGGAGGAAAGGATTTGTATGCACCAATTGGGATCTGGATTGCTGTGTGTGTGTGTGTGTGTGTGTGTGTGTGTGTGTAATTGATATGTTCATCAAAGGATTACAGTAATTCGAAACTGACACTTAGGTAGAAGGCCAGTAAACGAATTAGACAGATGGCAAGCTGATGCAAACACGACAGGTTGAATGTCCTCTTTTTGTGCCATAACAATTAAGATTCTGTTTGCTTGTCTTATAGCCATTTTTCAGGTTGCTAAACCTACGGAAGTTGGGACTTAGTGATAATGAGATCCAGAGACTGCCTCCAGAAGTTGCTAACTTCATGCAACTTGTTGAGCTCGACATCTCTCGCAATGGTAAGTCTGGGAGAATACCTGTGCATGTGCCAGTTGGGGGCTGTGTCTGTTTGTGTGTTGCTACATCTCATTGGGATAGCTGGAAATTCACTGGAAATCAAGTTCTCCCTGAGTCATCTCAAAACTTCAAGACTTTATCAAATTACATAAAATTCCTGAATTCCATTGATCTAGTCAGATCCAGGTGAAAAGCAAACACAGGTCAGGTTTCTGTACTTAATGCATATTCGTTATAAATGGCTTCTGACTGCAGATGAACAGCTCACCACCACCTTCCCATGGGCACCTAGGGATAGGCTCTGAGGAAGGGTCACCCGACCTAAAATGCTAACTCTGATTTTTCCTTCAGACACAGCCAGACCTACTGAGCTTTTCCAACAACTTTTGTTTTTTTGATGGGCACTAAATGCAAACCAGCCAGCGACGCCCACATCCCACAAAATGAATAAAAAATAACTATTAATGCTTAGCGTTTAACTCCAGTAGATAAAATACTAACCTCTCTGTACAACTCCCCCCCCCCCCCCACACACACACACACACACACACACACACACACACACACACACACACACACACACACACACGCAGACAGTCCAAAAAGCATTGGTGGTATGGGTGGGAGGGAAAACCAGGACGGTTTGTGACCTTTGTCCACAGGGCGTTGATTGGAAGGGGAACTTAGGCGTTAGAGCAGGAGTTTCTGGGGGTAATTCGGGAGGCACAGCAAAAAATTATCCCAGGGATCAACAAACATATTAAGGAAGGACGAGGAAATCATGACAGACAAGGGAAGTCAGGGACAGCATAAAAACAAAAGAAAAAACACTGTGTGGCGAAGATTAATGGGAACCCAGAGGATTGGGAAGCCTTCTGAAGCAAGCTCAATGGACCCGAAGTATGAACTCTGATTTCTCTTCACAGATGTTGCTATACCTGCTGGGATTTTCTAGCAATTACTGTCTTTGTAAAATGAAATTATTTTCCTGTTCGCCTCACTTCAGTCTTTAATAAGATTTTAGAATGCATTATGAAGGAAATAAAGATTGGGTAATAAATGCTGACCAGCTACTGACACATGTATCCCACAAGTGCATAGAAGAAAGACTAGCCCATGGTATTTGGGTGAACGCTACTGGTACAGACAGAGGATTGGCCCATTGGCTGAAGGCAGAGAGTGGGGATAAAAGGGTCTTTTTAAGGATGGCAGGTAGTGACTGGTAGAGTTCTGCAGGGGTCACTGTTGGGACCACAACTATTCACGTTATACATTAACGACCTGAATAAAGGGACTGAAAGCATTGTTGTGAAGTTTGCAGATGACACAAAGTTGGATAGAGAAACAGGTAGTGTTGACAAAATGGGCAGGTTGCAGAGGACTTGAACAAGCTAGGTGAGTGGGCAGAGAAGTGGCAGATGGAATAAAATATGGGAGAGTGTGAGGTTATGCACTTTAGTGGGAAGAATAGAGGCATAGACTATTTTCTATCCATGGAAAGGCTTTGGAAATCTTAAGCACAAAAGCACTTGGGAATCATGGTTCTGTTATGGTTAATGTGTAGGTTCAGCTGGCAGTTAGGAAGGCAAATGCAAAGTTAGCATTCATTTCGAGAAGGCTAGAATGCAAGAACAGAGATGAGTTCTGTTGAGGTTGCATCAGGCTCTGGTTAGACTGCATTTGGAACATTGTCAGTGGTGTTCATACACACGCTAGTCTCCTTCTATCAGGGTGCCTGCGCGCTAGTCTCCCAGCGTCCGTATGTATCTTGCACTAGTCTGTTGGGGAGGTGTATCTGTTTGCTCGCGTGCCAGTCTGCTGGGCATGGGGTCATTGGTGTGCCCGTGTACAGGTTTGTCCTAGTCCCATGCTCCCCAATTCCTGCTTTTTATGCAACTTTATACGTTTCCTGTTTGGATGCAATATCATCGTTAATTTCTTCTGTAAGCCATGAGCCCCTTTCCTCCTTTTTTGTACCTACCAGGAATGAATATTTGTGTAATTCGTGTATGTGTGTGTTCCACCATCTTCCCTTTACTGAGGTTCCCCAATCCTTCCTTGCCAGTTTTTGTTTCAGACACTCATAGCTCCCTTTATTTCGATAAAAGGGTCCTGATTTCTGATTTGACCACTTCACTCTCCATCATGATGAATTCTATTGTACTGTGGTCAGACATCCTCAAGAAACCCCACACAAAAAGATTGTTAATCGATCCTTTCTCGTTGCACGGTTGCAAGTCTGGAATATCCTGTTCTCAGGATGGTTCCTCACTGTTTTGTCTAAACAAATCATCTGACACATGCCAGGAAATCCTGCTCCACAATATCGGTGTTAGTTTTGTTTGTCTGATCTGTATGTCAGTTAAAGTCACCATTAATGCAGTGGTACCCTTACTGCATGAATCTTTGATTTCTTGTTTAGTACCTCTCATCATATCTTCACTACTGTTTGAGGGCCTTTCGACATCCCCACTCTTTTTTTTTGTCCCTTGATATTTCTTACTTCCACTGATACAGATTCCATGTAATGACTTTCTGAGCTAATATCCTTCCTCTCAATGTTGCTTTACCACCTTTACCTTTTTGTCTGCCCTTCTTGTGTCTGTAGACAGGCTTTGGGGGTTTACAAGATGGGTTAGCCATAATGAGGGACTGTCTTATAAGGAGAGAAGGGGTAGCTGGGCCTGTACTCATTGAAGTTTAGATGAATTGCAGGTGACTTTCTTGAAACACAAAACATTCTTGGGGACTTGACAGGGAGTCTGTGGAAAGGTTTTTACCCCTGCTCAAATCATGCTGCAGCTGTACAAAACTCTGGTGCGGCCGCACTTGGAATATTGCGTACAGTTCTGGTCGCCCCATTATAGGAAGGATGTGGAAGCTTTGGAAAGGGTGCAGAGGAGATTTACTAGGATGTTGCCTGGTCTGGAGGGAAGCTCTTACGAGGAAAGGCTGAGGGACTTGAGGCTGTTTTCATTAGAGAGAAGAAGGTTGAGAGGTGACTTAATTGAGACATATAAAATAATCAGAGGGTTAATTGGGTGGATAGGGAGAGCCTTTTTCCTAGGATGGTGACGGCAAGCACGAGGGGGCATAGCTTTAAATTGAGGGGTGAAAGATATAGGACAGATGTCAGAGGTAGTTTCTTTACTCAGAGAGTAGTAAGGGAATGGAACGCTTTGCCTGCAACGATAGTAGATTCTCCAACTTTAGGTACATTTAAGTCGTGATTGGATAAGCATATGGACGTACATGGAATAGTGTAGGTTAGATGGGCTTGAGATCGGTATGACAGGTTGGCACAACATCGCGGGCCGAAGGGCCTGTACTGTGCTGTAATGTTCTATGTTCTATAAGCCCTCTGGTCCCAGACTGTCCCACAGGGGATCACCCATTTAAGACAGATATGGAGGAATTTCTTCTTTCTGAGAATGAGTCTGTGGAATTCTTTACCATAAAGGACAGTCAAGGCTGGTTATTAAGTATATTCAGAAACAAAGAAACAAAGAAGCCTACAGCACAGGAACAGGCCCTTCGGCCCTCCAAGCCTGCGCCGATCAAGATCCTCTGTCTAACCTGTCTTCTATTTTTTAACGGTCTGTGTCCATTTGCCCCCTGCCCATCTATGTACTGTCCAAATACATCTTAAAAGACGCTAACATGTCTGCGTCTACCACCTCCGCTGGCAACGCGTTCTGGGCACCCACCACCCTCTGTGTAAAGAACTTTCCACGCATATCTCCCTTAAACTTTCCTCTCTCACTTTGAGCTCATGACCCCTAGTATTTGAGCCCCCCACTCTGGGGGAAAAAGCTTTTTGCTATTCACCCTGTCTATACCCCTCATGATTTTTAGACCTCAATCAGGTCCCCCCTCAATGTCTGTCTTTCTAATGAAAATAATCCTAATCTATTCAACCTCTCTTCATAGCTAGCACCCTCCATACCAGGCAACATCCTGGTGAACCACCTCTGCACCCTCTCCAAAGCGTCCACATCCTTTTGGTAATGTGGCGACCAGAACTGCACACAGTATTCCAAATGTGGCCGAACCAAAGTCCTATACAGCTGCAACATGACCTGCCAACTCTTGTACTCAATACCCCGCCCAATGAAGGAAAGCATGCCATATGCCTTCTTGACCACCCTATTGACCTGTGTTGTCACCTTCAGGGAACAATGGACCTGAACACCCAGATCTCTCTGTTCATCAATTTTCCCTCGGACTTTTTCATTTACTGTATAGTTCGCCCTTGAATTTGATCTTCCAAAATGCATCACCTCGCATTTTCCCGGATCGAACTCCATCTGCCATTTATCTGCCCAACTCTCCAGTCTATCTATATTCTGCTGTAATCTCTGACAGTCCCCTTCACTATCAGCTACTCCACCAATCTTCATGTCATCAGCAAACTTGCTGATCAGACCACCTACGCTTTCCTCCAGATCATTTACATATATCACAAACAACAGTGGTCCCAGCACAGATCCCTGTGGAACACCACTAGTCACAGGTCTCCAATTTGAGAAACTCCCTTCTGCTACTACTGTCTCCTGTTGCCCAGCCAGTTTTTTTATCCATCTAGCTAGCACACCCTGGACCCCATGTGACTTCACTTTCTCTATCAGCCTGCCATGGGGAACCTTATCAAACGCCTTACTGAAGGTTGAGAAAGATCATTAATCTGTAAAGGAATCAAGGGAAAGACAGGAAAGTGGATCATAGAATCCCCGTAGCATGTAAACAGGCCCTTTAGCCCAACAAGTCCACACTGACCCTCGGAGCATTCCACCCAGACACAATTCCCAATAACCCACTTAATCTACACATCCCTGAACACTACGGGCAATTGAGCATGGCCAGTCCACCTACCCTGTACATCTATGGACTGCGGGAGGAAATGGGAGCACCCAGAGGAAACCCACGCAGTCACTGGGAGAAAGTGCAAACTCCTCACAGACAGTCGCTCGAAGGTGGAATTGAACCCGGATCCCTGGCACTGTGAGTCAGCAGTGCTGACCACTAAGCCACCGTGCCGCCCTAGTTGAAGATAAGCAGATGTGAGGAACTTTTCCCCACTTCTGACCCTACAATGGAGGGAGCATCGTTGATGAATCAGCTGAAGGTGGTTGGGCCTAGGACACTCCCCTGAGAAACTCCTACAGTGATGTTCTGGAGCTGAGATGACTGACCTCCAACAAGTCATACCATACTAGAAATGTAAACCCTGTGTCTCCCTTTATAGATGCAGCCAGACCTGCTCAGCTTTTTCAGCACTGCTGAACAGGTACTGTTTGATAGTATTGTTGATGACACCCTCCATCACTTCACTGGTGATCGAGAGTAGACCGATGGGGAAAATTTGTATGGGTTAGTTTTGTCCTTTTTTATGTACTGGGCATACCTGGGCAATTTTCCCTACTTGTCGGGTAGATGCCAGTGTAGCTGTTTTGAAACAGGTTAGTGAGTATGTGATCTCATGGCTATTGCGGTGGCACCTTATCAGATACCTTCAGGAAATCCAAGTACGACACTTTGCCAGATTTCCTTTGATCCACCTTGATTCTTACTTTCTTAGAGAACTTGAATAATTTATTCAAGCGTGATTTCCTTTTTACAAAGTTATGTTGACCTTAAAATTATTTTTATTAAGATTTTCTAACTGTGGCAGCGCATAGCAGGACTGATAACAATGTTATGAGCTTTTTATTTCTTTTGTCTCCACAGATATCCCTGAAATTCCTGAAAGTATTAAATTCTGCAAGTCTCTAGAAATAGCTGATTTCAGTGGGAACCCCCTTTCAAGGTACAGTGACATGTTCCAGAAACATCAAAGGGTTAGAAATGTAGAAAATAGAAGTTGGAGTATGCCATTCACCCTCCTAAGCTTTCTCTGCTATTTGTAACACGGCTGATTTTACAATTCAGTACCCTGTTCCCGCTTTCTCCCCATGCCCTTTGGTCCTTACCGTCCCAACGCTGTGTCAAATTCCTTAAAATTATAGAGCCATTCTGTATTGAAACAGACCCTTTGGTCCAATCCCTCATATTTATGCATGAAATGTGGTCTGTGTCTCTTGCCTCTCTGGTGGAGGAGTGGCAGATGGGTCTGTTTGCCTTGGGAAGGAGTGGTGGGTGGGTCTGTCTCTGCGCGCCTGGGGGAGGAGTGACGGGGGTGTCCGTCTCTCTGTGTACCTGGGGAGGAGTGGTGGATGGGTCTGTCTCTGCGTGCCTGGGGGAGGAGTGACGGGGGAGTCCGTCTCTCTGTGTACCTGGGGAGGAGTGGTGGGTGGGTCTGTCTCTGCATGCCTGGGGGAGGAGTGACAGGGGTGTCTGTCTCTGTGTACCTGGGGAAGGAGATGTTGGAAGGACCATTTCTCTATTTGCCCCACTGGGAGGGGTGTGTTTGTGTGTGCATATTTTTGTGCTTGGGCAGAGATCTGCCTCTATTTGTGTGCCAAGGGAGAGTAGGAAGAATAAATCCTTGAGGATGCATGTGATCTGGCTGTGGTGCTGGATAAGGCCAGTTGAGCCCTTGAAGCTCGGATCTTGGCTGACCCAAAACTCTTCACGTCCACTTTCCTGCCTTTGCCCCGTAACCATGGATTCCCTGACTGATCAAGAACCTATCAATCTCAACCTGAAATGTGCACAAGTTCTGTGCCCCCATGGCAAGGAGTTTCTCCTTAGACCAGTTTTAAATTGGTGCCCCTTCATTCTGAGACTGCGCCTTCTAATCCTAGCCTGTACCATGAGGGTAGGCATCCTCTCAGCATTTACTGTGCCAAGTCCCCTTAGATTCTGAAAGAACTGTGGATGTTACAAATCAGGAACAAAAACAGAAGTTGCTGGAAAAGCTCAGCAGGTCTAGAAGCATCTGTGAAGAAAAATGTGAGGAACAGTCACTGGGCCTGAAACGTTAACTCTCATTTTTTTCTCTTGCTTTTTATGCAACTTTATATGTTTATACGAACATTAACAGCAACTTTTGATTTTGTTCCTTAAGAATCCAATATGTTTCAATGAGATCGCTTCTTATTCTTCTGAACTCCTGTGAGCAGATTCTGAAGCTGTTTGGCAATTTCACATAAAATAATCCAATGAGATTATGGTTAATCATTTTATGGTTTCAAGACCACTTTGTTCTGTCAGCCCTCAACCTCATTGTTATCAAAGGTCTGTCCATCTCGCAGCAGTCACTACCTGTCCCGACAGCAATCCCGTCACCTGATATTCATGTTGTTTGTCTTGCAGGCTGCCTGATGGGTTCACCCAGCTCCGAATCCTTGCACACCTCTCCCTCAATGATGTCTCCCTACAGTCTCTGCCAAATGACATTGGGAAGTAAGTGAATAACAAGATTTGGTGACAAATACAAATGGCGGTGTATTGAAAATAGACTGAGAGCTGGTTTTGAGGCAGCCTGGCCAGCGTGACGTATCTGTCAATGTGCACTTTCTTGCAACATCGTCACATTGCCTGTAGAAGCCATTAGGCGGGCCATTGTATCTGCCTTACCACTCCAAAAGAATATATAAACATACAAAATAGGAGGAGCAGCAGACCATTTGGTCCCTCAAGTGCATTCCAATGTTCAATGCACCCCCTTATTTTTAATTTTTTTGTAATGATCACTTCCTCAATTAATCAGTTTATAGGTTATCCCTTCACTTGTTATTCAGTTATTAATGCTTTACTCACACCATCTGACACTTCTGGTCACCTGTAGAGACTCATTATTCCACCTGTCGACACTCCAGTTACGCCATTTGTACAATCTTTTGATCTCTCTGCCTGTAAATTGTGTAGCTGTATGCTTCTCTTCACTCCACCTGGTGAAGGAGCAGAGCTTCAAAAGCTTGTGATTTCAAATAAACCTGTTGGACCATAACCTGGTGTTATGTGATTCCTGATCAGCACCATTAAGATCCCAGCTGATCTAATTGTGATCTCATTCCACTTCCTGCCTGATCCCCAAGTAAGCTCGACTCCTCTGCCAAACAAAACTCTTGCTAACATGATGTTGATAGTTCAGCCTTGAGTGCTGTCTGGAGAATTCTACAGACTGGTGACCCTCTGAGAGAAACTGTCATCTCCATCTTAATAGGATGCCTTTTTGTTTTTGCAAGTGAGTTTTAGTCTTCCCTTCAAGTGGAAACATCCTCATGGTATCCACATGATCCAGTCCTTTTCAAGGTGGTTAATGTTTCAATAAGATCACCTGATATTATTTTAAACTCCAATGATGAGGATTAGTGTTAAAATGGAGGGGAACTTGCAGATCATGGTATTCCCTTATAATTGCTGCTGTTGTCCTTCTAGATGGTACTGGCTTGGAAAGTGCTGTTGAAGGAATATTTTGTGAAATTGATTTGGTAGTCTTAGAAGTCTGTCCACCTCTGATCAATCATTAGTCTCTGCTGATTTGAGTAATGCTGCTTTTTATTAGGAACCAGCCTTAATTTCTCTATATAACAGACAATGTGCCCTATGTGCAGTTTCTTAATCACTGAGATAAATCTTTGCTGGTAATTATTTTTTAAAAAATTGTCTGGAGCATTAGTATAATGGCATTTCCATTGCCCTGCCTTTTAACATAATTACCCAACACATGGTGTGAGCTGTGCATTCACACACACTTACCTTCATTCAGGTCGGAAACATTGTTCTTACTTATACCTGTTGTTTTGTAGCTTGGCCAACCTGGTGACACTGGAACTTCGAGAGAACTTGTTGAAGACACTGCCAACGTGAGTGGCTCTTTAATAACTTTCATGTAACACTCACTGGATTGCTAGACTGTCTCAGTGCTTGCTGCTGTGTGTTGGCTTTTCCAGCCTTTCCCTGTGAATGGGTGAAAGTCTGTTACCTCCTTTCTCCCAATCCTTTCAGGTTCCTTACCCACGATCATGCAGATGCTGGGACCCTTTCACATATGAGCAAGCCCTTCAGTGTTTGCAGGGAGAGCCATTGACATGAACAGTGTGCAGATGTCTGTTCTTACCCTAATTGTTATTAGTTTATTGTCATCATGGTGAGTGCAGCTGATGGAATTATTCCTTTCCCCCACTAATCCCAAAGAATTTCACAAACAGAGGTACTTTGTGAAATGCAGTTCCCTATTCAAATTAAGCAGCTTATTTATTCAGAGCAAACCCCTAGGCAATGTTGGCAAAAAGGTAAGATAATCATGCTTTTGGTGGTGAGTAGGAACGTACATTAGCTGAGAGATTTGGAGAACTTCCCGATGCTGCATGTCAGCTCCTGTGTATCTGTAAGGACCTTGTGAAGTTGTAGGAATTTCCGTCAAGCAAAATTGCGGTTAAAGTCACCAAAGTTTACGGTACAGAAGGAGGCTATTCAATCCATCTTGCCTGTACTGGCTTCTGAAAGAGCCACTCAGCTCATCCCATTCTCCAGCCCTATCTCTGTAACTCTCTAACTTTATCTGAAGGGTCTAGGCCCGAAACGTCAGCTTTTGTGCTCCTAAGATGCTGCTTGGCCTGCTGTGTTCATCCAGCTTCACACTTCATTATCTCAATATTCATCCAGTTTTCTTCTGAAACCTCCAATGGAATCCACCTGCACCACTCTCCCAGGAAGCGCAAACCAAATCCTAGCAACTCTTGAGGAAGGAAGTTTCCCCCTCATCTCATTCTCAACTCTTTTGCTGACAGCCTTGAAGTTGTGACCCGAGTTATCCCCCTAGAGTAGAGGACAAGAGGCCATTTAGCCAGTGTGCCTATACTGGTGACCTTATGGGGGTTGATTAAAATCATGAGAGAGATGGATGAGGTGAATGGCAAATGCCTTTTCCTTAAGATGGGGGATTTCAGGACTAGGGGACGTATTTTTATGGTGGGAGGAGAAAGATTTAACAATGGGCATGAAGGGCAACTTTTCTTAGTGTTTAAAGTGTGGAATGAACTGCTAGGGGAAGTGGTGAATGCAGGTACAGTTACAACGTTCAAAAGGTGTTTGGACAAGTTCATGAATAGGGAATGTCTGGAAGGATGTGGGACTAGTTTAGTTTGGGATTATGGTTGGCATGGACTGGTTGGATTCAAGGGCCTGTTTCCATGCTGTATGACTCTGACAGTAGCCATTCAGCCTGATTGAATTTTTTGGAATTGGTCTTTAGCACTGACAGTCATGGCTGTTCAAATGTAAATCCAAGTAGTTTAGACCATAGAGCTGTGTTGCACAGGAACGGGCCCCGTGGCCCAAGATGTTGCACCGAACATGATGCCAAATCAAACTAATCCCTTTTGCCTGCCCTTAGTCCATATCCCTCCATTCTTTACATACTTGTGTTTATGTAAATGTCCCTGAAATGTGCCTATTGTATCTGCCTCCACCACCACCCCGGCAGTGTGTTCTAGACTTCTACCATTCTCAGTGTTTAAAAAAACTTGCCCCTCACATCTCCTTTCAACTCCCCCCACTAACTTAAATGCATGCCCCCTAGTATTAGACTTTTCAACTCTTCGGGGGCGTTGACTTCCAAAGTAACATTGACTTCAAACCCTACCTACACGTCTCATAATTTTATAAATGTTCATCAAGGCCCCCTGAGCCTCCACTGTTCCAGAGAAAACAACCCAAGTTTTTTTAGCCTCTCCTTAATAGCTCATACCCTCTAATCCAGGCAGCTTCCTGGTAAAGCTCTTCCGGACCCTCTTCAAAGCCTCCACATCCCTCCTGTAATGGGCAAATACAACTTTGCAAATGTCATTTGAGGATTTCTTGTTTTACCACCCCATTCTCTTCTCTCTTTCTCTCTCTTCACCACCACCACCATCCCCCCCGCCCGCCACCTCCAGCACCCCCCTTCTCTCTTTTTCTCCCCATTCCCACTTAGACCCGTCTTCTCCTTGTCTCACCTGTTTCTGATTGGGTTCTCTGCTCTCCACTGGGCTCAGCCCCTGGTCAGAACTGATCCCAGTCTTGATTGTGTTCCATCTTTGCCTGATAATCTCTTTGGATCTTTGGATTTCTGCTATCTGTCTCAGGGTCCCAACGGGCATTAGTGCTCCGCCCCACCCCCTCGGGGTCCCCATGGGTGTTGCCCCTCAACCCACCATCTGAGTCCCAATTAGTTACAAGGAATGGTTTAGCTTATCAGGCTGCATGCCTGGTTTGTGATGCAGAGTGATACCAACATCATGGGTTCAATTCCCACAGTAGCAGAGGGCGCTGTCCTCCTCAACCCCTCCCCTTGCCTGAGGCATGGTGACCCTCGGGTAAACCCATCACCAGTTGTCTCTCCTAACTGAGAGAGAAGCCTACAGTCTGATAAGACGCTGGCACCTTTCCCATTTTTTAGTTACAATTGTTTTGTTTGTCCTGCAGGTCCCTATCTTTCCTGGTGAAGCTGGAGGAGTTAGATCTTGGCAGCAATGAACTGGAAGTACTGGTGAGGAATTGGTTTGTCTTGGTTGCTGGCATCCAGCTCTGTATTAGCCCCTGTGGGGACATGTGCCTGTACATGTACATATTGACCCAGTTTAACATGTAGTTGTCACTTTGTCAATCTTAGGACTTTTACCCCCCAGTTCTTAGGGATATTTGATTCAAAGAAGTAATAGTCAGAGTTAAGCGATTCCACAACCAACAGATCAGACCTACATCCTGTAGTTCTGCCACATCCCATCGTGAATGGTGGAGGAGGAGGCTCCACAAATATCCCCATCCTCAATGATGGAAGAGCTCAAGCTGATACATTTTGTGACAGTATTAGGCGGAAGAACCATGTGGATGATCCATCTTGTCCTTCTCCCGAAAGGCCTCACCATCACAGATACCAGTCTTTAATAATTTGTTTTACGGATACTTTGAAGTGAAATACTAAAGGACCCTAGGAAATACAGAAGATCACAGACACCTTGGCGTGCATATCCACAGATCTTTGAAGTCAACGGGACAATTTGCTAAGGCCTTTAAGAAGGCATGTGGGAGATCTGCCTTTATTAATTAGGGCATTGAATACAAGAGCAGGGAGGTTATGATGGAGCTGCATCTGACATTGGTTGGGTCACACCTGGAGTACTGTGTGCAGTTCTGGTCATCACACCAAGAAGGACATGATTGCATTAGAGACGGTGCAGAGGTTGTTGCCAAGATGGAGTGATTCAGCAATGACTAGGGACTAAATAGGCTGGAACCAACAAAACCATGAATCACTGGAGAAACTCTGCTGTGTGATAGCATATGTGGATAGAAAACAGTTAACATTTTGAATCCACTGACAATTGTGAATCTCAATAGTAATGCCCTGGAAGAACGTAGAGAATCCAGGAAATTGCGTAAAAATGAAATTCAGAGCACAAAGAGACAACATGAAATAACACTGGTAAACAAAATAAGGGAAAATCCAAAGGGGGATGGGGTGAGGGTTCTGGAATAAATAGGGAGAGAGGGGGAGGCGGACCGAAGATGGAGAGAAAAGAAGATAGGTGGAGAGGAGAATATAGGTGGGGAGGTAGGGAGGGGATAGGTCAGTCCAAGGAAGACAGACAGGTCAAGGAGGTGGGATGAGGTTAGTAGGTAGGAGATGGAGGTGCGGCTTGGGGTGGGAGGAAGGGATGGGTGAGAGGAAGAACAGGTTAGGGAGGCAGAAACAGGCTGGACTGGTTTTGGGATGCAGTGGGGGGAGGGGACGAACTGGGCTGGTTTTGGGATGCGGTGGGGGAAGGGGAGATTTTGAAGCTGGTGAAGTCCACATTGATACCATTGGGCTGCAGGGTTTCCAAGTGGAATATGAGTTGCTGTTCCTGCAACCTTCGGGTGGCATCATTGTGGCACTGCAGGAGGCCCGTGATGGACATGTCATCTAAGGAATGGGAGGGGGCGTAGAAACGGTTCGCAACTGGGAGGTACAGTTGTTTATTGCGAACCGAGCGGAGGTGTTCTGCAAAGCGGTCCCCAAGCCTCCGCTTGGTTTCCCCAAAGTAGAGAAAGCCACAACGGGTACAATGGATACAGTACACCACATTGGCAGATGTGCAGGTGACTCTCTGCTTAATATGGAAAGTCATCTTGGGGCCTGGGATAGGGGTGAGGGAGGAGGTGTGGGGGCAAGTGTAGCACTTCCTGCGGTTGCAGGGGAAGGTGCTGGGTGTGGTGGGGTTGGAGGGCAGTGTGGAGTGGACAAGGGAGTCCCGGAGAGAGTGGTCTCTCCGGAAAGCAGACAAGGATGGGGATGGAAAAATGTCTTGGGTGGTGGGGTCGGATTGTAGATGGCGGAAGTGTCGGAGGATGACGCATTGTATTAAGCAGAGGTTCACCTGCACATCTGCCCGTGTGGTATAATGTATCCATTGTACCCGGTGTGTCTTCCTCTACGTTGGGGAAACCAAGCGGAGGCTAGGGGACTGCTTTGCAGAACACCTTCGCTCGGTTCGCAACAAACAACTGCACCTCCCAGTCGCGAACCATTTTAATTCTCCCTTCCATTCTTTAGATGACATGTCCATCATGGGCCTCCTGCAGTGCCACAATGATGCCACCCGAAGGTTGCAGAAACAGCAACTCATATTCCGCTTGGGAACCCTGCAGCCCAATGGTATCAATGTGGACTTCACCAGCTTCAAAATCTTCCCTTACCCCACCGCATCCCAAAACCAGCCCAGTTTGTCCCCTCCCCCCACTGCACCACACAACCAGCCCAGCTTTTCCCCTCCCACCACTGCATCCCAAAACCAGTCCAGCCTGTTTCTGCCTCCCTAACCTGTTCTTCCTCTCACCCATCCCTTCCTCCCACCTCAAGCTGCACCTCCATTTCCTACCTACTAACCTCATCCCACCTCCTTGACCTGTCCGTCTTCCCTGGACTGACCTATCCCCTCCCTACCTCTCCACCTATACTCTCCTCTCACCTGTCTTCTTTTCTCTCCATATTCGGTCTGCCTCCCCCTCTCTCCCTATTTATTCCAGAACCCTCACCCCATCCCCCTCTCTGATGAAGGGTCTAGGCCCAAAATGTCAGCTTTTGTGCTCCTGAGATGCTGCTTGGCCTGCTGTGTTCATCCAGCTTCACACATTGTTATCTTGGATTCTCCAGCATCTGCAGTTCCCATTATCACAAGGGAAAATCCAAAGGTATTTTATGCATATGTAAGGTGTATGGAGAGAACCAACAGAAATAACTAGGCCTGAAGTATCAGTTTGGATCTGGAAGACATAACTGAGGTGCTAAAATGTGAGGCTGGATGAACACAGCAGGCCAAGCAGCATCTCAGGAGCACAAAAGCCTAGGCCCGAAACGTCAGCTTTTGTGCTCCTGAGATGCTGCTTGGCCTGCTGTGTTCATCCAGCCTCACATTTTATTATCTTGGAATCTCCAGCGTCTGCAGTTCCCATTATCTCTGATAACTGAGGTGCTAATGAGTACTTTACACCAGTACTCACTGTAGGGAAGGATGATGTAGGTGTAGAAATCAGGGATGGGGTCTGTGATGAACATGAATAAATTAGCATTGAGAGGGAAGTGATATTCAAAGGTTTTTCCGACCTTAAAGCAGTTAAGTCACCAGGACCAAATGAAATGTGTCCCAATTACTGTGAGAGGTAAAGGAGAATTTGCTGAGACCTGAATTAATTTTCAAATTCTTTCTGGCGACAGGAGGGATGCCAGGGAGCTGGAAAACCAATGTGTTCTCATTATTTGAGAAGAATTGTTAGGATAAATCAGAACTACAGGCCAATGAGCCCAACAACTATGGCAGGGAATCTATTAGAAAAAAAGTCTGAGAACTGGTGAAAAATCAGTTTATTTTTTAAAAGAACATGCTGCATGCTAGTTTTAATCAGAGAAAAGCATGTTATTCAGAGAGAATAGGCTTATATAAGAAGCAGTGATGGTTGGTAATCGCCTAAAAAGTCAGGGCAGAAGGAAATAATTCCTGAATGGCTTTGAAAGTAATAAGAGAAAAGCTTCAAAAATGGAAAGTTTTAGTGTCAGAGATGGCAATGTTGATTGTTCATGTCTAAGAAGCACATGTTTAACAGAAGGAGGGAGTGAACTCCTGTGAGGAGGATGCTTCGTGTGATTTGGATAGGCTGAGTCAATGGGCAAATATTTGGCAGAGTGTAACATGAGGTCATACACTTGGGGAGCCAAAGCGAGAAGGTAGATTATTATCTGAATGGTGATAGATTGGGAAAGGGGAAGATGTAATGAGAGCTGGGTACCTGCTTAGATCACTCACTGAAGGTAAGCATGTAAATGCAGATGCAGTAAGGAAGGCAAATGTTATATTGGCCTTTATAGTGAGAGGATTGAAGTGCAGGAGCAGGGATGTCTTCATAGAATTGTACTGGGCCTTGGTGAGACCACACCAGGAGTATTGTGTGTAGTTTCTTATCTGGGCAAAGATGTTCTGGTGATGGAGGGAGTGCAGTGAAGGTTTACCACACTGATTCCTGGGATGCCACGACTGCTGTTTGAGGAGTGATTGAAAGATCAGGATTATATTTGCTGGGAGAAGATTGTGGAGCTCTCAGAAACCTGTAAAATGCTGGCAGTACTAGACAGTCGATGTGGGAAGGATATTCCTGATGATCAGAGTGTCCAAAATCAGGTGTCACGGTCTAAGGATACAGGTTGACCATTTTGAACAAAGATGAAAAAAGTCCTCACCCAGAGAGCAGTGCATGTGTGGAGTGCATAGCCACATAAAGCTGTTGAGGCCAACATGGTCCATTTGCAGAAATGAGTTGGATCTGAATGTAAGGTGTGTGGTTAGTAAGTTTGCAGATGACACCAAACCAGGGCAGACCAAGATGAATGGTTTCTAGAAGTGAAATCACAGGTAGACAGGGTAGTAAAGAAGGCGTCTGGCATACTTGCGAACATTGGTCGGAACACTGACTACAGGAGTTGGGGCATCATTTTGTGGCTGTACAGGACATTGGTGAGGCTGCTTTTGGAATACTGCACATAAATGATTTGAATGAAAATTTAGAAGGCATGGTTAGTAAGCTTGCAAAATATATCAAGATTGTTTGTAAAATGAACAGTGAAGTAGGTTGTCTAAGAGTACAATGAGGCCATGATTAGTTGAGCCAGTTGCCTGAAGCATGGCAGATGGAGGTATTATGTTTTGGTAAAACAAACATGGGCAGGATTTTACAATTAATGGTAGGGACCTGGGTAATGTTGTAGAATAGAGTGCGAAGGGCTCAGGTCCATAATTCTTTGATATTTGTGTCACAGGTTGATTAGGAAGGCATTGAGCATACTTGCCTTCATTGTTCAGACCTTTGTGTATCAGAGTTGGGACATCATGTTGATGTTGTACAGGATGTTAGTGAGGTCTCTTCTAGAGTACTGTATGCAGTTCTGATCACCCTGCTATGGGAAGGATATTATTAAATTGGAGAGTGTTCAGAAAAGAGAGGGGCAAGATTTTAAATGGACCTGCAGGGGTGGGGCAACTTTTTCCACATGGTTCGTATGTGGAACAAGCTACCAGAGGAAGTGGTAGGACCAGTTTCATATGCAACATTTGTAAAACATTTGGACAGATACATGGATAGGAGAGTTTTAGAGGTACGTAGGCCAAATCAGGCAAAAAGGGAACTAGTACATTTTAGGAAATCTGGTCATCATGGGTGAGTTGTGCTGAAGGATCTATTTCCATGTTGTATGAGTCTCTGACTCTGTCCTTCTCCTTTGTGAATAATGATGAAAATTATTCATTTTAGACCTCACTGACTTCCTCAGGGTCTACGCATAAATACCCTTTTCTTTCACTGAGTGCATCTATCCTTTCTGGAGTTACCTTCTTGCTCCTTATATCCATAAAAACGCCTTGAGATTTTCCTTAATCCTGCTTGCCAAAGTCATTTCATGGCTGCTTTTAGCGCACGTAATTCCTTGTTTGAGTTCTTTCCTACTACCTTTGTATTCTTTGAGGGCTCTGCCTGTCTTCAGTTTCCTAAACGTTACATATGCTTCCCTTTTCTTTCTGACTAAGCTCTCAATTTCTCCTACAGTCATTGAGTCCTACAGCACGGAGACAGTCCCTTCAGCCCAAAACGGCCCATGCCCGACCAAAATGTCCATCCACATTAACCCCATTTCCCTGCACTTGGCCATATCCTTCTGAATCTTTCCTATCCATGTGTTTATCCAAATGCCTTTTAAATGTTAATGTACCTGCTTCGACCACTTCCGCTGGCAGTTCATTCCATGTGTGTACCACCCTCTGTGTTTTTTAAAAAAAAGTTGCCCCTCAGGTTCCCATGTATTCTTTCCCCTCTTACCTTAAACTGATGGTGTCTAGTCCTCATCAAAGACCTTACTGAAAACTATGATAACAAAGTGTGGAGCTGGATGAACACAGCAGGCCAAGCAGCATCTCAGGAGCACAAAAGCTGATGTTTCGGGCCCAGACCCTTCATCAGAAAAGCTTTTCTGATGAAGGGTCTAGGCCCGAAACATCAGGCCCTGTGCTCCTAAGATGCCGCCCGGCCCGCTGTGTTCATCCAGCTCCACACTTTGTTATCTCAGATTCCCCAGCATCTGCAGTTCCCATTATCTCAAATCAGCGCGTGGTTCAGTCACCAAGTAAAAATTTATTCAGAAATAATGGGAACTGCAGATGCTGGGGAATCTGAGATGGCGGGGTGTGGAGCTGGGTGGGCACGGCGGGCCAGGCGGCATCTTAGGAGCACGGGGCCTGATGTTTCGGGCCTAGACCCTTCATCAGAAAAGCTTTTCTGATGAGGACTCTAGGCCTGGAGTGTCAGCTTTTGTGCTCCTGAGATGCTGCTTGGCCTGCTGTGTTCATCCAGCTCTACACTTTGTTCTCTTGGATTCCCCAGCATCTGCAGTTCCCATTATCTCTATTACTGAAAACTCTATAGTCTATGTCCACTGCTCTTGTCAAACTTCCTGGTCACTTCATCAAAAAACTTTAACAAATTTGTGAGGCATGATCTCCCATGTACAGAGCCATGGTGACTACTCCTAATCAAACCCTGTCTTTCTTTATGCATGTATCTTTTATCCTTCAGAATCATCTTAAGTAACTTATGTAACACAGATGTTAGGCTTACTGGTTTATAGTTTCCAGGATTTTCCTTACTGCCATTCTTGCATAAGGGCACAACATTTGCTACCATCCAGTCTTCGGATCTCTCCCATGGCTAGCGATGATGCAAATATATCAGCTGGGGCCCCTGCAATTTCTTCTGGAGCCTCTTGTGGGGTTCTTGAATATTTCCAGTCAGGTCCTGAATTCTAATCATTTGGCCTTTAAAAGATTTCTGCATGTCAGATGTGGATTTACCCTCAAACAGCTGCTCCCTATCTAAATTCTCCAGTTCCTGCGTAATATTGTGGTACTCAACCCTCCCCAGATGTAATACTGTCACCCAGGGACTACTTTTGTTCATATCTGTAGGTAACTTAAAACTTAGAGAATTATGGTCACTCTTCCTGAAATACACCCCCATTGAAGCCTTAATTCCCTAGCCAGGCTCATAACCTAATCTCAGGCATAGTATGGCCCCATCCTGAGTTGGACTAAAAAGACCACCCTAGAGACACATCTCTACCAACACCACCCATCCCCAGATCAAGCTCCTGATGCTAAGGGCGTTCCAGTGAAAACAACAACCCTATTGTTGAACATTTTTCTACAGTCTGACCACTTACCTGTTCCTGTCTGCTCCACTGGCTGTTGTGAGGCCTGTAGCACAATTCCATCAAAGCGATTGCATCCTGAGCTGTACCAATACGGCTTCGCTGGATGAAGAAACCCCCCCCCCCCCCCCCCCCCCCCCCAGCAAACATGTCGTCCTTCAGTACAGCTACGATATTCTCCCTCATCAGTAATGCAAACTGTCCCACCTCTTTTACATTCATTTCTGTTGTTTCTGAAACATCTAAACCATGTACTGATAAGCTGCCAGTTTTATCTCCCTCTCAACCAAGTCTCCGATAGCTCCAACACCATAGTTACAGGTATTAATCAAATCTCTAACACCTAGGTATGGCCAAGGCAGGGTGCGGTCAGGGCCGCGGGTCTTTGTTCCCCTGATCCTTTGATCTAAAGCTTGGTTCAGTGTGGTCTTCATGCCTCGCTGTGTGACACTGACTCATTTCGGTTCCTTGTTTTGCAGCCGGACACACTTGGAGCTCTGCCAAATTTACGTGAACTCTGGTTAGACAGGAACCAACTTACTGCACTGCCACCGGTAAGAGCAGAGAGCTCCCAAGTAGAAAGAGTTTGAGGTTTCAGTGACATTGAGCTGTCAGTTTACAGGCCTACAGGTGGAGAGCCATGTTGGGGGTATGTTTGGGGATTGAGACAGCGCAATGGGGAGAGAGCAAGGCGGTGGGATTAGTTTGGGGATTGATACAGAGCTATGGGGAGAGAGCGGGCAGTGGGATTAGTTTGGGGATTGATACAGGACTATGGAGAGAGCGGGGCAGTGGGATTAATTTGGGGATTGATACAGGGCTATGGGGAGAGCGTGGGGCAGTGGGATTAATTTGGGGATTGATACAGGGCTGTGGGGAGAGAGCGGGGCAGTGGGATTAGTTTGGGGATTGATACAGGGCTATGGGGAGAGAGCAGGGCTGTGGGATTAATTTAGGGATCAATACGGAGTTTTGGCAAGGGCGCCGGGCAGTGGGATTAGTTTGGGGATTGGTACAGGGTTTTGGGGAGAGACAGGGATTTGTTTAGGTTGTGGAATATAATTCCTGCACTGTTCCTTATTCTAGGAACTGGGAAACCTGAGACGTCTAGTGTGTCTGGATGTTTCAGAAAACAAACTTGAGGCGCTCCCCAATGAGATCAGTGGACTCGTGGCATTGACTGACCTCCTCCTCTCCCAGAACCCTTTGGAATCCATACCAGATGGCATTGGTGCGTAGAGTAACCAGAGAAGTGTACCCAAATCCCTGGGGCTGGGGTGTTGTTCCTAGTACAGAGACACGGACTGCAGGGACCCTTGGTTCAGCTGACTGTGGTGAGAAAATAGGGTTGATCAGTAAGTTTGACGATGATGTAGAAATTGGTAGGCAGTAAATCGTGAAGGGTGTAACCTTAGATTACAGGAGGGCATAGATGGGTGGCAAATGGAATTCAATAGGGATGAGTGTATGAGATGCACTTGGGCAGAACAAACAAGGCCAGGGAATACATGATGAATAGTAGGACCCTACGAAGCACTGAGGATCAGGCGGACCACTCCTTAGGGCATCAGGGCAGATGGATAAAGCGGTTATGAATGTAAATGGGAGATTTATCTTTATTAGCTGAGGCAGAGAGTTCAAGAGTATAAAATGTTGATGAGGCAACAGCCAGTGTGTACCATTCTCAGCCCATATTCTAGGAGGGATGTGATTGTGCTGGAGAGGGTGCAGAGGACATTTACCAGGATATTGTCTGGGCTAGAGGGTTTATGTCAAGAGATTGGACAGAATGGGTTTGTTTTCCTTTGAGTAAAGGAGAGTGAGAGGGAACATGATTGAGATTTAGAAAATTGAGGGGCATATATTTAGGCAATAGGAGCTTTTCCTGATGGAGAGATCAACGACCAAGGGTATAGATTTAAGGGAAGAGGCAGGAGGTTAAGAGGGGATTTGAGGAAAAGCATTTTCACCCAAAGGGTGGTGGGAATCTGGAGCTCACTGCTTGTAAGGGTCACAGAATCAGAGACTCTCACAACATTTAAGCCATCTTTAGATATATAGTTGGAATCCCAAAGCACACGAGGCTGTGGACCAAGTGCTGGGTATAGTAGGAACTGCAGATGCTGGAGAATCTGAGATAACACGGTGTAGACCTGGATGAACACAGCAGGCCAAGCAGGAAAGCGAATTCTTCGGGTCAAACGTCAGCCTTCCTGCTCCTCTGATGCTCCTTGGCCTGCTGTGTTCGTCCAGTTCTACAGCTTGCTACCTTAGAATAGTTAGGTGGCAGTTTTGACCAACGTGGACTCATTGTGGTTGGTTGGGGTGATAGAGTCTCATAGTCATACAGTGTGGAAACAGACCCTTTATGCTGACCACATGCTGACCAGCTACCCTAATTTGATCTAATCCCATTTGGCCCATATCCCTCTAAACACTTCCTATTCATCTACCCACCCAGAAGCCTTTTAAATCTTGTAATTATCTCCACCTCCTCCATTCCTCTGGCAGCTCAATCCAAAGGTGCACCACCTGTGAAAATGTATCCCTCAGGTCCCTTTTAAATCTTTCCCCTTTCACTTAACCCGAAGCCCTCTAGTTTTGGACTCTCCTACACTGAGGAAAAGACCTTGGCTATTTACCCTATCCATACCTGTCATAATTTTAGAAACCTCAAAAAGGTCACCCCTCAGCCTCCGACACTCCAGGGAAAATAGCCCCAGCCTATTCAGCCTCTCCCTCTTGCTCAAACCCTTCAGCCCTGGCAGCCTCTTTGTAAATCTTTTCTGAACTCTTTCAAGTTTAACAACATCCTTCCTATAGAAGGGAGACCAGAATCACATATGGTATTCCAAAAGTGGCCTTATGAATGTCCTATAGAGCTGCAACATGACATCCCAACTCTGATACTCAACGCACTGACCAATTCGGCATACTGCTTTTATCCACTCTTGCGATAAAGTCACATTGGCTTTGCTCGCATGTATTTATCATCCCTGTTTCCCTGGAGAAGGTCTCACATTCCTTTGGGAGTAGTGTTGGCAGGAGGAAATCACGCTGCCAGCTGTCTATTCCTCATCCTCGGGCATAGTTTCCCTGGATTAAATACGGAGCCGAGCTCTTGAATCAGGCCTGCCCTCAAGTTCTCAGATGATCTTCTTGTGATTCCAGGCCAGTTGAAGCAGTTGTCAATTCTGAAGGTGGATCAGAACCGGTTAACAGAACTAACTGAGGCGGTGGGTGAGTGTTTCCACCTGACGGAGCTCATCCTCACTGAGAACCTGCTGACGGTGAGTGGACAATGCTCTGGACTTCATGCTTACGCTGTTTATTTAACACACTGTGTAGGTTCTGTCCCACCTGATCAGGATTTTAAACACATGCCTGAATTACATTCACGTTGGGTCCGACAGCCCAAACTGCTTTCAAGCTATGAGAATTTGTTTTTATAAATGACTTAGATGAGGAGGTTGAGGGGTGGGTTAGTATGTTTGCTGATGACACAGAGGTTGGAGGTGCCGTTGATAGTATCGAGGGCTATTGCAGGCTGCAGCGAGACATTGACAGAATGCAGAACTGGGCTGAGAAATGGCAGATGGAGTTCAACCTGGATAAATGCGAAGTGATGCATTTTGGAAGGTCGAATTTAAATGCTGAATATAGGATTAAAGGCAGGATTCTCGACAGTGTGGAGGAACAGCAGGATCTTGGTGTTCAAGTGCATAGCTCCCTCAAAGTTGCCACCCAAGTGGATAAGGTTGTTAAGAAAGCATATGGTGTTTTGGCTTTCATTAACAGGGGGATCGAGTTTGAGCCACGAGGTTTTGCTGCAGCTCTACAGAACCCTGGTGAGACCACAGTTGGAACATTGCGTCCAGTTCTGGTCACCCTATTATAGGAAAGATGTGGAGGCTTTGGAGAGGGTGCAAAGGAGGTTTACCAGGATGCTGCCTGGACTGGAGGGCTTGTCTTACGAGGAGATGTTGACTGAGCTCGGACTTTTCTGTCTGGAGAGAAGGAGGAAGAGAGGTGACCTGATCGAGATGTACAAGGTAATGAGAGGCATGGATAGAGTTGATAGCCAGAGACTTTTTCCCCAGGGCAGGATTGACTGCCATGAGGGGTCATAGTAGCGAGTTTTGAGAAGATTTGTAGCTCAGCTTGAGTTTCTGGATGTGAGTTTGCTCGCTGAGCTGGAAGGTTAGTTTTCAGACGATTCGTCACCATTCTAGGGAACATCATCAGTGATCCTCCGGTGACGCGCTGGTGTTATGTCCCGCTTTCTACTTATCTGTTTAGGTTTCCTTGGGTTGGTGATGTCATTTCCTGCATTGGTGATGTCATTTCCTGTTCTTTTTCTCAGAGGATGGTAGATTGATTTGGAGCCAATGTGTTTGTTGATGGAGTTCCGGTTGGAATGCCATGCTTCTAGGAATTCTCGTGCGTGTCTCTGTTTAGAACATAGAACATAGAAAAGTACAGCACAGCACAGGCCCTTCGGCCCCTGTGCCGTGGAATAATCCTAATCCAAAAATAAAATAACCTAACCTACATGCCCCTCAATTCACTGCTGTCCATGTGCATGTCCAGCAGTTGCTTAAATGTCACTAATGACTCTGCTTCCACGACTACCACTGGTAAAGTATCCCATGCGCTTCCATGGTGTCCTTCAAACAAACAGACAAAACGGGCCCAGAAACCGTAACCACTCTCCCCTACAGCAAAGACATTCCCGAAATGACTGCCAGACTACTCGGACCTCTTGGCATCAGGGTAGCCCACAAACCCACCAACACACTAAAACAGCAGCTAATGAACTTAAAAGACCCTATACGGAGAACAAGCAAAATGAATGTCATCTACAAAATACCTTGCAAGAACTGTGACAAACACTACATTGGACAAACTGGCAGAAAGCTAGCCACCAGGATACATGAACATCAACTAGCCACAAAACGACAGGACCCACTATCACCCGTATCCTTACATATAGAGGAGGAAGGACACCACTTTGATTGGGACAACACATCCATCCTAGGACAAGCCAAACAGAGACACGCACGAGAATTCCTAGAAGCATGGCATTCCAACCGGAACTCCATCGACAAACACATTGATTTGGAGCCCATCTACCATCCACTGAGAAAAAGGACAGAAAATGACATCACTAACCCAAGGAAACCTAACCAGATAAATATAAAGCGGGACATAACACCAGCGCTTCACCGGAGGCTCACTGATGATGTTACCTAGAATGGTGACGAAACGTCTGAAAACTAACCTTCCAGCTCAGCGAGCAAACTCACATCCAGGGGTAATAGTTTTAAGGTGTTAGGAGGAAGGTATAGAGGAGACATCAGAGGGAGGTTCTTCACCCAGAGAGTTGTAAGCGCATGGAATAGTTTACCAGTGGTATCGTAGAAGCAGAGTCATTAGTGACATTTAAGTGACTGCTGGACATGCACATGGACAGCAGTGAATTGAGGGGAATATAGGTTAGGTTATTTTATTTTTGGATTAGGTGGGCCGAAGGGCCTGTACTGTGCTGTACTTTTCTACATTCTATGTTCTTTGAGAAGGAAGATAGAAGCCAGAGACAATAAGGCTGGGGAAATAATAATGAGGAGCCAGGAAATGGCAGAGGAGCTGAATAAAAACTTTTCATCAAAATTACGGAGTAATCATGAGATGAGGAAATAAAAATGGTAATTATCACTCATGAAAATGTGTCCATGAACCTCTTGGGGTGAAAGGACCAGCCATTCTCTGGACCTGACAGGATGGATCCTGGGATTTGAAGGGAAACAGCTACAGAGACAGTGGATGCACTGGTTGTAACTTTCCTAGAATGCTTACATTCCATAAAAGTCCTAAAGAATTGGAAAACTGCCTGCTAACTCCTGGATTTCCAAAGGAGAGATAAATCAGGCTCAAGTAGTTCGCCGATAACGTGATAGTTGTGTTCTTGTTTGATCTCATGCTGTAAAAAATTGCCGAGATATTGCGATAGAAAATCATTACAACTGTACAGCACAAAGTTTGCATTATCCAAACAGCATCCGCCATTCATCTGTCGTGTCACAGCCAATACACAATAACGAAACAAGTGTTACATAGAACAAAAAAAACATAGAACGTAGAACAGTGCAGCACAGCTCAGGCCCTTCAGCTCACGATGTTGTGTGAACCTGTTATCCTACTAAGATCAATCTACCCTGCATACCCTACAGCTTACTATCCTGCATGTGCATGTCCAAGAGTCGCTTAAAAGTCCCTAAAGTATCTGACTCCACAATCACTGTCGACAGCGCGTTCCACACGCCCACCACTCTGTGTGTGAAGAACCCACCCCTGACATCTCCCCTATATCTTCCTCCATTCAGCTTAACATTATGCCCCCCCCTCATAATAGTCATTTCCACCCTGGGAAAAAGTCTTTGGGTATCCACTCTATTGAGGCTTCTCATCATCTTGTAAACCTGTATCAAGTCACCACTTCTTCGCTCCAATGAGAAAAGCCCTAGCTCCCTCAACCTTTCCTCATAAGACCTGCCTTCCATTCCAGGCAGCATCCTGGTAAATCTCCTCTGCATCCTCTCTAAAGCTTCCATATCTTTCCTGTAATGAGGTGACCTGAACTGAACACAATATTCCAAGTGTGGCCTAACCAGAGTTTTATAGAGCTGCAGCATAACCTTGTGGCTGTTAAACTCAATCCCCCTGCCAATGAACACACCATGTCAACACACCATTTACCTCCTTTATAACCCCATCAACTGGGATAGCAACTTTGAGGGATCTATGGACATGGACCCCAAGATCCCTCTGTTCCTCCACACTGCTGAGGATCCTGCCATTAACCCTGTATCCTGCATTCAAATTCAACCTTTCAAACTGAATCACTTCACACTTTTACCTGTAACTATAAGGCCTACTAGCACAATGTCTGTTTTTGGGAGAATGTTAAGAGTCTATGAGAAAGGATGCAAGCATTTAGGAATCCATAGCATTATCAAGGAGAGTCAGGACAGCTTCATGAAGGGGATGTCATACCTGGTAAATTTACTGGATTTTGTTGAGGTGCAAAAAGCAGAAAAGATAAAATGGGAAGGAGTGGATGCAATAGATTTGGATTTTTAGGAAGTCTTTGATAAGGTATTAAACATAGAAACATAGAAGATAGGAGCAGGAGGAGGCCATTTGGCCCATCGAGGATGTTGAATATTTGGAGGCATGGGCAGAAAAATGGTAAATGGAGTTTACATAGAACATTACAGCACAGTACAGGCCCTTCGGCCCTCAATGTTGTGCCGACCTGTCATAAAGATCTCAAGCCCATCTAACCTACACTATTCCATGTACGTCCATATGCTTATCCAGTGACGACTTAAATGTACTTAAAGTTGGCGAATCTACTACCGTTGTAGGCAAAGCGTTCCATTCCCCTACTACTCTGAGTAAAGAAACTACCTCTGACATCTGTCCTATATCTTTCACCCCTCAATTTAAAGCTATGCCCCCTCATGCTCGCTGTCACCATCCTAGGAAAAAGGCGCTCCCTATCCACCCTATCTAACCCTCCGATTATCTTATATGTCTCAATTAAGTCACCTCTCAACCTTCTTCTCTCTAATGAAAACAGCCTCAAGTCCCTCAGCCTTTCATCATAAGACCTGCCCTCCATACCAGGCAACATCCTAGTAAATCTCCTCTGCACCCTTTCCAAAGCTTCCACATCCTTCTTACAATGCGGTGACCAGAACTGTACACAATACTCCAAGTGCGGCCGCACCAGAGTTTTATACAGCTTCACCATAACCTCTTGGTTCCGGAACTCGATCCCTCTATTAATAAAAGCTAAAACACTGTATGCCTTCTTAACAGCCCTGTCAACCTGGGTGGCAACTTTCACTGCCTACATGGACACCGAGATCTCTCTGCTCATCTACACTACCAAGAATCTTACCATTAGCCCAGTACTTTGCCTTCCGGTTTCTCCTACCAAAGTACATCACCTCACACTTGTCTGCATTAAACTCCATTTGCCACCTCTCAGCCCAGCTCTGGAGCTTATCTATGTCTCTCTGCGACCTACAGCATCCTTCGTCACTATCCACAACTCCACCGACCTTAGTGTCGTCTGCAAATTTACTAACCCATCCTTCTATGCCCTCATCCCGGTCATTATAAAAATGACGAACAGCAGTGAACCCAACACTGACCCTTGCGGTACACCACGAGTAACTGGTCTCCAGGATGAACATTTCCCATCAACCACCACCCTCTGTCTTCTTTCAGCAAGCCAATTTCTGATCCAAACTGCTATATCTCCCACAATCCCATTCCTCCACATTTTGTACAATAGCCTACTGTGGGGAACCTTATCGAACACCTTGCTGAAATCCATATACACCACATCAACCGGTTTACTCTCATCTACCTGTTTGGTCACCTTCTCAAAGAGCTCAATAAGGTTTGTGAGGCACGACCTTCCCTTCACAAAACCGTGCTGACTATCCCTCATCAAATTATTCTTTTCTAGATTATTATAAATCCTGTCCCCTATAATCTTTTCCAACACTTTACCAACAACTGAGGTTAGGCTCACTGGTCTATAATATGGACAAATGTGAGGTGACATGATGTAAAGATGTGAATTATGCAGTGAATGGCAGAACCCTTAGGAGTATTGGTATGCAGTGGGATCTGGGTGTGTAGGTCCACAGATTGCTGAAGGTGGCAGCACAGGTAGTTAAAAAAGGCCTATGGCACGCTTGCCCTCATTGGAAGGGGCACTGAGTATAAGGATGGGCAAGTTATGCTGCAGATTTATAGAACTTTAGACCACATTTGGAATATTGCATACTGTTCTGGTCCCCACACAACCAGAAGGATGTAGATGCTTTGGAGAGGGTACAGAAAAGGTTTACCAGGATGTTGCTCGGTCTGGGGGACTTTAGCATTGAAGAAAGGTTGAATAGACTGGGTTTGTTTTCACTGGAACACGGGAGGTTGAGAGGGGGAGCTTGATAGAAGTTTATAAGATTGTGAATGGCACGGATAGAATGGAAAGTTATAAGGCTTTTCCTTAAGCGTGTAGGCGTCAGTTACTGAGGGACAGGTTGAAAGTGCAGGAGGGGAAGTCTAAAGAGATGTGCGAGGCAGGTTTTTCACATAAAAGGTGGTGAGTGAACAGAAAGTGTTGCAAGTGAAGGTGATGGAAGCAGATACAGTAGCAGCCTTCAAGAAGCACCTGGACAAACAGTGTTCTAGGGAGGGACTAGAGGGATATGGATCCTGCAGGTGAAGATACTTCGAGCATTGAAGGGCAAACTGTGTGGGCAAAGGCTTTGAGGGCCAAAGGACCTATTCCAGGACTGTTCTTGTTCTTTGCTGAAATTTTCTTTGTTGGTTTCAGACACTCCCAAAATCTGTTGGGAAACTGAAGAAACTAACAAATCTGAATGTGGATCGAAATAGACTCATGGCGTTACCAGCTGAATTGGGAGGTTGTGTGAGTTTAAATGTGCTGAGTCTCCGTGACAACCGCCTGACACATCTCCCACCTGAACTTGCAAACGCTTCGGAGATTCACGTGCTGGATGTGGCTGGTAACAGGTAGGAAGTGGAGTTACAATAAACAGGACTGAGCTGGGAGTTCCTGCAAACTGCGCGCCAGACCCTAAGCTGGAGGCAGCGCGGGGCTGCGCGCCGGCCCCTAAGCTGGAGGCAGCGCGGGGCTGCGCGCCGGCCCCTAAGCTGTATTTTAATTGTCAGAGAGGTTCGACTGCCCCTTCCTCACACCTGTGAGCCGGAGGGATGGCGGCGTCACTGTGTTGTGAATGTGCAGAGCTTTCCTTGATTGCATAGTTGCTGCCTTCAATTACACTATGTTGGGCGATGTTGTCTTCACCCACACATTACTTGAGTCCCTGTGAAGAGGCAGATAATTGATGTTATGTTAGAAAGTATATGTTTGTAATTGCAATTCTGTAAATAAGTATAAAATGTCTTAAGCTTGGTTCCAGCTCTGTGCATCGACACTTGCTGCAATTGGGTAGTTTGATCTTCTAGTGGGATAATAGGTCGGCTCAACGTCATGGGCCAAAGAGCCTGTGCCGTGCTGTAGTGTTGCATGTTCTTTAATCCTTGCACATTAAAAAGTGACAAGTAAGCTGGTGTCAGTTTGCCAACATATGATTTCCTTTTCTTTGTGGGATCTGAGATCTTTGAGCTGTGCGGTCCAGGATTCATTTCATACTGAGCTGGAAAAGGTGATGGTGAGCTGTCTCATTAACCATTGCTCCCCTTGGGCTGTTGGGACAAGTGCAATGCTGATAGAATGGGTTTCCAGGATGTTAACCCACTGATGCTGAGTAATGGTTGGTCAGGAAGTGAACAGTGGTCATGATCAAGGGATGGGCACCAGTTATAGTCAAGAGGTGGGTGCTGGCAACAGTCACTTGTTCATGGTATAGCCGTGGGAGAATATATTTCAGAGAGAAGTAGTAATTGGAGGGATATACTGGAAAAGGGGCTAGCATGTGTAAATATTGGCTGAATGTTTAGCAGTGATTAAGAAGCAAGGACTCTGAATTTGCGCAATGAGCGTGTGAAGTGGGTGAAATGCTGTCTCCGTTTTGATAATAGATCTAGGAGTGGATCTTACATCAGAAAGTGATCGTGTACGACAGAACAATTCTCCAGGTCACGTGAAAACGAGTACTTGTGGTCTTGACAGACACACTTGTGCAAGTTGAGGCCTTCGCTTCATTGGACGAGACTGGAAAATGTAGAATATTCCCAGAATAAGACTTAAACCAGAAATGCTTCTGATTGTGGCTGCCAAAGAACTTGAAGACCAATGAAGAAGAGACAAATAAAATAAAATGCAAAGTTAGTGATTGGAATTTATGTTGAGATCAACAGTGTATGATGACATTGAGCAACTTTGTTTCTTTGGTGAATTTGTACAATAGAGTTCCATAGTGCCCTCCCCTTCCTGTGCAACCCGACCCCAACTCTTTTCCCCTCCACTCCTCCCAAAATCCCCCATCCTGTGGTACCCTCATCCCCTGGCCCCCAGTCTTCCTTGGTGCTGTGTGTGTCTCCTTACCCTGTGATCTTTCCCCAGGCTAATCAACCTGCCTTTTGCCCTCACAAACCTCAATCTGAAGGCTCTGTGGTTGGCTGAGAATCAGTCGCAGCCAATGCTGAAGTTCCAAACTGAGGATGACGAGAAAACTGGTGAGAAGGTCCTGACCTGCTACCTCCTACCACAGCAACCGTCCCCCAGTCTGGGTAAGATCTGGATATCAGCTCGTTTGGAAAATTAGTGGCTGCTCTCCCTCCTGATTCTCATACGCCTAGCACTGCTGTTCAGCTGATCCTGATAATCTCCACACGCACATAAATGCTGAAATACCCTGGACATTGTCTCACTTGACAGTTATACACAGGGTTGACAGCTAACCCGTGGTAAGAAGTTTATCTAAGATGTGGCTCACTTCAGCTCCAGGTTGATGTGAACAAGTAACTGTGTAGCCTGGTTCAGCTGTGCTTTAATTCACTGATGGGACATGGGTGTTGCTGGCTGGGCCCAGCATTTATTTTCTGTCCCTAATTGCCCCTTGAGAAGCTGGGGATGAGCTACCTTCTTGAGCTGCTGCAGTGTGTGTGCTGTGGGCTGACCTTGACTGAGGGAATTCCAGGATTTTGGCCCAATGGCACTGTAGAAACGGCAATATATTTCCAAGTCACGTCTGGAGTTCAGCTCTTTTGTCCATGTTTGAACGGAGGCTGTAATGAGGTCAGGAGCTGAGTGACCCTGACGGAACCCAAACTGGGCGTCACTGACCAGGTTATTGCTGAGCAGGAGCTGCTTGATAGCCCTGTTACTGACACCTTGCATCACTTTACTGATGGTCCAGAGGAGACTGATGGGGCGGGAATTGGCTGGATTGGATTTGTCCTGCTTTTTCTGCACAGGACATACCTGGGCAATTTTCCACATTGTCAGGTAGAGGGCGACATGGAGGGGCTGGTGTTCCCATGTCTCAGCTGCCCTTGTCCTTCTAGATGGAAGTGGTCATGGGTTTGGAAGGTGCTGTCTAACAGTGACAGGCTCTTGGCTAGTTCTTTAATAAACATCTTCATTTTAGTATCTGTGTCACTTTTCAAACTGGTGCACTTATTAAATCGGTTCTTGGTTGATGAGTACATTTAGGCCCTGATTCCATTCATACTTCTTGCAGAGAATCTCTTGAATGACAGCCTGGATGAGGGGTGGACAGAGCCCAATCTGAACCGGGTCAGTGTGATCCAGTTCCAGGAGGAGCCGAAGGATGACGTGGAGAATGAGGAAGAGGCAGAGCGACGAGTGAGTTTCTTGGGTTTGCAACGTTTCCTGGAGGGGAATGGCGGTTGCAGAATTCCCTGGTCTTCGGTTTAGGAGTATGTCTCACGGGGCCTCTTTGTGCAGGTGGTTTTCTTGCAGTGTGCAAGGTCAGCCAGTCTGAGGGGAGGGAGTAAAGTTTATACTAGTCTGGGGGCTGATGTTACAGGCACATGTCGCTGTGCCTCTGCACTGCCAGTCTCTGTTGGTGTGTCTGTTAGTCATACTGTCTATGAGCAAGCACTTGCAGTCCAAAAGGCTACTGTAAATGCTGGCATCTTTCTGCTTGTTTTTAGGGTCGGTTACAACGCAGGGCAACGCCACACCCCAGTGAGTTGAAAGTGATGAAGCAGGCGATTGAAGAAAGAAGGGGAGAAGCCCTCACTATGAAAGCCCAGGACCAGCCTCCTTCACCTGATTCACCACAACTGCAGGTCAGTGCATTCAGTTCCAAGGCGTATGGGTGTGGTGGTCTCTCATCAATTTTATTCTCAACAAGTGAGGTTTTGTGTCTAGACCAGCAATTCTTCAAGGTTCTACATCCTTTTAGAACTGAGATGAGGAGGAATTTTTTCAGTCAGAGTGTGGTGATACTGTGGGACTCATTGCTGCAGAGGGCTGTGGAGGCCGAATCAGTGAATATCTTCTATATTTAAGACAGGCCCTTGATTTGTGAGGGAAGAGGGCAGGAGAATGGGGTTGACAAACATATCGTCCATGATCGAATGGCAGAGCAGACTCGATGGGCTGAACGGCCTAATTCTACTCCTATACTTTATAATCTTATGAATTTACTTAGAGTTCTCAAAGTCCTCAATAAACTTGTCTGCTGGGATTAATTTAACAGAAAATTTAACTGACCAGCTTCTTGCACTTAACAAGAAATACTGTTCATTACAAATAAATGCATTCCAGCGGCAGATGAACAAACCTCTGAACTATTAGCACACAACTCTACCAGTTAAAGGCTAATCCTGTTTTAAATCCTGTACACGGCCATGCAGGTAGACAGATAAAACAAAATAAAGGTGTTTTACGTGATGGAAAGAAAATTGGGAGAAGACAGCTCATTGGGACCTGTTGACAGAATGTCATGAGATGTTCTGTTTGCTTTGCAAAATATTCTGCTCTCCGATCTCCTTTCTGGATTCTTTCACCGAGTTGGAAGCTGAGATAGACTTTTCAATTGGTAACGGAATCGAAGGGTTTGGCAAAAAGGCAGGAAAGTGGGTTTGAGGAATATCAGATCAGCCATGATCTTGTTGAATGGTGGACTGGACTTGATGGGTTGATTTGTCCTCTTCTGTATTTTATGGACCTCCAACAGCCACCACCATCTTCCTTTGTGCCAGGCATGACTCCACCCACGGGAGAATTTGCTCCCAATACCCACTGATTCCAGTTTTGCTCGGGCTCCTTGATACCACACTCAGGCAAATGCTGTTTTGATGTCAAGGGCTGTCACTCTCCCCTCACCTCTGGAATTCAGCTCTTTTATCCATGTTTGAGCCGAGGCTGTAATGAGGTCAGGAGCTGAGTGGCCCTGGCGGAACCCAAACTGGGCGTCTCTGAGCTGGTTATCGCTGAGCAGGTGCTGCTTGATAGTCCTGTTACTGACATCTTCCATCACTTTACTGATGATCGAGAGGAGACTGATGGGGCGGTAACTGGCTGGATTGGATTTGTCCTGCTTTTTCTGCACAGGACATACCTGGGCAATTTTCCACATTGTCAGGTAGATATCAGTGTTGTAACTGTGCTGGAACAGTTTAGCTAAGGGTGATTCAAGTTCTGGAGCATAAGTCATAGAGTCACAGAATCATAGACTTATACAGCATGGAAACAGACCCTCTGGTCCAACCAGTCCACATCAACCGTGTTCCTGAACCAAACTTGTCTCACCTGCCTGCGCTTGGCCCATATTCTGACAAACCTTTCCAATTCATGAATTTATCCAAATGTCTTTTTAACATTGTAACTGTACCTGCATCCAACACTTCCTCTGGCAGTTCATTCCACACATGAGCCACTCTCTGCTTAATTAAAAGTTGTCCCTTTAAAAGTTTTCCTTTTAAAATCCTTCTCCTCTCAGCTCATAAGGATGCTCTCTAGATTTGAACTTCCCCCACCCTAGGGAAAAGAACCTTATCATTTACATTATCTATGCCCTTATTTTATAAACTTGAATAAGGTCACTCTTCAACCTCCTGCACTCCAGGGGAAAACAATCCCAGCCTTTCCAGTCTATTTTTACACTTTAAACCCTCCATTCCTACCAAGATCCTATTAACACTTTTCTGATCCTGCTCCAGTTTAATAATATCCTTCCTGTAACAGGGGGACGAGAACTGGACACTACTTCAGAAGAGGCTTCACCAACATCCTGTACAACCTCATCATGACACCCCAACTCCTGCACTGAATGGCCTGAGCAATGAAGGCAAGTGTGCTGAATGCCTTCTTAACTACCCTAAACTGCCTGTGATGCAAATTTCAAAGAATTATGTACCTGAGCCCTGAGGTCTGCAGTGCAAGTGCTGGAATGTTTTCAGGGCCCATGGGCTGTGCAGTATCCTGTACCTTCAACCATGTCTTGCTGTTTTGGTGTCACTGTTCTGATGGGATGGGTGTGTTTATAATCAAGCCCCTGACTCTCCGAGCTGCTTCGAAGAATAAATCTTGTATTTAGAGTCATAAAGTGATAGAGGGGGAAATCACAGCATGGAAACAGACCCTTCAGTCCAACTTGTCCATGCCGCCAGATATTCAAAATTAATCTAGTCCCATTTGCCAGCATTTGGCCCATATCCCTATAAACACTTCCTATTCACAAATCCATCCAGATACCTTTTAGATGTTGTTATCGTACCAGCCTTCACCACTTCCCCTGGCAGCTCCTCCCATACACACACCACCCTCTGAGTGAAAAAGCTGCCCATTAGGTTCCTTTTAAATCTTCCCCCTCTCACCCTAAACCTGAGCCCTCCTAGTTTTGGACTCCCCCCGCCCCCGCCCCACCCTATCTATGTCCCTCATGACTTTATATAAACCTGTACAAAGTCATCTCTCAGCCTCTGATGCTCCAGGGAAGATAACCCCAGCCTATTCAGCCTCTCCTTTAGCTCAAACCCTCCAAACCTGGCAACATCCTTGTAAATGAACACTTTCAAGTTTCACAACACCCTTCCTATAGCAGGGAGACCGGAATTACAGGCAGTATTCCAATAGTGGCCGAGCCGATGTCCTGTACAGCCACAACATGACCCTCCCAACTCCTATACTCAATGCACTGACCAGCAAAGGAATGCATATCAAATGCTGCCTTCACTAACCTGTCTGCCTGTGATTCTACTTTCATAGAATCTTTTCTCTGTTATAGTTTGGAGTAAAATGGACTTTGACAAGATTTTCTTCAGTAAACTCAAAAATAAATAATTTATGGAGGGTATTCTTTTGAACAAGTAGCAAAATTGGTTATTAACAAAGTTACCATTCAGAATTAAACAATATTTCTTTACATTCAAGCATTCAACCATGAGAACACAGCTCTGCAGAGCTATTATGTTTGGGGGGGGAATAAATTAGGGAAAGCAAAAAATCCTTTACGGATCAGTCCAAATTTAGAACATAGAACAGTACAGCACAGTACAGGCCCTTCGGCCCCACAATGTGCCGAATTTTTACCCTAAACCTAAGGTCTATCTAACCTCCACCTCTACCTTATACTATCATCCATATGCCTATCTAATAACCGTTTAAATGCCCCTAATGAGGCCAACTCCACTACCCTCTCCGGCAATGCAATCCACATCCTTACCAGTCTCTCAATAAAGAACCTACCTCTGACGTCTCCCCGATATCTACCTCCACTCACTTTAAAACTATGTCCCTTCATAATAGCTACCTCCACCCTAGGAAAAAGTCTCTGGCTGTCCACTCTATCTATACCTCTGACCATTTCGTACACCTCTATCAAGTCACTTCTCATCCTTCATCTTCTAAAGACAAAAGCTCTAGCTCTCTCAACCTTTCCTTGTAAGACCTTCCCTCCATTCCAGGCAACATCCTGGTAAATCTCTGCACCTTTTCCAACACTTCCACATCTTTCTTGTAATGAGCAGACCAGAACTGGACACAATTCTCCAGATGGGGCCAAACCAGGCTTTTGTATAGCTGGAGCATAACTTCACGGCTCTTGAACTCAATCCCTCTATTAGGGGAAATGGAGTTGATTTCTCACAGTTCCTTGGCTTTCGTGTTGCCAAATTGCTGTTGGTGGCAGAGCAGTAAGAACCTCTCAGTTCAGTTGGAAGGTCAGTTTCATACAGGGCATTGAATGGAGTTGACATTTCAGTGTCTTTGCCTTAACTCTGAAAGCTGATTTCAGAAAGTGCTCTGATTCCTAGAAAACACTTGTGTGAAATATCTGCAGCTGGTTTTCTTTAAAGTTTATATTTAGTCTCTGTGAGAGGTTTTTCCTCTTGCCAATAGCTTCCACGTCTGTGGCAAATAGAAACCAACAGTCCAGGCGCTATTGCTAGTCTACAGCACTCCTCCCATCTCTCCTCAATTTTGTTTAAGCCACTCTGGCTGTGTGGGCTCCCCCATTGAGAAAGATGGGGGTATTTAGTGATTTCTCCTGGTGGTTGCTGAGGTAGGACTGCAACCTTTTTCTGGGTGGAGAGGTGTGAGGTCTGCAGGGGAGAGGGTGAGGTTTAGCTGGAATGTTGGAAAGGGGGACATATGGGTTTGAAAGATTAGATGTAAAGATATTGAGTGCTTGATTTTCATTCTGAACAGGAAAAGAGGCTGAGTACAATATCAAACCAGAGCCAGGACTCCCATATGTCCAATGGTGGAATCCCTATAGAGCAGGAAGAAGCTGAATTGGTGATGGATAGACCAGCAGAGGAAGAAATGGCAGTGGAACAGAGCAATGAGATGATGGAAGAGAATGAGGATCAAGAGGAAGAGGAGGATGAAGATGAATACTTTGAGGTAAAAAGTTTGTAACAAAAGCCATTTGCAATATTTTTATGTGGACCTGCTGTGGCAATACATCAATAATGGGAAAAACGTGGGAGCGCCGCGCTGCCGGAGGGTCAGCGCCGCGCTGCCAGAGGGTCAGCGCCACTCCAGTGATATTACCACTACCGCAGGCAAGAAAAGTGCTCAGGAATGACACATTGTTGTGTTTTTAGCTGTCCATTTGCAGGTTTGGTAACAGGTTTATGTCTGGTTGTAGCCTATGGTGCGTTTCACTGAAGACACTGTAATTCGCGGGGAGGAGGAAGGAACTGGTGAAGGTGATTTCATTCCTGAGAAGCAAAGACTGATTCGTAAGGACACCCCTCACTACAAGAAGCAATTTAAGATTAATAAGCTACCTAAACCTGAGGCAGTGTTGGCCATACTGCAGGGCCTGCCCAGCGCTGATATCCCAGATGAAGGTGACCAACTCACTAAGTACAGCCCGTGCCTGGATGGAGACATGGGCCCACTGGAGGATTGCCTGGAGTTTAGAGATGAAAGGCTTTCCCAGCCTCCCATTAAGGTAGGATGAAAGCACTGGCCTGCGTCACTGACACTGGGAAGAAATAGACACTGGTAGGACCAAGCTGGTGAAGAAAGGCTTACTGTACACTGGCAGCAGTGAGTAGCCAGAACCCTTTCAACTGCTATGGCATAGAGCTGCAATTCAGTCTTCACTTCAGCTGGTATCTCAGTGCCAAGCTGAGACTCACCAGAAAATGCTGCCTGGGATTAGAAATTGTCCACAGTCCATCCTCTGTTCTCTCAGATTAATGATTGTCCATGTTCCACAGGCCTATTTTCTCTCAGTTGGGATTTTTCTGTCCCAGACACTTTGTCAGATTTGGGTTCTTCATATTCGATGTGATCTGGAGCAGAGTTGTGATTTGAGTTTGGTTATTTCTTAGAGCTGTGCACTGGGATCTCTTGTCCCTCACCCTCTGACCCTGACTGCTGCAGATATCAATAAGCTGGAGTAGGGTTAATCTGTGATCAGCAGTTGTATCATGCAAACCTGAACTAAAACCTGTCCGAACACTGAGTGCGCTACCTCCTCGCAGCATTGTATGGGCTATCCTGGAGCCAATTGCTGTGCCCCGTGTCCGTGTGGGGTGGGGGGTGCCCACCAGTGGACGGCGCCTCGTGTCCATGTTGGGGAGGGCCACTGGAGACAGAACCCTGTGTCTGTATGGGGTGGGGGGAGCTGCTGGGAGATGGTGACCTGTGTCCGTGTGGGATGGGGGGAGCTGCTGGGAGATGGTGACCTGTGTCCGTATGGGATGGGGGGAGCTGCTGGGAGATGGTGACCCGTGTCTGTGTGGGGTGGGGGGAGCTGCTGGGAGATGGCGACCCGTGTCCGTGTGGGGTGGGGGGAGCTGCTGGGAGATGGCGACCCGTGTCCGTGTGGGGTGGGGGGAGCTGCTGGGAGATGGCGACCCGTGTCCGTGTGGGATGGGGGGAGCTGCTGGGAGATGGCGACCCGTGTCCGTGTGGGGTGGGGGGAGCTGCTGGGAGATGGTGACCCGTGTCCGTGTGGGATGGGGGGAGCTGCTGGGAGATGGTGACCCGTGTCCGTGTGGGGTGGGGGGAGCTGCTGGGAGATGGTGACCCGTGTCCGTGTGGGATGGGAGTGTTGCTGGAGACGATAGTTGTTTAGTTGTTTGGTTTCAAGCACACACACTGCAGAATGATGTGCTGTAGTTTAAGTGAGGTCAGTGAATTGCAATCTCCAGCATTTGTCAGTCTGTGACTGTGTTTTGGTTGCAGAGTTTAAAGTATGAAGTAGAGTGAGTTAGTCAGAATTTCAAACACAAGCTGGGAATCTTCAAATTTGTTATTTTACCTTTTTCTCTCATCTGCCCCTCCCCATCCCAATGGGACACTCTCTTGTTTCGTGTACTCCATTCGCACTCAACTCCCTACTCCATTCATTCTCCTCTCCCCACCCCCACCTCCTCTCCCCCCACCCGCCCTCCGGCTCAGCTCTGGCTGTACCCCCCCCCCCCCCCCCCCCCGGCTCAGTTGGCTGTACTCTCCCTCCTAGCTCAGGTTGGGCTGTCCACCCCCAACCCTGCTGTTAATCCATCTCTCCTCTGGTTGAATCCCTCTCCCCGTCTGGGGATCCATCAGTTTCTCTGTATTTCTTGCCTTCATATCCTGCCCTTTCTCATACTGGCTTTTATAAACCAGCTGATCAGCCCCAGTTGTAATTTGGCTAATGATTTATCTCCGTGTGCATGTTGCGGGTGGCTTCCTTGCTGTGTTATGTAACAGTGTATGAGTAATACTAGCCTAATGTATTACACCCACTCGCACTTCATCCCTGTGTGCCATGCTGTTCGGCAAGTGATGCCAAGGATGGTCCCAGAGCTCCTGTCCTTACCCAAAACTAGGGACACAAAGTCACAAATAAGGTCAAAAGTGACCTCTCAGTACGTTGCTTAAAGGGGCAGTGGGGGCCGGTTCGAAATAACTTTCAAAAGGGAATTGGATATATAGTTGAAGAGGGAGGTGTTTGAGTTATGTATATAGAGAGTGCCCGCTGGACAGTGAATCTAATTGGATGGCTTGTTCTAATAGCCTGCTGTGTTGAATGTTGTCACTATTCTGAGTACAGGCCTTAGTTTAATCCATGAATGGTGTATTTCCCCACTGGTATGCACTGCTACTTTACGTAACAGTGCACTTCCCTGTGAGGACAGGCTCACAGCTATGAATGAGTCCTTCGATTGAAATAAGGCTGTCCATGTGATACTGTCTGGCTCATTTCTGACATTGCTATTTGCATTCAAGAAAGGTGATGGTACTGCTGGAGAATAAGTTTGTGTTTAACCTGAAGAATTGTGCATTTTCGTTGTAATGTAATCTGTGAGAACGTGAAGTACTGGCAAAAGCCCCCGGTCAAGACTTACGGGAATCCCCCCCCCCCGGATTGATGGCAAAGCTGGCCACCTCTCTCTCACATGCAGCTAGATGCCGTGCTGATCTGTTCTTTGACAGTTTCTGCTTCTCTTTAAAATCAGATGAAATTATTCAACCTAAAGGTTTGGTGTTTGCTGTTTGATCTGTTCTCTGGGCTCTCAAATTCTTCAAGGAGAAAAATAATGGAACTCCTGAAGTTTGTTTCCCTTCACTTTGGGGGATTATTCCCCTCGTCCCCTCTTGCTGCTGAGCTGCGATTTTGTCTTTCTGTGCTGGCTGCTTCTGTCCATCCACAGCGTGTCTGTGACGCAGCGCTGTTCTGTGTAGGACTGAGCTTGCAGCTTTGGTGTGATGTGTGGTATTGGAGCATGGTTCTCAGGGGGCTGTGGGTGGGGGGGATATCAATGCTGAGGGGCTGAGTATTGGCAGAGGGAGGAATGGAGAGAGGGAAAGTGGTTGGGGTGGTGGGGGCGAGTAAGGCCTTTAGTGAGCAGGAGAAGGGCAGTATGCATGAAACAAGCACTGAATGTGTGATTGGATGGCAATGAGGGGTTGGATTTTCTGGTAACTGAGCACACTCAGCCTGACAGGGCTGTGAGGGAGGGGATGGATATGGACACCGTGAGGACAGGGGAGGGTGGTGTGTGTGGGGACATGTTGGTCCTCGGTTTGTTTTAACTATGGCAAATTCCATTTGTTACTAACCAGCCCGTGTGCCATAGTCCTCCATGTTAGATGGTCATTGTGGTTGTCAGGCCCTGTGTCTCAGTTGCAGCGCTTGTTGGTGAGTGTTACTTCAGGCAGAGTTAAGCTATCTCTCAGTTTGACCACACTCGTGTTCTTGTCCAGCTGTGATAATTCCGGAATGGCTGGCCTGTATGATGCCTCACGGAGTGTGTGGCTCTAGCTAAGCCTGACCTAGGCTGGAGCGATTACGTTCAGGCTGTTCAATGCTGAATTGAATGGAATCACCAGCTTTCAGTTCTAAGATTCTGACCATCCAGTGACAGGGTTGGATGAAGCTGTCCATTAAACCATAGTCAGTCTAGTCAGATAATTCTATCACAGGGGAAAGGCCAGTGGTTTAGTTGAAGCATCCTCGTGAAGAGTTTTCTGTCAAATTGGAAATGACAGGAATTCAAAGATGACTGTAAACTTCATCTGTATGAAAGCCTCTTTGTGTCTAGTCACCCTTACTGTGCCCTGACCTCACCACAATGCCTAGCACTTGGTGAGCTGTAGCTGGGTGATTGGACTTCAGCCAGTTCACTGTGACTTTGCTCTGAAGAAGGATTACTGGACCTGAAACATTAACTCTGTTTTCTTTCCACAGATGCTGCCAGACCAGCTGAGTTTCTCCAACAGCTTCAGTTTTTATTTCACTTTGACTTTTTTTGGGTCTGACCCATGACACTCTGCCAAAGTAAACAACAGCCCAATTCCTCATCTTTGCACTTTCTGCCTTGAATTATCTTCAAACTTGGGCTAAGAATTTGCGAGCCCAGAGTTGTGTCCAGTGTTGTCCTGTCTGTATCTGTACCTGCCTCTTGTGTCTCTGCCTGGTGCGATCCTCGACACTGCATCGAGGGGCTGTGTTTTGACTGGGTTGAAGCTATGCTCCACTAATCCGCATGCCTCTGCTGATTCCTATCCTAACAGGGGGTCTCCTTTGATCAAGTCAATAATCTGCTGATCGAGCCTGCTCGAATTGAGGAGGAAGAGGTCTGTACTGTTCCCTTTCTATTTCAGCTCTACACATGCATGCCCAGTCTGTGATGTGATGGGGTTTACTTCTTAAAGGCTTGGAGAGAGCAAGGTCCCTTGCTGCAAGGACCCTGCATGTAGCCTGACATTTCACTGTAGTGGGAGTTCTTTACTAGTAGAGATCATGTTTTTGTTGAAGTGGTAAGTACTGAGGGAGACTGCATTGTAACAGCCTGGACCTGCACATTTCATCAAAAGGTGCTGACACACTCCCCATTCTGAATGATCTGATCTTGTTAAATTCCATTCTTTCTCTTGTTCCTCTTCCCGCTCCCCAACTGAATTCATCAGCAACACAATCTCTGTCACTGTGCTGTATCCATCAAAATTGAATCCTGACTTTGTGAGCAGGATTTTGTCTCTGATGCAAAATGAATTTATTCACTCAGAGATAGCAAGAACTACAGATGCTGGAGCCAGAGTCAGTGTGGAGTTGGAGGAACACAGCAGGCCAGGCAACACCACAGGAGCAGGAAAGTCACCATTTCGGGTTTACACCCTTCATCAGGACTAGCAGCTTAATGTCACAAGGCAATAGAATCCAACATTGTCCCATACACTTAGTCTCCTTACTGTATACAGGTTGGCCAACTATGCTGTAATTCAGTAACAACCTTCCCTACATTATATGGTCACAAGTGGGATCTTCACTGAAGATTGTGCTGTGTTCAGCACCATCCATGACTCTCTGAAACGTAGCAAACCCTGGATGGTGCTCAGACTTAGGCTGACTAGTGGAAGTAGCGTTTGTGCTGGTTCAGTCCTCATGAAGGATGTAAACCCAAAACGGTGACCTTGCTCCCCTGATGCTGCCTGACCTGCTGTTTTTCCAGCTCCACACTGTATTGACTCAAAATGAATTCATGTTGTTCTATCAGCTGTTGACTTGAAGAATCTTAAATGTTTTGTTCAGGAGGTTTTCTGCTGTAAATCTCACTGTTGCTGAAGTGTTGGGGCAAAGGATCTTACTTGGAATTGGGGAGTAGAAAATTATTTCAGAAAATCATTGGCAGCTTAATGTCACAAGGAAATTCTTCCATTTGAGCCCATGTTGTGCCATGCACTTAGGTTGACCAATTATGCTACAATTCAGTAACGACCTTCCCTCCATTATAAAGTCAGAAGTGAGATTGTCACTGAAGATTGTGCAGTGTTCAGCACTGTTCATGACTCTCCGATACTGAAGCAGTCCATGTTCAAATGCAGCAAGCTGTGGGTGGTACCCTGGTTTAGGCTGACTAGTGGTAAGTAACATATTTGTGCCATTTTAGCATGGGGCAATGATCAGCTCCAGCAAGAAGGATCTAACTTTTGCCTCTCGACCTTCAAAGCTATGACCATCATTGAAACAGACAAATAAATGGGTCCTTCTCTGCTTAGTTAACAGTAACTAGTGGGGTGCTGCAGGGTTCAGCCAACTATTTACTATACCTATCTTTATTTATCTAAATGATCTGCCAACAGAATGTAACATAGCAAAATTCATAGGTTATGTTAAAATAGATAGGAAAGCAAACAGTGATGAGGAGATAAAGCATTTACAGATGGCTATTGATCAGCTCAGAATAGGCCAAGATCTGGTAAATGGAGCTTAACATGGATAAGTTGGCTGGAAAAACAAAAGTAAATTATTACTTAAATGGGAAGTAGATTAAAAATGTATCAATGCCGAGGGATCTGGGTTTCTTTGTAAATGAATCGCAGAAAGTGAGAATGCAAGTACAACATGTCATGAGAAAGACAAATGGAATCCTGGCATTTATTGCAGAAGGACTGGATGATAAAAATAAAGAAGTGCTGTTGCTATTGTGTATGGTATTAGAACACATTTGGAGTGTTAGATCCACTTTTTGGTCTCTTTAATTGCGGAAGGATGTAGTAGCACTGGAGGCAGTTCAGAGGAGGTTCAACAAGTTTCTCTGAGGGTTGTGAATCTGTGGAACTTGCTGCCTCAGAGTGCAGTGGAAACTGAGTTTCACAGAGTCAAAAAAGAAATGGACATGTTTCTGGTGAAAAGTGGGAAAAAGGGTGCAGGCAGGAGAGCGGAGTTGAGACTAGAATAAGATAAGCTATGAGCATGTTTTATGGTGGCGTAGTGGCTCAAAGGGATACACTGCCAACTGCAGCTGCTAATTCCTGCGTTCCTATGGAACTTGCAATAGTAACATCCTGGGAGTTACCATGGATCAGAAACTCAACTGGACTAGTCATCTGAATAGTGTGGCTACACGAACAGGTCAATGACCAGGAATACTACAATAGTTAGTTTACCAATAGTCCATCATCTGCAGTGTGCAAGGCAGGAGTGTGTTGGAATACTCCCCACTAGCCTGGATGAGTGTAGCTTCAACAACACTCAGCCATGCAGGCATTATGTCAAGAATCTCAGAGCTGGTGCAGACACAGTGAGCTGAATGCTCTGTTTTGTACTGTAATAACTATTATGCTGTGGCCATTCAGGTGATTGGCTCTCCTTCCATCTCCAACAAAGACTCCCCTTGCCAGTGAGTCTGTGGCAGTAGATAGTACTGTCTGCAAGATGCACTGCAGCAGCTCACCAAGGTTCCCTTGATAGTGCCTTCCAAACCTGCAATATCTACCACCTGTAAGGACACAGGCAGCTGAACACCACCACCTACAGGGTGGTCTCCAAATTGCACACCATCCTGACTTGGAAGCCGATTGCGTTTTCTTCATTTGTATTAGATTAATATCAAGGATCTTTCTTCTTTCTGCTTCTCATGATAAATCAAAAGCTTGCATTCAATTAAATCATTTTGTGAACATTGGATACCTGCATAATTTACAGCCAATTAATTGATACCAGGTAGTTGGTATTTGATCTGGGCCAGAGATTCTGGATGAAGTAATGTTTGTTGATCACAATGCTCAGTTTAAGAATAATATAAATTTGCCATAATCCCAGTGTCTGTAGAGAATACATTGACCTTACGTGGCGGTGTAAGAAATTTACTCCCTTTGTTCCTGACGTTTACGTGGGATATATTCCCATTCAGGGCTGGATGGCTGGTTTGTGATGCAGGGTGTTGCTAATGGTACTGACTGGAGTCACTGTGAAGCACTGTCCTTCTCACCCTCTCCGCTCATCTGTGGCACAATAACCCTCTGGTTAAACCACCACATTTGTCTCTTATGAGTAAGCGGCCCAATGCTCTGGTAGGATTGTTGCACCCTTTGTATATATATTTAAGTATACTACCCATATATATGAGGATATATCCTGTGATATCGATATCGATATCTGCGGGGATGCGGCGTGATCCCGACGCCTGAGGGGATCGGACGTCTCTCTTTTTCCAGTGTGCGAGAAATACAGTTGCAGGTACAGCACAGAATAGGCCCTTCAGCCCGTTGAATGTTTTTGACTAGCGCACAATCGCCTAATTATTTGAAATGTTTTTATTATTCATTAATGGGGTGAGGGCATCACTGGCTGGGCAGCATTTAGTGTCCGCCCCTAATTGCCCAGAGGACAGTTAAGAGACAACCACATTGCTCTGGGCCTGGAGTCACGTGTTACGCTAGACCAGGTAAGGATGGCAGTTTCCTTCCCTAAATTAGTGAACCAGATAGTTATTTTTTCCAGCAATCGACAAGGACTTCATTGTCGTCATTAGATATGTAATTCCAGATTTGAATTCCACTTCCACCACACCTCATGGCAGGATTTGAACCTGTGTCCCCAGAATATTCTCTCGGCCTCTGGATTAGTATCCCAGCAATAATACCATTTAGACCATTGCCGTGCCCCATCTCACCATCACCCTAAGGAAGGTTCACCAGACCTGAAATATAAACTCTTTCTCTCACCAGGTGTCTCCAGACCTGCTGAGTTTTTCCAGCAATATATGATCTTGTTTCTAATTTCAGGAGTTTTTCAGGTATTTTTGGGATATATTTCATCCAGCCCTGAAAATTTATCCGCATTTAAGCCTGCTAGACCACTTAGAACATTGTCTGTCTGTGTGAATTTCTTTGTTTATATCACAGTCCTTCCCCCAGATTTCAGTACCCACTGCCACTCTTACTGGTAATACTGGGCCAAAGTATTCATTTGAAACCTTTCCTGCATTACATGGCTGCACACACAAATTACCACTGTGGTCCCTAATGGAGCATGTTCTTTTCCTCGTTATCTTTTTATCCTTAATGGACTTATTAAATAACAAGATTTTCTAAGGTTTTGGGGTAGATCTGTAGCTGGGGTTGTTGGTGTTGAGGTTGGTCGGCTTGCCGAGCTGGTTTGTAGCTCATTAAAGGCTGCACTGAGGATGTTACCCAGCACGGTAACGAAACGTGTACGGAACAACAAACTAGCACAGCGAGCCAACTAACCTCAAGATTTTTTTTTTATTACCTGTAATTATTCTTTCCTTCCTCCCTGTTTTTTGTTCTGCTGTTTTCCATTTTAAGTTTACTCTTGCATATTGTGTCCTCCTTAGCTTTTGCTGTGTTGGCTCCTTGGTATCTGCCATCAGCCTCCCTTCCCATCTTTATCCAATATTTGGACATCATGGCATATCTATGTTCACAGGATTTGTTGACCCCACCCTTTCTCTTTATTGGAACACGTTGGCCCAGTATTCTCCTTGTTTCTTGAGTGTGACCCACTGCTCTGAAGCAGAATTACCCAAGGCTATTTGCTCCCAGTCCACTCTGGCTAAATCTACATGATCTCAGTCTACAAAATGGTCCCTGACTGACACTTAAACCACTTGACAGGCTTCATTACTGAAAATGAAGTCTGGACTTCTCTATCTCAGAGGGTTTTCTATGACTGGCTTGAAAAGCTGTCCTAGATGTGTTTTGTGAATTCCACTCCCTGTGAAACTTTCACACTGTGACTGCTGCAGTTAATGTTGGGGAAGTTGGAATCCGTGCTATCACTACCATATTACTCCTACATTTCTCTGAAGTTTTCCTATATATCTGCTCTTTTGTTTCTCTCCAATTATGCAGGGGTTTATAGTATATTCCCAGCAAATGATTGCACCTTTCTGGTTAAGTTCTCTGCATATGGTTTCATGTCAGGAGCCTACTGAGATATCATCCCTCCTCCCCACTATCTCAGATTCTCTGATTAATATTGCAACCATACCTCCTCTTTGACCTCCTTCCCTGCCTCTCCTGAAGCCCTATAATCTGGAATATTGAACTGTCAACCGTAGCACAACCAACCCCCCCCCCCCCCCCAACCCAGCCATGCCTCCTTGACAGTAATGATATCATACCTAATGGTTTCATTTGTACCCTGAGCTTATATGCCTTGTTTGTCAGACTCCTAGCATTAATATAAAGACCATCCAACCTTCAGCAAATTCCCTTATGTCTTAACTGCCTCTAATGTCTGTGCCCTCTAGCCTCAGCGTTTCTTCCAATTTTGGCTTTTCATCTATTCTGCTGAACCTTCTGAACATAACATCCTGGAATCTAGTGCCGCTGCCGAAACACCGCTGTTCCCCTTGCATTTCAATGCCCTACCGCACTGGGCCTGCTGCGCTTCCTTCCACCTACCCACAGTGGCATGAAGCTGGCTCCCACTGCATTCCCCTGCACGGTCCCCACCGACGTTATCCAAAATGGTATATCTGTTAGGAAGGAAGATAGTTACCTGGGAGTCCTGCACTACCTGTCTTCCTCAACTCTGCCTGATGGTCATCATTGACAAAGCGAATGTAATGTTGTCGTTTATCTCAAGAGGGTTGGAATATGAAACCAGCGATGTGCTTCGGAGGCTTTATAAAGCTCTAGTTAGGCCCCGTTTAGAATTCTGTGTCCAATTTTGGGCCCCACACCTCAGGAAGGACATACTAGCGCTGGAGCGTATCCAGCGGAGATTCACACAGATGATCCCTGGAATGCCACGTTTAGCGTATGATGAATGGCTAAGGATCCTGGGATTGTACTCATTAGAGTTTGGAAGGTTGAGGGGAGATCTAATAGAAACTTACAAGATAATGTATGGTTTAGAAAGGGTGGACGCTAGGAAGTTGTTTCGTTAGGCGGGGAGACTAGGACCCGTGGGCACAGCCTTAAAATTAGAGGGGGTCAATTTAAAACTGAAATGAGACGACATTTCTTCAGCCAGAGAGTGGTGGGCTTGTGGAATTCATTGCCGCAGAGTGCAGTGGATGCCGGGACGTTGGATGCCTTCAAGGCAGAGATCGACAAATTCTTGATCTCAAAAGGAATCAAGGGCTACGGGGAGAGTGCAGGGAAGTGGTGTTGAAATGCCCATCAGCCATGATTTAAATGGCGGAGTGGACTTGATGGGCCGAATGGCCTTACTTCCACTCCTATGTCTTGTGGTCTTTGTGCCTGTTCAGTCTTTACCTGTGGTGTGACCACCTCCCTGAGTGTGCTGTTCATGACTTTCTCAGCATCATTCAGGCTACAGTCTGATATCGATCATCTGGTAAATTGGGCAGAGCAATGACAGATGGAGTTTGATCCCGATAAGTGCAAGGCGATGAATTTTGGGAGGTCTCGTGAAGGATTTACGCAATGAATAGTAGGTCCCTGGAGAGCACTGCAGAACAAAGACCTTGATGTATATGCTGAAGGAGTCAGCACAGGTAGACAGGGTGGTGGATAAGACACATAAGATGCTCGTCTTTATTAGCTGGGGCATAGAATGTAGGAGCAGCGATGTCTTGTTACAAGTTTATAATGCAAGAGCAGTGATGTACTGCTGAGGCTGTATAAGGCTATGGTCAGATCGCATTTAGAATTTTGTGAGCAGATTTGAGCCCCACATCTAAGAAAGGATGTGCTGGTGTTGGTGGGAGTCTGTGGGAGGTTTACAAGAGTGATGCTGGTGTTGAAGGGCTTGTCATATGAGTGTTTTTTTAAAATTCATTCATAGGTTGTGGTCATCGCTGGTTAGGCAGCATTTATTGCCCAGAGGGTGGTTAAGAGTCAACCACATTGCTGTGGGTCTGGAGTCACATGTAGGCCAGACCAGGTAAGGATGGCAGTTTCCTTCCCTAAAGGACATTAGTGAACCAGATTGATTTTTCCAACAATTGACAATGAAGTCTTGGGTCTGTACTCAATGGAGTTTATAAGAATGAGGGGGAGATCTGATTGAAACTTAAAGAATATTAAGAGACCTGGATAGAGTCTAAAAGTGGGGAGGTGGTGACCTAGTATATTATCGCTGGACTGTTAATCCAGAGACCCAGACAATGTTCTGGGAACCAGGATTTGAATCCGGCCACAGCAGATTATGGAATTTGATTTCAATAAATATCTGGAATTAAGAATCGAATGATGACCGTGAACCCATTGTCAATTGTCAGGAAAAGCCCACCTGGGTCACTGATGTCCTTTGGGAAAGGAAACTGCCATCCTTACCTGGTCTGGCCTCCATGTGACTCCAGACCCACAGCAATGTGGTTGACTCTTAACTGCTCTCTGGGCAATTAGGGATGGGCAATAAATGCCTGGTCAGTGACACCTTCATCCCATGAATGGATAAAGAAAGTCCGAAGAACTGTGAGTGCTAGAGATCAGAATCCAATATTGAAGCGTTTGCAGGGACAGAGGAACCTGGGGTTTTATGTACATTGGGAATGTGGTTAGTAAAGCACATGGGGTCTTGGACTTCAAAAATAGAGACAGCGGGGAAGTGACTCTGAACCTTTATAAACCTCTGCTTAGGCCCCAGTTGTCGCCATCTGTTGGGGGAGGTGAGGGCCCCTGAGACGGTGCAGAGAGATTTCCCAAAATGGTTCCAGGGATGAGGGACTTCAGTTACTGGGTCAGGTTGGAGAATCTCCTCGGAGCAGGGGGCAGTGAGGGAGGTTTGATCGAGGTGTATGAGATTCTGATTGGTTTGGGGTAAGGCAGACAAGGAAATGTCTCGACATTAGCTGATGCTTCCAGGACTCGGGGAGACACAGATTGAAGATTCTGGGCAAGAGGCACAGGGGAAGGTGCGGAAGACCTGGATTTACACAGCGAGTGGGAATGACTTGGGACACACTGTCCATCATGGGTCTCAGAATGGAGACAATGAACGAGGATTTAGGGTAAATGTAGGTGTAGGGAGATGGGGAGAGTGTGGGGGAGGGGGACAGACTGGATTGCTCTACAGGGAGCCAGCATGGACTCGGTGGGCTGAGTGGCTACCTTTATGCTCTGTGACTGTTTGACTACATGCAATAATCCTTTAAAATTCTATTATTACTCCTATTAATCAGCTCCTTTTCTGCTGCTGCATCTTTTTGACTGTTTCTTGCCTCATTGTGCTTGGCTGTAATTCCAGAATATTTTCTGCTGGGCTCGTGGATATTTTCTTTGGTTAAAAACAGGAAGGTGAACTCACTGCCACTGAAATGAGAGAAGAATCACACAGTTAATGGTGTGTCACTTTTACCAAGCTGCTACAGTGACTTCCTGTTTGTATCTCACCCTCACCAGCCCAGAGATCACTGTGTACAGCCCTGTCTTAGTGAATGTACCCTGTCCCGTCCTCTTGGCTGATTGGTTAGACACAAGCTTGCTTGCTGCATATTTGTTCCATCTGTTACAGAGAAGGGGAGGTTAACTGAAAGAAAATCCCTGATATTCACTTTATAAGTATCAAGTAACAATTTATTTATTTTACCCTAACAGGGAACAAATTAGCGAAATACTAACAAACTGAGCGATTCTCCCCTTCACTGTTCCCTAACTAAACTAAATTCTACTTGTATACTGTTCCAATAAGCTCAAGTCCCACTTACATAAATCCAAGTAATAAGAAAATGGGGCAGCTCAGTGGTTAGCACTGCAGCCTCACAGTGCCAGTGACCCAAGTTCGATTCCAGCCTCGGGTAACTGTCTGTGTGGAGTTTGCACATTCTCCCCGTGTCTGCGTGGATTTCCTCCGGATGCTCCGGTTTCCTCCCACAATCCAAAGATGTGCAGGCTAGGTGGATTGGCCATGCTAAGTTGCCCATAGTGTTCAGGGATGTGTGGGTTATAGGGGGAGGAGTCTGGGTGGGATGCTCCAAAGGGTGGTGTGGACTTGTTGGGCCGAAGGCCTTGTTTCCACACTGCAGGGAATCTAATCAAAATCTTAAAAAATAAATAAAAACTTTGTCTCTCAAAGACTACCTCCCTCCACGAGATAGCGAGGTGAGGAACAGGGAGCGGGCGCAGCTGAACACGTGGCTACGCAGCTGGTGTAGGAGGGAGGGCTTCAGATATGTTGATAATTGGGATGCCTTCTGGGGAAGGTGGGACCTGTACAAGAAGGACGGGTTGCATCTGAACTGGAAGGGGACCAATGTCCTGGGTGGAGGGTTTGCTCGAGTAGTTCGAGAGGGTTTAAACTAGTATGGCAGGGGGGTGGGAACCTGAGCTGTATACCAGAGGTGAGCGTTGATGCAGGTGAGGCAGTAGCAAGAGGTAGACCAGCTAGTGGGAAGGATTTTCCTGGGAAGGAACCAAGGGATCGGTTAAAGTGTGTTTGCTTTAACACAAGGAGTATCAGGAATAAAAGTGATGAACTTAGAGCATGGATCAGTACCTGGTGCTATGATGTTGTGGCCATAACAGAGACATGGGTTTCTCATGGGCTGGAATGGTTGCTGGATGTTCCAGGGTTTAGAGCATTTAAAAAGAATAGGGAGGGGGGAAAAAGAGGAGGGGGTGTAGCACTACTAATCAGAGAGGGTATCACAGCTACAGAAGCTTCCATTGTCGAGGAAGATCTGCCTACTGAGTCAGTATGGGTGGAAATTAGGAACAGCAAGGGAGTAGTCACCTCGTTAGGGGTTTACTACAGGCCCCCCAACAGCAGCAGGGAGATTGAAGAAAGCATAGGTCGACAGATTTTGGAAAAGTGTGGACGCAGTAGGGTTGTTGTAATGGGTGACTTTAACTTTCCTAATATTGATTGGAACCTGCTTCGAGCAGAAGATTTGAATGGAGCTGTTTTTGTAAGGTGTGTTCAGGAGGGTTTCCTAACGCAGTACGTTGACAGGCCGACGAGGGGAGAGGCCATTCTAGACTTGGTGCTCGGAAACGAGCCGGGGCAGGTATCAGATCTTGTGGTGGGAGAGCATTTTGGTGATAGTGACCATAACGGCCTCACATTCTACATAGCTATGGAGAAGGAGAGGATTAGGCAGAATGGGAGGATATTTAATTGGGGAAGAGGAAACTATGATGCGATTAGACATGAGTTAGGAAGCATGGACTGGGAGCAGTTGTTCCATGGTAAGGGAACTATAGACATGTGGAGACTGTTTAAGGAACAGTTGTTGGGAGTGATGAGTAAATATGTCCCTCTGAGACAGGCAAGAAGGGGTAAGATTAAGGAACCTTGGATGACGAGAGCGGTGGAGCTTCTAGTGAAAAGGAAGAAGGTAGCTTACATAAGGTGGAGGAAGCTAGGGTCAAGTTCAGCTAGAGAGGATTACATGCAGGCAAGGAAGGAGCTCAAAAATGGTCTGAGGAGAGCCAGGAGGGGGCACGAGAAAGGCTTGGCAGAAGGAATCCAGGAAAACACAAAGGCATTTTACACTTACGTGAGGAATAAGAGAATGGTCAAAGAAAGAGTAGGGCCGATCAGGGATAGCATAGGGAACTTGTGTGTGGAGCCTGAGGAGGTAGGGGAAGCCCTAAATGAGTTTTTTGCTTCTGTCTTTACGAAAGAAACGAACTTTGTAGTGAATGAAACCTTTGAAGAGCAGGTGTGCATGCTGGAATGGATAGAGATAGACGAAGCTGATGTGCTGAAAATTTTGTCAAACATTAAGATTGACAAGTCGCCAGGCCCGGATCAGATTTGTCCTCGGCTGCTTTGGGAAGCGAGAAATGCAATTGCTTCGCCACTTGCGAAGATCTTTGCATCCTCGCTCTCCACTGGAGTCGTACCTGAGGACTGGAGAGAGGCAAATGTAATTCCTCTCTTCAAGAAAGGAAATAGGGAAATCCCCGGCAATTATAGACCGGTAAGTCTCACGTCTGTCGTCTGCAAGGTGTTAGAAAGGATTCTGAGGGATAAGATTTATGACCATCTGGAAGAGCATGGCTTGATCAAATACAGTCAACACGGCTTTGTGAGGGGTAGGTCATGCCTTACAAACCTTATCGAGTTTTTTGAGGATGTGACTAGAAAGGTTGATGAGGGTCAAGCTGTGGATGTGGTGTGTATGGACTTCAGTAAGGCATTTGATAAGGTTCCCCATGGTAGGCTCATTCAGAAGGTCAGGAGGAATGGGATACAGGGGAACTTAGCTGCTTGGATACAGAATTGGCTGGCCAACAGAAGACAGCGAGTGGTAGTAGAAGGAAAATATTCTGCCTGGAAGTCAGTGGTGAGTGGTGTTCCACAGGGCTCTGTCCTTGGGCCTCTACTGTTTGTAATTTTTATTAATGACTTGGATGAGGGGATTGAAGGATGGGTCAGTAAGTTTGCAGATGACATGAAGGTTGGAGGTGTCGTTGACAGTATAGAAGGCTGTTGTAGGCTGCAGCAGGACGTTGACAGGATGCAGAGATGGGCTGAGAGGTGGCAGATGGAGTTCAACCTGGATAAATGCGAGGTGATGCATTTTGGAAGGTCGAATTTGAAAGCTGAGTACAGGATTAAGGATAGGATTCTTGGCAGCGTGGAGGAACAGAGGGATCTTGGTGTGCAGATACATAGATCCCTTAAAATGGCCACCCAAGTGGACAGGGTTGTTAAGAAAGCATATGGTGTTTTGGCTTTCATTAACAGGGGGATTGAGTTTAAGAGTCGTGAGATCTTGTTGCAGCTCTATAAAACTTTGGTTAGACCACACTTGGAATACTGCATCCAGTTCTGGGCGCCCTATTATAAGAAAGATGTGGATGCTTTGGAGAGGGTTCAGAGGAGGTTTACCAGGATGCTGCCTGGACTGGTGGGCTTATCTTATGAAGAGAGGTTGACTGAGCTCGGTCTCTTTTCATTGGAGAAAAGGAGGAGGAGAGGGGACCTAATTGAGGTATACAAGATAATGAGAGGCATAGATAGAGTTGATAGCCAGAGACTATTTCCCAGGGCAGAAATGACTAGCACGAGGGGTCATAGTTTTAAGCTGGTTGGTGGAAAGTATAGAGGGGATGTCAGAGGCAGGTTCTTTACGCAGAGAGTTGTGAGAGCATGGAATGTGTTGCCAGCAGCAGTTGTGGAAGCAAGGTCATTGGGGTCATTTAAGAGACTGCTGGACATGCATATGGTCACAGAAATTTGAGGGTGCATACATCAATGGTCGGCACAACATTGTGGGCTGAAGGGCCTGTTCTGTGCTGTACTGTTCTATGTTCTATGTTCTATGTTCTTCTGGTGTTCTCAAGTCATAAATGACTTTCCTCCGCTGATCCTACTGTCAGGATGCTGTCTGTGTGAAATCTGCTGTGAGGACTCTTAGCTAGAAGTGCTGTGGTACCTTTTATGGATAGATGGTGCTTTCTTAGAGATCTTAGTAATTTCTTGAGAGCTAGGTGCTTCTTTCTCGGGTGGTAGTTTGCACGCTCACAGATTTTCAAAAGCTCACTCCTTACATACCTTGGATGACATATCAATTTTCTTACAATAGTATTGATCCAAAGTTGTCAAAACTATTAGATTTCAATTGGCTTTCAATCACTAAGTGCTTGGTTCAAATTAATTGGCTGATTCCCGCTATTTACCAAAACATCAAAACCAGCCTAAAGTTTCCAATCACGCAGGCACCTGATAATAAGGAGATAGTAAGAACTGGAGAATCTGAGAGAACAAGGTGTGGCGCTGGATGCACACAGCAGACCAAGCAGCATCAGAGAAACAGGAAAGCTGATGTTTAGGGCACGAAACGTCAACCTTTCTGCTCCTCTGATGCTGTTTGGCCTGCTGTGTTCATCCAGCGCCACACCATGTTATCTCGGCACCTGATGATACATGTTTCCATTTTAGAGACGTGTTATTTTCTGTATGAATCTGTAAGCTTAGAAAAGTACTTTACCTCTCAAAGGAACCACACACACTTAGAACATAGAACATAGAACATTACAGCACAGTACAGGCCCTTCGGCCCTCGATGTTGTGCCGACCTGTCATACCAATCTCAAGCCCATCTAACCTACACTATTCCATGTACGTCCATATGCTTATCCAATGACGACTTAAATGTACCTAAAGTTGGCGAATCTACTACCGTTGCAGGCAAAGCGTTCCATTCCCTTACTACTCTCTGAGGAAAGAAACTACCCCTGACATCTGTCCTATATCTTTCACCCCTCAATTTAAAGCTATGCCCCCTCGTGCTCGCCGTCACCATCCTAGGAAAAAGGCTCTCCCTATCCACCCTATCTAACCCTCTGATTATTTTATATGTCTCAATTAAGTCTTCTCTCAACCTTCTTCTCTCTAATGAAAACAGCCTCAAGTCCCTCAGCCTTTCCTCGTAAGACCTTCCCTCCATACCAGGCAACATCCTAGTAAATCTCCTCTGCACCCTTTCCAAAGCTTCCACATCCTTCTTATAATGCGGTGACCAGAACTGTACACAATACTCCAAGTGCGGCCACACCAGAGTTTTGTACAGCTTCACCATAACCTCTTGGTTCCGGAACTCGATCCCTCTATTAATAAAAGCTAAAACACTGTATGCCTTCTTAACAGCCCTGTCAACCTGGGTGGCAACTTTCAAGGAACTGTGTACATGGACACCGAGATCTCTCTGCTCATCTACACTGCTAAGAATCTTACCATTAGCCCTGTACTTTGCCTTCTGGTTACTCCTACCAAAGTGCATCACCTCACACTTGTCTGCATTAAACTCCATTTGCCACCTCTCAGCCCAGCTCTGCAGCTTATCTATGTCTCTCTGCAACCTACAGCATCCTTCGTCGCTATCCACAACTCCACTGACCTTAGTGTCATCTGCAAATTTACTAACCCATCCTTCTACGCCCTCATCCAGGTCATTTATTAAAAATGACAAAAAGCAGTGGACCCAACACCGACCCTTGCGGTACACCACTAGTAACTGGTCTCCAGGATGAACATTTCCCATCAACTACCACCCTTTGTCTTCTTTCAGCAAGCCAATTTCCGATCCGAACTGCTATATCTCCCACAATTCCATTCCTCCGCATTTTGTACAATAGCCTACTGTGGGGAACCTTATCGAACACCTTGCTGAAATCCATATACACCACATCAACCGGTTTACTCTCATAAATTGTTCCCAGTGTGATCTACGTTTTGTTTTTCACTGAAGGATCTCCCTCTTTCCCAATATTTATCCCTCACAAAAGGAAATTGCTGTCAGAAGCTAAATTTTAATTTGTGCTATTTTACATTTTCATCATCCATCCCTGCAGCTCTTCAGGCTGTTTGAACTTTCTGTTCCTCAGTATGAGCTCTTATCATTTTTTGAAATGAGTTTTTGAACTCCTGTCACCGAATAGTCTCTCAAGATCCTTATGTCTTTTCGCTCTTGAATGTTCTTGCCCATTTATCAAAGTTGTTCTGCTTAATTCTTTCACACATCAACTGAACTGTTGTTTATACGCTTACAACATAGAACAACTTCTTGTAACAATTTGTAGACACTCAAAAATTCTGGATGTGAGTTTGCTCGCTGAGCTGGAAGGTTCGTTTTCAGACATTTTGTCACCATTCTAGGTAACATCATCAGTGAGCCTCCGACGAAGCCGGCTTCATCGGAGGCTCACCGATGATGTTACCTAGAATGGTGACGAAACGTCTGAAAATGAACCTTCCAGCTCAGTGAGCAAACTCACATCCAGAACCTCAACCTGAGCTACAAATCTTCTCAAAACTCGCTAGCACTCAAAAATAGCCTGTTTTATTCCTTCATAGTCTCTTAAGACCTTCTCTGACAGCTCTGCAAACAGCTCACTGGCCCTGTCTGTCAACTTGGTCTGAACTAACATTACCCTCACATTTGCTAGCCAGTTTCTCAAAGGAAATACAAAAGGCTTCGATATCTTTTACGTCGAACTTTGGCAATGTTTGGACATATTTTTATTTATCCCTGCTAGGTTATAGGCTACGATGAGTTTGCTCACCCTCACTTCTATCTTGTACTTTTCCTTCAGCTATTTGAAGGCTTTTTTTTCTTATTCCAACTTCTTTTTCAATGCAAATTTTCATTCCCTTTCTCTCTCGCTCATTCTTTTTTCTCTGTCTTCTCTTGCTTTTTCTTTTTCCCTCTCCTCGTTTTTTCTTTGCTTCTAACTGTAATTCAAACTGTTTCATTCCCTAATTCCAGTTGTCTTATTTGAAATTTAATTTTTTTCTAGCTCCCTTGCACTTTCCTATTTCTCTGCTATACCAAAATGCTTAACTAACTCCTTTACAATTTCAGCTTTCCTTTTGTCCCGAGTTAAAACCGATTCTGACCTGTTTACTAATTCTAAAAGTATATCCTTCCCCTGTTTTTCTAAACTTTGCCAAGAAAGTTGGGAAGCATCTTCAAATCCCTGAACAACATCATCAATTTTAAGAGCCATTTCCCTCACTTGATTTAACCAACCACATTTAACCGAAATGAAATGGAATTTTCACACCAAGTTTTATTTAAAAATCTAGGACACTAATCCCTAAGTCTGTTTAAATCTGTCCAAATCCGTTCAGATCCCATGCACAACCCGCCAGATCCCAGACTTGAGCTCCCAAACTGTTACAGAGAAGGAGGGGTTAAATGAAAGAAAATCCTGGAAATTCACTTTGTCAGTAAAAAGTAACAATTGATTTATTTAACCCTAAGAGTGAACAAATTAACAGAATTACTAACAAACCAAACAATTCCCCCATTAACTACTAACTATTCCCTAACAACTAAATACTGGTACACTGCTTCAATAAACACAAATCCCACTTAGATAAATCCAGGTAATAAGAAAATAAATTAAAACTTGATCAGTCAAAGTCTACAAGCCTTTCTTCAAAGAACAATGAAAATTACAGCACAGGAACAGGCCCTTCAGCCCTCGAAGCCTGCGCCAATCCATATTCTCTATCTAAACCCGTCGGCTATTTTCCATGGATCTGTATCCCTCTGCTCCCTGACCTTTCATGTCTCTGTCTAGATACATCTTAAAACACACTGTTGTGCCTGCCTCTACCACCTCCAGTGGCAACGTGTTCCAGGCACCCACCGCCCTCTGCGTAAAGAACTTTCCACGCATATCTCCCTTAAACGGATAACGCATCAGTTTTCTTACATTGCATTTCTTGCATTGGGTTGAAGTTGTCAAAACTATTGGATTTAACTCGCTTTTCATTTGCTAAGTGCTTGGTTTAAATTAATTGGCTGATTCCATCTCGTTGCCAAAACATCAAAACAACCCTAAGGTTTCCAATCACACATCCAATTGATACATATTTCCATTTTAGAGCTGGCTGTAAATCTTCAGCTACATACGGACACTTTTCTGTATAAATCTCTAAGCTTAGAAAAGCAATTTACCTCTTAAAGGAGCCACACCCTTTTCTCCCTTTTGTTTCAAGCAAATTCTAGCTTCCTGCCTTCTGTAGAACTTTGTAACTCATGACAATAAATGAGTTTCCACATTCTCCCTGACAATCCACTGCACTGGCCCTCCGTTACCGCCTCACTGGCCCTGTTGATCTTGCCGCTACAGCACTGCCTGTCTCAGAGAGATTGTCTCTGTGCGAGTAACCTCGAACTCGAGTTCATGTCCTGGAGATACGGATTCAGAATCGCACACTTACAGATGATAAAATTAGATTTTTTTTTAAATATAGTCCCCACAGCATAGAAACAGGCCATTTGGCCCAACAAGTTCACACCAACTCTCCAAAGACCGTACTACCAAGACCCATTCCCAACCTTATCCCAGTAATCCTGCATTTCCCGTGGCTAATGCACCTCACCTCCAATCCACCGAGCCTGCACATCTTTGGACTGTGGGAGGAAACTGGAGCACCCAGAGGAAACTCACGCAGACACAGGGAGAATGTGCAAACTCCACACAGACAGTTACCAGAGGCTGGAATCGAACCCGGGTCCCTTGCGCTGTGAGGCTGCAGTGCTAACCACTGAGCCCATGCCGTCCCACTTCAGTCACTATGTGACCTCTGTTGATTGTTTTGGGGGGATGTCTGCCTGCCTTATCAGGTTTCCACTCTGTGTGATTCCAGGCCTAGGGCAATGTGCTCACTCTTAAGTGCCTTCTGGCTAATGAGGAATGAGAAACGCTGACTGAGTTAGTGGTGCCCACATCTCATGAATGAGTAAAAACAAAAGGACTCCACCATTAAACTTACTGCCCAGCCAGTGAGCTCGAGAGAGAGAGAGAGAGAGAGAGAGAGAAACTCGTTCCCCTGCACTTGGAAAAAGCAGCCCATGACCTAAACTTGCAGCATGACCATTGAGGAATGCCCAGTGCGAACACCAAGGGTGCTGGGAATCCAGTCAGTAAGGACCATCAAAACATATGGACGCAAGGTGGAGAAAGTGGAGTTAAGAGACAGATCATCCATGATTTAATGAGCTGGAGGAACAGATTTCAGCTTGAGTCAACTCTCTGTTCCCATGTTCCCAGTGATGTCAGTCTGAGGGCTTTGCTTTACAGCGTTCCACAGGAAGGTAAAGCTATCTGTGTGGTAGTGAGTGTGTGGGTATATCCATCACTGAGATGCTGTGTGTTACTGAGAGGTTTGCAGAGACATTTACCCTCTGAGCTACTGCGTGGGATGGGAGAACGGTAATATTTGATAAGCTAATGCCTGCTTTTGCCAAGCTCTGCTAACCACCTCTTGTTGTGTCTGTAGCTAACACTAACAGTACACCGTCAGACTGGTGGCCTGGGCATCAGTATCGCTGGAGGAAAAGGCTCTACCCCATACAAAGGGGATGATGAGGTAATGGTGCTTCATGTTCAGGATGATGTCTTGATGGCACTGCAGGCACAGGGTCTGCTGGGCTTCAGAGCACACAGACCCCACCGGAAACCGACGTCTGACTCTCTGGACAAGTAATGCACTGGCCTCGCTTCCCATCTGACCTTGCCCCCCCCCCCCTCACCTTCACTGTCTTCCCCTTCCTCCCTCCACCAATCATCACCCTCTCCCCACCTCCAACCTCACGTTGCCTCCCTCATCCCCTTTCTAGTTCTTGCCATCCTCGTCCCCGGCCTTTATCCCCCATTCTCTGTCTCTCCGCACCTTGCTGCTGCTCCTGTTGTTGTGTGTGTAGCTAACACTGATGAGACAGACAGTATAGCTGGAGGAAAAAGCTCTGCCCTCCCAAGCCCTTTCAGTTTCTTTGTCTGTGCCTGCCCCCGCCCCCACCCCCACTCCCACTTCTCGTGATATAGCCATTCTCCTCCACATCCCTCTTTAAATATGCTGTCTCTAGCGACCCCATTAGGTAGCCCCAGCCCCTCTCTGCCTTTAACCCCTCTCATTCCTGTCTAGTAACAACTCCCTGGGTATTGGTAAGAATACATTATTATTCAATACCCTGGCTTCCCAAAGGCAACCACTCAAGCTACGTGAGAGCTGTTAGTTTGACGTGAGGATGGCTATGAGAGCCATGATTGTGTAAACTCGTACCGGTGTTTGGTTAGGGAATGTCAGGCTGCTGTAAACTGACAGCTCTTTGTTTGTTTCAGGGCATCTTCATATCGCGGGTTTCTGAGGAGGGTCCAGCAGCTCAGGCTGGAGTCCGAGTTGGAGATAAGCTGCTGGAGGTTAGTAAGATCCAACATGGTGACAAGCATTACTGGCCCATCTTTGACCCAGAGCAATGCTAGGCTCGGCCCCTCCCTTGCTAGCTGCGAATCTCTCTTTTAATCCCCAACTCTTTCCCCACCCCTGTCTTTTAGCCCTCATTTTCTTAATTCAACTTCCAAAGATCTACATTTTTCTTTATTCGCTCACGGGATGTGGGCATCACTGGCCGGGCAGCGTTTATTGTCCAGAGGGCAATTAAGAGTCAACCACACTCCTGTAGTTCTGAAGACATATGTAGACCAGATCAGGTAAGGATGGTAGTTTGCTTGCCTAAAGGACATAAGTGAACCAGATGGGTTTCTGTGTTAATTGGCAGCATTTCATGGTCATCATTAAACTCTTTGTTCTAGATTTTTTTAAAATGAATTCAAATTCCATCATCTGCCATTGTGAGGTTTGAACACTGATCCCAGAACATTACCTGGGCCTCTGGATTAAAGCCTAAGAGTGGCAGGTGGAGTTTAATTTAGATAAATATGAGATGTTGCATTTTAGAGATGCAAATCAGGTCAGGACTTAGGCACTTAATGGTAGGGTCCTGGGGAGTGTCACAGAACAAAGCGACCTTGGAGTGTAGGTTCATAGTTCCTTTAAAATGGAATCGCAGGTAGAAAGGATAGTGAAGAAGCATTTGTTACGCTTGCATTTATTGGTCAGTGCATTGAGTACAGGACTTTGGTTAGACTATTTTTGGAATACTGCGTGCAATTCTGGTTTCCTACTGTAGGAAAGATGTTGTTAAACTTGAAACGGCTCAAAAGATTTAGAAGGATGTTGCCAGGGCTTGGGGGGGTTTGAGCTGTAAGAAGAGACTGAATAGGCTGGGGCTATTTTCCCTGCAATGTCAGAGACTGAAGGGTGACCTTATAGAGGTTTATATAATCATGAGGGGCATGGGTATGTTAAATAGACAAGATCTTTTCCCTGGGGTGGGGGAGTCCAAAACTAAACGGCATAGGTTTAAGGTGAGAGGGGGAAAAAATGTCAAATGGACTTTAGGGGTAACTTTTTCACACAGGGTGGTGCATATGTGGAGTGAGCTGCCCGAAGAAGTGGTGAACGCTGGTACAATTACAGCATTTAAAAGGCTTCTGGATGGGTGTATGAATAGGAAGGGTTTAGGGGGATATGGACCAAATGCTGGAAAATGGGACCAGATTAATTTAGGATATCTGGTCAGCACGGATGATTTGTTTCCATGATAATACCACTAGGTCAGTACCTACCTTTGTAGTTTTCCCACATCTCCCCCTCGCCGTTCCCAGTTGCTCAGTTTTTGGCTGCACAGGTCAGTGTACGATGCATTCATACTTGTGCCTTTGGTTGGTGCAGGTAAATGGTGTGGACCTGCATGATGCTGAGCACCACCGAGCAGTGGAGGCATTGCGGAGCTCAGGGAGCTCAGTCACCATGTCGATACTACGGGAGAGGATGGTGGAGCCAGAGAACGCTATCACCGTGACCCCATTGCGCCCTGAGGATGACTACGCCCCAAGGGACCGCCGCACCGGTTTGAGGTTCCCGGAGCCTGTGGAAAATGGGGTGGCTCGGCTGCAGTTTACCACCTCACTGGCACGCAATGAGAAAGGCTTGGGTTTCAGCATTGCTGGGGGCAAGGGATCGACACCGTACAAAGCAGGAGACTCGGTGGGTATCACTCCTGCAGAAACTTAAAGGGAAAGCTGGCTTTAATGAATGTTGGCATGCATGTTAGGGTGTAATGCATGTGTAACCGTGTGTGTGTGTGTGTGTGTGTGTGTGTGTGTGTGAGAGAGCCTGAGTGCACGTGTGTAACCTGGAGTGTGCCCTCTTTCAGGCGATCTTCATCTCGCGGTTGGCTGAAGGAGGATCTGCGCACAGGGACGGGATCCTTCGGGTTGGAGACCGGGTGATCTCGGTAAGTGCTTCTGTCCGTGTAGTGTTTCGCCAGTTGGGGAGTGTTGTGGGGGCCAGGGCGGTGGCTGCTTGCGGGTGTACTCTGTGTACCAAGATTCTGGGTGTGTAAAGACCTCAGCATGACATGGTCTACCTTCACTGGCATCAGTCTGCACCTGCCTGCTGAGATTATCAATTCATGCCAGCTGCTGCGTCTGCTGGCACAGTCGTGCCCCTTGGATATTAGACTACCCTTCTACCTCCACTAAATGAGGTTTGACAAAGAACTGTATCCTGATCCGTCTGGAGCGACTGGGTTCAGTCCTGGGCAGTGTTTCTCAGGGAAAATCTGCTCTCCATGGGGGAGATGCAGCACAGATTCACCAGAATGGCCCTGTGTTAAAATGGAGCAGAAAGAAAAGGATTTGGGAGCTGACTAGGCCATTCACCCCTGCTCCACTATTGACAACACCATTAAAAAATAGGAACAGATGGAGGCCATTCAGCCCCTTGAGCCTGCCGTACCATTCAATAGGATTATGGCTGAACGGCCACTTTCCTGCCCTTTCCCCATAATCCTTGATTCCCTGACTGATCAAAAATCTGTCTATCTCAACCCTACATTGCACATGGACGCTGCCCCCACAACTCTCGGTGACAAGGAGTTCGAAAGACTAACAACTCTGAGAGAAGAAATTCCTCCCCATCTTAGTCTAAAATTGGTGCCCCTTTAATCTGAGACTATGTGCGACAACAAGGTGACTTCAGTAAGATCATCGCTGATCTGATTGTGGTCTTAAGTCCATTTTACTGCCTGTCCCCATGACCGTCAACTCCCCCAGAGGCTGAACATGGGCCTACAAGCCCTGAATTTATTAGATGTCCCTAGCTTTCTCTTCATAACTGCGTTAAAAGCAAGTCTTAATGTTTAAATTGCCCACTGATGTTGTCACTCCACAAGAGAAAGGATGCTGTCAGCATCTATCCAGTCAACTCCTCTAAGGGTCTTGTGTTTCAATAAGGTCGCTTTTCAATCTTCTAAATACCAATGGATACAGGTGCAAAGTGTTCCATTTTACCACTTCCGATAATTGCTTCATCCCGTGTATGAGTTAGAAAGACAGGCTGTAGAGTCTAGTTTTATATTCCTGAATTAGAAGACCAGGCAGTGATCTCTTTGAGGAGGTGATTGGATCACTGCAGAGAAACACTCTCTGCTGGGAAGAGTTTAGGGTGGGTTGAGAAGTCAAGGCAGAGTCTCAAAATTGAAGCCATGTCATTCAGGGGTCACACCAAGAAGTATTCCCTCTCTCAGACAGGCCTGTGATGTTGCTGACAAAGATTTTCTCTTTCTACTATTTCTTTTACTTATTCATGGTCTGTGCGTGTCCTGGCTGGCCCAGCATTGATCATCTATCCCTACTTTCCCTTCAGAAAGTGGTGGTGAGCTGCCTTTTTAATCATAGAAACAGAGATAATAGGAACAGGAGTAGGCTGTTTTGGCCCTTTCAGCCAGTGTGATCATCCAACTCTGTGCCCTGCGCCTCCACCCACCAGCCCCTGTGCACACCCCTCTGGGCTCCCACCCCCCCTCCGCACCACGCCCCCCCCCCCCCCCCCCCCAACAAAAGCTTCTCTCCAAGGTAAAAATAAAATGACATGGGGCTGCTGCCTCATTACAGAGAGATGACTGGTGATTTAACCATGCCTCAGGCGAGGGGAGAGGTTGGGAATGAGAATCCTACATGGTAACCTCGACTGGTTTGAGAATTGTACCACACTGCTGATGTCACTCTGTTGCAAACCAGCCGTCCAGCCAACTGAGCTGCTCTCCGATCTGTGGGAACTGTTAGAATCTACAGAATCATGGGCAGTGACAACCAATGCATTCACTGTTTCTGGGGCCACTTCCCTAAGTCCTCTGGGATGTCGATTATCAGACCGTGGGGATTTATCAGCCTTCAATCCCATCAATTGCCCCAATGCCATTTCCTAACTAATACGGATTTTCCATCACTCCTTCCCTCTCAGTAATCATTGTCTTTACCCAGCATTTCTGGGATGATATGCTGCAGGGCAAAGGACATTGCTATTAGGCATGGTGTTCCAGGATTTTAACCTAGTGACACTGCCGCAGCACTTTTCCTGTGCTTTGCTCTCTATCTAACCCCGTGCTGTCCCTGTCCTGGGAGTGGGGCAGTGTAGAGGGAGCTTTGCTCTCTATCTAACCCCGTGCTGTCCCTGTCCTGGGAGTGGGGCAGTGTAGAGGGAGCTTTGCTCTCTATCTAACCCCGTGCTGTCCCTGTCCTGGGAGTGGGGCAGTGTAGAGGGAGCTTTGCTCTCTATCTAACCCCGTGCTGTCCCTGTCCTGGGAGTGGGGCAGTGTAGAGGGAGCTTTGCTCTCTATCTAACCCCGTGCTGTCCCTGTCCTGGGAGTGGGGCAGTGTAGAGGGAGCTTTGCTCTCTATCTAACCCCGTGCTGTCCCTGTCCTGGGAGTGTTTGATGGGGACAGTGTAGTGGGAGCTTTGCTCTCTATCTAACCCTGTGCTGTCCCTGTCCTGGGAGTGTTTGATGGGGGGGACAGTGTAGAGGGAGCTTTGCTCTCTATCTAACCCCGTGCTGTCCCTATCCTGGGAGTGTTTGATGGGGGGCAGTGCAGAGGGAGCTTTATTCTGTATCTAACCCTGTGCTGGGAGTGTTTGATGGGGGACAGTGTAGAGGGAGCTTTACTCTGTATCTAACCCCGTGCTGTCCCTGTCCTGGGAGTGTTTGATGGGGGACAGTGTAGAGGGAGCTTTACTCTGTATCTAACCCCGTGCTACCCCTGTCACTGGGGTGTGTTTGATGGTTTGAGGCTGGGTGATCTAATTCCAGCCGATGTAACTGTTTCAGCATTGTTGATGGTACTGACTGAGTACTCCTCGTTTTCTCTGGTGTCTGACTGCATACACCTCCTTCCTGTCATGTTTGCTAACATTTTTTTTGAGCTGCGCAGTGATGGATCCGTTCACTCTTGCCTCTGACTTGCATGTGACTAAAATAGCCAGGCATTGCGTGGTGGTGGGTTTCTGACCTTAATCTTCTGACCTGGTTAACAGCATGGGTTACCAGGCCAATGGCCATTAGTAAGAGCTGTTACTGTGTGGTCAGTGGTGGCTTCTGTCTGCTCTACACCGGATCTTCCCGCACTTGTACAGCCCATGGTAAAGCCTCCTCTGGTACTAACTTCTCTGTCCTCTCCCTGCTCCTCGGTTTGTTCTTTTCCACTCTTCACCTCGCCACTTGCTATGATTTGTGCACACTTTCAGAACAGAGGAAATCTCATCGGTGTTGATCACAGTTCAAAAGAAATGGTTCTTTCCCTGAGCCTCCATCATTTTGAAGTTCGCCCAGAGCGCTCCCTGTGTGAGCTGCAGTTACCTGGCTGAGCTACCATGAGAGATCACTCCAGCTGGGACCCATTTGCAGTGTGAAGGAGGGTATCGCCTTGGTGAGAGGACCCTTCCTTACTACTTGTTGAAGGAGTTACCTTGTTGTGTAACTCAGGGTTTTAATATCATGACTGGTTCGGGTGGAATTGGTTATGAAAACAGTGTCTCATGCAGCAGGGTCAATAGCCTGAGAGCATGTATTTAGGAAATTTGCAATAGATCAAGGGCGGTGATGAGGAAGATGAAATATAGTTAATTCCTGAGATTGGAAATATGAAAAAAAACAGCATTGGAAGCAGACTCAGTGGTAACGTTAGAAACGGAATTGTGTTGAATGCTGGAAGAGGAAGAAGTTTGCAGTGTCATTGGGTTAAGGTTAGGGAAGTCAGAGTAGTTGGGTATTTCTAGCAAAGAACTGGTATGTGCAGGATAGGACAAATGTCCTTCCGTATTGATGGAATTACAGGGTTGTGAGACAGGGATTTGACAGAATATAAATCCATTACCTCTGAGAGAATGCATCATTGCCTTCAAATCAAAATCAGAAAACGCTACAACAAACAGGTCGCTGCATAAAAACCGAAAGAACTGCAGATGCTGTAAATCAGGAACAAAAACAGAAGTTGCTGGAAAAGCTCAGCAGGTCTGGCAGCGTCTGTGAATTGAAAATCAGAGTAAACGTTTTGGGTCCAGTGTCCAGTGACCCTTCCCCAGAAGTGCATGTCTGAACCTCACTCTGCCAAGCAGGTTAGTGAGTGACCTTACTGGATAAGGTTATCAATGGTGATGGGCCGAGGGCAGTAACTGGAATTGTGGTGGAAAACAGCGATCACTGACTGGACTGGCAGAGCTGAGGACAAGCACCTGTCCATATTCCTCTGTCCTCTGTGTTGAATGTGTGTAACACAAGTACCATTGGCATTTCAGCCAAGTAACCAACAAACCCAGGAGACCTTTCAAATTGATAGTCAGAGTAGAAACACCAATGAGACCTCACTGTTCTGAATCCTGTAGCCTGCACACCTATTATCGCAGGTGTGTGTGTGTGTGTGTGACTGAGAGAGACAGAGTGCAGGTTTGCGTGACAGCTTCTGAAACAGCGAGCGTCTAGGAGTGCATTTACGGCTTTGTGAACATGTAGCTGAGCACCCAGAGTTTGTGTAAGCAGGTGTAAATTTGGGCATGTCTATTCAAGTCAGTGTGTGTGGATTTCTGCGGAATTCTGTGCATTTAAATGTGATTGTAAGTGTGTATCTGATTGTGAGCTTATTTTGTTTGTGTGAGCACACATCAGAAGGGAGAGCGGGCATCTGCCCGTGTGTGAGGGAGGGAGAGCGGGCGTCTGCCCGTGTGTGAGGGAGGGAGAGCGGGGCGTCTGTCTCTGTGTGTGAGAAGGAGGGAGAATGGATGTCTGCCTGTATGTGCATGTACGCGTGTGTATCTAAGCGTCTGTGGGACCGTCAGTTCATGCCTGTGTGGCTGAGAGCTTCACTGTGCCCAAGTGTATACTAAACAAACCAAAAGTACTGAGAATGGTAGAAATCAGAAACAGAAATGGAAGCTGCTGGAAGAGCCCAGGACCTGTGGAGAGGAATCAGGATTATCATTTCAGGTCTGGGGCTCCTTCCATAGAACTGATTAACTATCAGTTCTGAGGAAGAATCAAGGATCTGAAATGGTAACTCTTATTTCTCCCAATAGATGCTGCCGGACCTGCTGAGCTTTTCCAGCACCTTCTGTTTTTTGAGCCTGAGAGTGTGCCTGTTTCATGATGGGACAGAATCGGTACCTGTGCCCCATGGTTGTGTGCTGTGATGTTGAGCCAGTACTCTCTAAGATCTTGCTCCCAATGTCAAAACCCTCAATGTTTGCAGTGGTTTAACAAAACATTTAAACCCAGGCATTTACATTTACTCAGCCTGTGTCTCCAAGCAGCGAGGAGCACCACAGCCAATGAGATCAGGTTAACTCAGATTGTAGCAAATGCTCTCTGGTGGTCACAGAAACCAGTCAGATTGCTAACATCTTCTGTTCCTTAGATATGGAAAGGGATGTTAGCTGGAAGTCAACAGGCAAACTGTCCTCCTTCTGAGAGCTATGCATATATTCTTATCCTGTCCGCCTTCAAAACATCCTCTGTCCATTATGTTACAGTGCCCCCTCTGCGCCGTCCCTCCGGCGGCGCGCCGCCCCAGATCTGCATGGAGCTGAGTTCAGGCCCCCCTTATTCTGAAGTATGTGTGAAATATTGGAAGGCTGTGAATGTTTGGCTGGAGCAGTGTGGTGGGCACACTGGGGCTGCAGTTCAATGTGAACTGACTGCAGGTTTGCGCATATTTCCAGATCAATGGGGTAGAGATGGCAGATGCCAGGCATGATCAGGCAGTAGCACTTCTTACGGGCACAGCACCCACCATCACCATGGTAGTCGAACGTGAGATGTCAGAATTAGACAAGTCTGCAGATGACATGCTGACAGGAGACAGCTCCCCAACTCTGCACCGAGCGAGGCCGTACACTCCACCCCCTACTGGCCAGGCACGGAGCGAAGATTACTGTGACTCCACGATCGAGGAGACTATATCGCAACCTAACCAGCCATCTGTCAACTTCACCGCTCACGAGGAGTACCCTGTAGAGGTAAGAGGGTTCAGGGGCCTGGGATAAGGTCATTGGAGGAGGGGCAAAGGAGTCAGGTAGGGGCACGTCTCGGGGATTTGGTGCTTTTGTGGGTGAGCACTGGGTGAAATACTAGGTGAGAGATGTTTCATCGCCCCTGCCAGTGAGTGAGAGATGTTTCATCAACAATGCCCCCCCCCGCACCATGGGTGAGAGATGTCTCACCTATTCCCTCCCCCCATCCCCATCCTTCCCGTGGGTGAAGAAAGTTTGGGTGAGGGGGTAAAATTGTATCAGAGATAATAGGAACTGCAGATGCTGGAGAATCCGAGATAACAAGGTGTAGAGCTGGATGAACACAGCAGGCCAAGCAGCATCAGAGGAGCAGGAATGGTCTGAAGAAGGGTCCTGCTCCTCTGATGCTGCTTGGCCTGCTGTGTTCATCCAGTTCTACACCTTGTTATCTTGGGTGAGGGGTTATTACCCAGCAAGAATATTGCTGTTGAGCCTCTTTCTATCCCGAAGCTCATGTAAGTTGTTCTGATCTATTTGTGCCCCCAGGAGATTGTTTTGTTAAAAACAGGAGGGCCTTTGGGGCTCAGTATTGTCGGAGGAAGTGACCATGCCAGCCACCCGTTTGGAATCCACGAGCCCGGTGTCTTCATCTCCAAGGTACAGGATCCATAGCCTGCCGGCTGGTCCTCTGTGTTGCCTGTGCGGGGTCTGCTGGAGAAGCATTAGCCTGGGATTGATCTACGGACAGCGGGATTGTGTGGTATTTTTGAGATTGAGATTTGTGCCCTAACTACCAGGAGAGAGGCCTAAAAATTAACCCCCACTTTGCTGGAACTGTCTCAAAAGTGAAAGGTTTTTAAAAGTACACAAAATTCCTGAATTTACCTCCTTTCCAGACCCAGGGATTGTTGGGAAGCACACTCCAGGTTTCAATTTAGATGATTAGACTCTAGTCATTGGCGATCACTCTCTAACTGTCCACCTCGGAAATCCTAAGCCACTGGTCCTGGGTGTCTCTTGCTCCTCATGTGGCTGATGAGCCTGATCCTAGAGCCACATCTCCCACCACGTGTTTGGCAGGTGTTTCCGGGGAGGGTTGGCGGTGGAATTGCTCCTTGGCATGCTTGTCTCCAGCTCCTCTTCTATATTTCCTTGTACTGATGGGTATTCTCAAAAAATTTATAGAGAAGCTTCCTCCATGTCACTTTCTCTAAATGAGGGTCTCATACCTTTATATCTATGTTACATTTCATGATGGAAGCTGCCAGGGAGTCTTTAAAACACTTCCTTTCTCCTCCTGTCATTCAACTGCCTTCCTTAGACTGAATCAAGATGATTTGCTTCAGGAATGGGAACTCTGACTCCTAAGCATATGGCCAGCCCAGGAGAGTTAGTTTCTTGGATTGAAAATTGGCTGGCTGGCAGGAAGCAAAGAGTTAGTGATAGACGGGTCCCTTTTGGAATGGCAGACAGCGACCAGTGGGGTACCACAAGATTCGGTGCTGGGACCGCAGCTGTTTACGATATACGTTAATGATATAGATGAAGGCATTAAAAGTAATATTAGCAAATTTGCTGATGACAAAGCTGGGTGGCAGTGTGAAATGTGAGGAGGATGTTATTAGAATACAGGGTGACTTGGACAGGCTAGGTGAGTGGACGGATGCATGGCAGATGCAGTTTAATGTGGATAAATGTGCGGTTATCCACTTTGGTGGCAAGAACAGGAAGGCAGATTACTATCTAAATGGAGTCAAGTTAGGTAAAGGGGAAGCACAATGAGATCTAGGTGTTCTTGTACATCAGTCAATGAAAGCAAGCATGCAGGTACAGCAGGCAGTGAAGAAAGCTAATGGCATGCTGGCCTTCATAACAAGAGGAATTGAGTGTAGGAGCAAAGAGGTCCTTCTGCAGCTGTACAGGCCCCTGGGGAGACCACACCTGGAGTATCGTGTGCAGTTTTGGTCTCCAAATTTGAGATTAGAGATTAGATTAGATTCCCTACAGTGTGGAAATAGGCCCTTCGGCCCAACAAGTCACCACCGCCCTTAGGGGCATCCCACCCACACCCATCCCCCTATAACCCTCACACCCCTGAACACTATGGGCAATTTAGCATGGCCGACCCACCTGGCCAGCACATCTTTGGACTGTGGGAGGAAACCGGAGCACCCGGAGGAAACCCACGCAGACACGGGGAGAATGTGCAAACTCCACACAGACAGTTGCCTGAGGCTGGAATCGAACCCGGGTCCCTAGCGCTGTGAGGCTGCAGTGCTAACCACTGAGCCACCGTGAGGAAGGACATTTTTACTATTGAGGGAGTGCAGCGTAGGTTCACGAGGTTAATTCCCGGAATGGCAGGACTATCATATGTTGAAAGATTGGAGCGACTGGGCTTGTATACACTTGAGTTTAGAAGGATGAGAGGGGATCTGATTGAGACGTATAAGATTATTAAGGGATTGGACACTCTGGAGGCAGGAAGCATGTTTCCACTGATGCGAGAGTCCAGAGCCAGAGGACACAGTTTAAAAATAAGGGGTAGGCCATTTAGAACAGAGTTGAGGAAAAACTTCTTCACCCAGAGAGTGGTGGATATATGGAATGCTCTGCCCCAGAAGGCAGTGGAGGCCAAGTCTCTGGATACTTTGAAGAAAGAGATGGATAGAGCTCTTAAAGGTAGTGGAATCAAGGTTTATGGGGATAAGGCAGGAACAGGATACTGATTGTGGATGATCAGCTATGATCATAATGAATGGTGGTGCTGGCTCGAAGGGCCGAATGGCCTACTGCAGCACCTATTGTCTATTGTCTACTGTTTCAGATGATTGTTGCTTCATTGCTGTTGGCTGCTTCAAGGATGCTGATGTCAGTGCACCTGTTCTCCCAGCTTAGAGGGAGAAGCTGTCTTAAACTGTGCTCATGGCACTTCTCCAGGGCCTTGCAGTGCCTCTATACACAATCCGAGTTTCAGAGCCATATACAGGTGTCAGAAGGGTGACTGCCTTCATTCATGGGAGTGAAACTGGACAGATCGACCTGGGCACCGGAAAAGACAAGGGCAGAAACAGCCCTGTCGACCCTGCAAAGTCCCCCTCACTAACATCTGGGGGTTGGTGCCAACATTGAGAGCGCTGCCTCACGGACTAATCAAGCAACAGCCTGACATAGTCATACTCATAGAATCATACCTTACAGACAATGTCCCAGACACCACCTGCAGCAGACCCAGTCGAGCAGCGATGTCCTTTAGGACCCGACCAGCTCTATCAGTAGTAATGCTGCTGAGCCACTCTTGGTGGTGGACATTGAAATCCCCCACCCAGAGTACATTTTGTACCCTTGCCATCCTCAGTGCTTCCTCTAAGTGTTATTCAACAATGAGGAGAGACTGAACCATCAGCTGAGGGAAGGCGGTACGTGGTAATCAGTCGATACCAGGTGACCCGACCCTGGTAGCCCTTGAGAAGGTGGGGTAAGCTACATTAATGAACCACTGCAGTCCATGCGCTGTGGGTTGGTAAAAGATTTGAATCATGTTGAGGTTTTCACCAATTCATTGGTACGCTTTTGTGAGGTATAAACAGAGATTTGAAGATTTTTTTCTGAAGGGATGGACATGACATTGTTATCTGTAAACTGAAATTCCAAAAACGAGGTCAGTGTCATAGAACATAGAACATGTCATTTTCTTCTTGGCCTTGAACTGGTTGAAGCTAAAATGTTTTTGTCTACAAGCTGGATGAAAAGTGTGCACATCCCTGGGAAACTTAGTATTGATAAGGTGAAGACGGAGAAAAGAGAGTGTGGGGTCGGGGCGGACAGTGTCACATCCCTGCTTGACCTCTGCCTTGACCTAAAAGAATTCTGTCATATTACCATTGGTAAGGACAGTCGCCACAATCTCGTTGTGGAGGAGATGGAGCATGTTGAATGGCATTTCTCTGACAGCTGGCCTCTAACAGGATCTTCCATAATATATCCCGCGCGACTGAATGCAAAGCCTTGGTCAGAATGACATGGAATGGCTGGTGTTGGAATAACCTTATAAATTAAAACTCAAATCCCCTTATAAACATCACCTTGCACACATGCAGACAGGGGAAGATAACCGTTGGAAGAAGAAAACTAGAAAGGTATTTGGGGTTTCTAACCACGGATGATTTGAGATGATTCTTATACTGATTGCCACATTGCTTTTCAGTTACCTTTCAGGAAATGCTTCCACTGATCTGTGAGAGAGACAGGAGAGGTGGTTTACTTAGAAAAAGGTCTCCTGACTTACCAGTGAAAAGTCACAGCTTACAACAGTAGCTGGAGGAAAGATAAATGTGTTTTCTTTATGTTTAAAATAGCTTTTGACTGCAGAGAACAGGGAGACAGCTCCTGTGCTGGTGGAGATCAAAATACTTCGTTCTCCCCTTCTTCCCAGCTTCAAGCTGTTCAATTCCCTAAGAACCTATGACACAGTTTTCCGCACACGGAAGGTCTTTGTCATCAATAGCTGGTCACTAGTCCACAGACCAATCAACTTGTTACTGTGCCAGTGTTTCTGTATGTGACCCCATGGCTCCTGCTCATCTCCAGCGTCTAAGGTTACTGACAATTCACCCACCTGTTCCCCATGTTGCTTGCTTTGAAGGTCAGGTGACATGCTTTTCAGAACAGGCAATAATCCTTTAAAGCGCACGTTTTAAATCAATTTTTTCTCCTCTCAGCACACAGTATACCAAACAAAAATAAGGTGACAAATACTTTGTATAGGCCTGTGGGGGAAAAGCAGGCCATTGGGATTAGTTTGGGGATTGATACAGGGCTATGGGGAGAGAGCGGGCAGTGGGATTAGTTTGGGGATTGATACAGGGCTATGGGGAGAGAGCGGGCAGTGGGATTAGTTTGGGATTGATACAGGGCTATGGGGAGAGAGCGGGCAGTGGGATTAGTTTGGGAATTGATACAGGGCTATTAGGAGAGAGAGGGGCAGTGGGAGATCGGCACAGGGTATGGAGATGGTGTGAAACGGTGGGATTAGTTTGGGGATTGATACAGAGCTATGGGGACGGTGTGATGCGGTGGGATTAGTTTGGGGATTGGTACAGGGCTGTGGGGACGGTGTGATGCGGTGGGATTAGTTTGGGGATTGGTACAGGGCTGTGGGGACGGTGTGATGCGGTGGGATTAGTTTGGGGATTGGTACAGGGCTGTGGGGACGGTGTGATGCGGTGGGATTAGTTTGGGGATTGGTACAGGGCTGTGGGGACGGTGTGATGCGGTGGGATTAGTTTGGGGATTGGTACAGGGCTGTGGGGACGGTGTGATGCGGTGGGATTAGTTTGGGGATTGGTACAGGGCTGTGGGGACGGTGTGATGCGGTGGGATTAGTTTGGGGATTGGTACAGGGCTGTGGGGACGGTGTGATGCGGTGGGATTAGTTTGGGGATTGGTACAGGGCTGTGGGGACGGTGTGATGCGGTGGGATTAGTTTGGGGATTGGTACAGGGCTGTGGGGACGGTGTGATGCGGTGGGATTAGTTTGGGGATTGGTACAGGGCTGTGGGGACGGTGTGATGCGGTGGGATTAGTTTGGGGATTGGTACGGGGCTGTGGGGACGGTGTGATGCGGTGGGATTAGTTTGGGGATTGGTACAGGGCTGTGGGGACGGTGTGATGCGGTGGGATTAGTTTGGGGATTGGTACGGGGCTGTGGGGACGGTGTGATGCGGTGGGATTAGTTTGGGGATTGGTACAGGGCTGTGGGGACGGTGTGATGCGGTGGGATTAGTTTGGGGATTGGTACAGGGCTGTGGGGACGGTGTGATGCGGTGGGATTAGTTTGGGGATTGGTACAGGGCTGTGGGGACGGTGTGATGCGGTGGGATTAGTTTGGGGATTGGTACAGGGCTGTGGGGACGGTGTGATGCGGTGGGATTAGTTTGGGGATTGGTACAGGGCTGTGGGGACGGTGTGATGCGGTGGGATTAGTTTGGGGATTGGTACGGGGCTGTGGGGACGGTGTGATGCGGTGGGATTAGTTTGGGGATTGGTACAGGGCTGTGGGGACGGTGTGATGCGGTGGGATTAGTTTGGGGATTGGTACGGGGCTGTGGGGACGGTGTGATGCGGTGGGATTAGTTTGGGGATTGGTACGGGGCTGTGGGGACGGTGTGATGCGGTGGGATTAGTTTGGGGATTGGTACGGGGCTGTGGGGACGGTGTGATGCGGTGGGATTAGTTTGGGGATTGGTACGGGGCTGTGGGGACGGTGTGATGCGGTGGGATTAGTTTGGGGATTGGTACAGGGCTGTGGGGACGGTGTGATGCGGTGGGATTAGTTTGGGGATTGGTACGGGGCTGTGGGGACGGTGTGATGCGGTGGGATTAGTTTGGGGATTGGTACAGGGCTGTGGGGACGGTGTGATGCGGTGGGATTAGTTTGGGGATTGGTACGGGGCTGTGGGGACGGTGTGATGCGGTGGGATTAGTTTGGGGATTGGTACGGGGCTGTGGGGACGGTGTGATGCGGTGGGATTAGTTTGGGGATTGGTACGGGGCTGTGGGGACGGTGTGATGCGGTGGGATTAGTTTGGGGATTGGTACGGGGCTGTGGGGACGGTGTGATGCGGTGGGATTAGTTTGGGGATTGGTACGGGGCTGTGGGGACGGTGTGATGCGGTGGGATTAGTTTGGGGATTGGTACGGGGCTGTGGGGACGGTGTGATGCGGTGGGATTAGTTTGGGGATTGGTACGGGGCTGTGGGGACGGTGTGATGCGGTGGGATTAGTTTGGGGATTGGTACGGGGCTGTGGGGACGGTGTGATGCGGTGGGATTAGTTTGGGGATTGGTACGGGGCTGTGGGGACGGTGTGATGCGGTGGGATTAGTTTGGGGATTGGTACGGGGCTGTGGGGACGGTGTGATGCGGTGGGATTAGTTTGGGGATTGGTACGGGGCTGTGGGGACGGTGTGATGCGGTGGGATTAGTTTGGGGATTGGTACGGGGCTGTGGGGACGGTGTGATGCGGTGGGATTAGTTTGGGGATTGGTACGGGGCTGTGGGGACGGTGTGATGCGGTGGGATTAGTTTGGGGATTGGTACAGGGCTGTGGGGACGGTGTGATGCGGTGGGATTAGTTTGGGGATTGGTACGGGGCTGTGGGGACGGTGTGATGCGGTGGGATTAGTTTGGGGATTGGTACTGGACCCTGCAAACAGAACGAAACAGTAGGATTTTTGTCATTTGATATTGGGTTATGTTGGGAACGGGACAGTGGGAATTGTGAGACTTGATATCAGCCGATCTTAGTTTTGGATTGTTCAGAGTGAGGTGGCATACTTTAATGTGATAAATGATGTTACTGTCCTCCCAGAGGACCGCACGATTATACATTCATTAGTTAGGGACAGTTTGTGGGTGGTTTAACTTGAGGGCCACCATACCTCAGGTGATGGGAAAGGTCAAGCAGATGGGACTTCTTGGTGTTAGTCTGCATCGCAAATCAGCTGTCCAGCCAACTGTTGTGGTCATTCCCCGGACAGTGTGCTTACAAGAGGTCAGCCCTGGCACATTAGCCTGTGATGAGTCTTGTCTGACATACGTACTTGCACATTAACCCCCTTAAGCCTGCTCTGTCAATTAATTAGTTCATGGTAGATGTGACGATTCTGTGGAATGCCTACTCCACTAACCTTTCAGCACCTTGCTGTTGGGAATGCAGGTTATTGGCGATGGGCTGGCAGCTCGTACTGGGCTGCGAGTTGGTGACCGTATTCTGGAAGTGAATGGCATCGATCTTCGCCATGCCACCCATCAAGAGGCAGTGATGGCCCTGCTGTCGAACCAGCATGAGATCCGGATGTTGGTACGCAGGGATCCAGCTCCGCCTGGGATGCAGGTCAGTCAGGAGAGGATATCAATCTCTTGCAGCTTCACCCTGATGGATAAGTATGTTCAGTCAAGGAATGGGCTCAGAGCCAATTCTCAGTGTCGCATCTTCTGAGCCTGCTGTGTGCTACCACAGATCAGTCAGCTAACTGTCCTGATTAATTTATGGTGACTAGGAGTTTGCCTAATTCCTTAATGGACCATGGGTATCTCTGGCTGAGCCAGCATTTGTTCTGCTAAACGAGGCAGTGGTGAGCTGCCTTCTTGCATCGCTGCAGTCTGTGTGCTGTAGGTTAACCCACAATGCCCTTGGGGAGGGAATTCCAGGATTTTGAATGGTGAAATATTTCCAAGTCAGGATGGGCAATGACTTGGAGGGGAAGTTGTAGATGGTGGTGTTCCCATGTATCTGCTGTCCTTGACCTTCTAGATAGAAGTGATGGTGTGTCTGGAAAGTGCTGTTAGTCAGGCCTTTGTGAGTTAATGCAGTACATCTTATAGACATCAGCTCTAGCTGTGTAGGTATTGCTTTGTGAAATGTTGCCCTGCAGGTATTATCCCTGTTCACTTGGCAAATACTTGTTGCTCAAGTAACACTCCAAAAGTAAACTATCTGGTATTTTGAGCTCAGGAGCTGCAGATACCTAAGGCAGGCACTAGAATATTTTAGCATACTTATTAGTGAGTTTCCTCCATTCATGTTGAAGTAATTATAGGATGCAGCAACTAAATAGACAAGAAAGGGTGTAAAACAGATACCAGAGATGGAATGGACACCCCATTGCCCCCTAACTCATTTTCCATCTGAAGGAGCTGGATTCAAGATAAAGATTTAATGAGGCAGTGGTATTGTCACAGGACTAGGTAATCCAGAGACCGGGGTAATGCTGTAAGATCAAAATTCTAGAAGTCGGAGCTTTATGACCATGAAATCATTGATTGTTGTAAAACCCTGTCTGATTCACGAGTATCCCTTAGGGAAGGAGGTCTTCTGTTCTAGATCTGATATCTGGGCGAAGTGTGACTTCAGACACACAGCAATAACATAGAACATAGAACATTACAACACAGTACAGGCCCTTCGGCCCTCGATGTTGTGCCGACCTGTCATACCAATCTCAAGCCCATCTAACCGACACTATTCCATGTACGTCCATATGCTTATCCAATGACGACTTAAAGTTGGCGAATCTACTACCGTTGCAGGCAAAGCGTTCCATTCCCTTACTAGTCTCTGAGTAAAAAAATCTACCTCTGACATCTGTCCTATATCTTTCACCCCTCAATTTAAAGCTATGCCCCCTCGTGCGCGCCGTCACCATCCAAGGAAAAAGGCTCTCCCTATCCACCCTATCTAACCCTCTGATTATTTTATATGTTTCAATTAAGTCACCTCTCAACCTTCTTCTCTCTAATGAAAACAGCCTCAAGTCCCTCAGCCTTTCCTCGTAAGATCTTCCCTCCATACCAGGCAATATCCTAGTAAATCTCCTCTGCACCCTTTCCAAAGCTTCCACATCCTTCTTATAATGCGGTGACCAGAACTGTACACAATACTCCAAGTGCGGCCGCACCAGAGTTTTGTACAGCTTCACCATAACCTCTTGGTTCCGGAACTCGATCCCTCTATTAATAAAAGCTAAAACACTGTATGCCTTCTTAACAGCCCTGTCAACCTGGGTGGCAACTTTCAAGGATCTGTGTACATGGACACTGAGATCTCTCTGCTCATCTACACTACTAAGAATCTTACCATTAGCCCTGTACTTTGCCTTCCAGTTACTCCTACCAAAGTGCATCACCTCACGCTTGTCTGCATTAAACTCCATTTGCCACCTCTCAGCCCAGCTCTGCAGCTTACCTATGTCTCTCTGCAACCTACAGCATCCTTCGTCACTATCCACAACTCCACCGACCTTAGCGTTGTCTGCAAATTTACTAACCCATCCTTCTACGCCCTCATCCAGGTCATTTATAAAAATGACAAACAGCAGTGGACCCAACGCCGACCCTTGCGGTACACCACTAGTAACTGGTCTCCAGGATGAACATTTCCCATCAACCACCACCCTCTGTCTTCTTTCAGCAAGCCAATTTCTGATCCAAACTGCTATATCTCCCACAATTCCATTCCTCCGCATTTTGTACAATAGCCTACTGTGGGGAACCTTATCGAATGCCTTGCTGAAATCCATATACACCACGTCAACCGGTTTACTCTCATCTACCTGTTTGATCACCTTCTCAAAGAACTCAATAAAGTTTGTGAGGCACAACCTTCCCTTCACAAAGCCATGCTGACTATCCTTAATCAAATTATTCTTTTCTAGATGATTATAAATCCTGTCCCTTATAACCTTTTCCAACACTTTACCAACAACTGAGGTAAGGCTCACTGGTCTATAAGTACCGGGGTTGTCTCTACTCCCCTTCTTGAATAAGATTAACTCTGACTGTTTCTAGAATGTCCAAGCAACTGTTTAGTCATATCACCCCCTGCAAAGTCTGAAAGAAACAGCTGGGTAGACCACCAGCCCTGTTGGCCCTACAAACTTCTCCACAGTATCATCTGGGAGTTTGTACCAACATTGGGAGGGCTGTCTCTCAGACTAGTCAAGCAGCAGCAACATAGCCATCGTCACAGAACCCCAGATGCCAGCGTCACCATCTCTGGATATGTCCTGTCCCACCAGCAGGATAGGCTCTGCAGAGCTGGCAGCACAGCACAGCACAGCACAGTACAGTCAGGAGGGAGTCGTCCTGTACAGGACATAACTGGGCACTTTTCCACATTGTTGGGTAGATACCAGTGTTGTAATTGTACTTGAAGGGCTAGGCCAGGGGAGCAACAAGTCCTGGAGCACAAGTCTTCAGTACTATTGCCAGAGCCCATAGCCTTTGCTTTATCCTTGCAGGTGAAGTGGAGTTTGAGGGAGAACCTGGTAGAAGTTTATAAGATTGTGAATGACATGGATAGAATGGAAAGTCCGAGGCTTCTTCCCAGGGTGGAGTGGGTCAGTTACTAAGGGACACAGGTTGAATGTGGGGGAAAGTTTAGAAAAGATGTGCGAGACGAACACGAGGAAATGTGAAACCAGACACAATCTCACCATGTTCAGGAAGCACCTGGACGAATACACAAATCGGGGAACAGTGGGATGTGGATCCTGTAAGTGAAGACAGTTTTAGTATGGAAGGGCAAGATGTGTCACCGCAGACTTGGACACAGGGCCTGTTCCTGTGCTGAACTATTCTTGGTTCTTTGACATTGATGTTGAGAGTGAGGAATTCTAATCACAACCAGGAGGGAGTAGTTTCAGAGGCAGAATGGCCTACTCCTGCTCCTGGCTGGTTGGCTTGTTCGTTATTGACAGAGGAACAATGGGTAGTAATTCCACCAGCTCTTGATTTGCAGGGTCACTGACTGGGTGATGATAAACAGTAACTATACCAGGATCAGATCACTGAGTGGTCAAGCATTGTTCTGTTTACGATTCCTTTCCCTGAAATTATTTAGCAGCGGAGAGGTTCTTTACGAGAGCTGTACTTCTTGAGAGGAACTCTGCAATGAAACTCAGGTGGAGTTTTAGGAGAGAGTAGGGCTGGGGAAGCTGTAAGTGGTGAGTGTACACTGGGGGGCTAAATGGTGTGCGGAGTGGTACTGCATGAGGGTGGTTGGTTTCTGTGGGGTGCGGTCATGTCAGGATGGTCTGAGGGGTGGGGACTAGGCAGAGGAAGGGGAGGCATGCCTGACTGGGTGATACTGGGCAGTCTGGGTCTGTGGGTTGGTGGCTGGGTGGTTCTGGGATCCTGTCAACATACAACGAGTGGAACAGAGCTGTGAAATAGCTGTCTGATTGTGTTTGCCTGCTCATACCTGTGTACAACAGGAGATCCGGATTGAGAAGCTGCCGGGAGAGAAGTTGGGGATCAGTATCCGAGGGGGAGCCAAAGGCCATGCTGGAAATCCTTTCGATTCGACAGATGAGGGAATCTTTATCTCAAAGGTATTATCTCAACCAGTAAGCTGACCCCAGGCTAGACTGGAGCAGGAAACATTTGATGGTATCACTAACTCAATTAGGAACCATGTGCCAATACGACAAGAAAAAGACAGGATGAGACCATTCGGCCCATTGAGCCTGCTATGCCACCCAATCCAGTGGTGTTTAAGGCTCTTGCGAAGATTTGTAGCTCGGGTTGTGGTTGAGGTTGTTGGCTTGCTCACCGAGCCGCCTGGTTATCGTACGGATATTTCTTCTCTGCCTGGTACTTTATATGATCCGGGCTGTTCAGGTGTTTTGTGCCATTTCTGGCACTTTTTTTTTTGCAAGTCGTGTCTCTCCCTTTTTCCATCTTCCCCTCACATCAGTGCGCTTGGATAATGAAGACCATCAATTTAACTGGGACAACGTGACCATCCTAGCTCAAATCAACCACGGAGACGCACGGGAATTCCTAGAGACCTGGTTCTCCACCCATAATGCAATCAATAAACATGTTGAATTAGACCCCATATACAAACCCATGCAACAAGGGACTGGAAATGACACAAAACACGTCAACAGACTGGATCATAGAAATTCCAAGCAGAGTTGACAACATAACCTTACCGGAGGCCTCACTGATGTTATTACCTGGAGTGGTGATGAGACATCTGTATGATAACCAGGCAGCTCAGCGAGCAAGTGAACAACCTCATCCAGAGGTGGCTAGTACTGACCTTGTGTTTCACCTCCACTTTCCCACCCGCTCCCTGTATCCTCGGTTTCCCGAGAGAACAAAACTCTGTCTTCACCCACACCCCCAGCAGCCTTAAATGTCTTAGACAACAAGGTATAGAGCTGGATGAACAGAGCAGGCCAGGCAGCATCAGAGGAGCAGGAAGACTGATGTTTCGGGCCTAGACCCTTCTTCAGAAAAAGAAGGGATTAGGCCCAAAATGTCAGCTTTCCTGCTCCTCTGATGCTGCCTGGCCTGCTCTGTTCATCCAGCTCTGCACCTTGTTGTCTCAGATTCTCCAGCATCTGCAGTTCCTGCTATCTCTAGCCTTAAATATATTCACTGATAGACAGCCCACAACCCTGTGGGACAGAGAATTGCAAAGATACCCAACCCTCTGACTGAGGTAATTTCTCCTTATCTCATTCCTCATTGGCCTGCCCCTTTACCCTGGGGCAGTGCCCTGTGTTTTAGATTCTTCAGCCTCAGTGTCTGCCATCAGAATCTTGTGTGTTCGAATGAGATCAGCTCTCATTTCTCTAATCTGCCAAGAACATAGACCCAATTTACTCAACTTCTCGTCATTATGCAATCCTTTTATTCCACTGTCCAATCGAGTGACTAATCCAGTTTAGGAGTTTAAATCTATGCCTTTTGTCCAAGTGGGACAGCTTTTTCACTTTAACAGGTCTGTGTTTCTGCAAGGTTGGTGCAATGGTGAGAGCTATGTTGAAGGTACAATGTTCCAGCAAGCCCTTCTGGTGTTGGAGCACAGGGTCAGAGTGAGAACCAGCTCTTACTGTGCTGACAGTCAGCTCCAAGGCAACCAGTTATTGCTGAGTGAGTGATTGCTGATGGATTTCTGTGTGCCTTGTAGGTGAGTTCTAGTGGAGCAGCAGCACGGGATGGTAGACTGCATGTGGGACTGAGGATACTTGAGGTTAACAACCACAGCCTGCTGGGAATGACCCACACTGAAGCAGTCCGCATTCTGCGAGGAATCGGAGACACCTTAACGATGCTGGTCTGTGATGGCTTCGACCCCAGGGCAGCTTCTGCCATCGCCATGGAGGTGAGGACCAAGATTCCAGAACCTAGTTTCTCCTTGTGGTATTTGGGTGTCCTTGTGTGAGACAGATTTACAGATGTTGAGGCAGTCGCTGTTGGAGATAACGTGCTGGTTTTCTTCTTGGGAGTCAGTCTTGGTGAATTATAAATAATTATTGGCCATCCAGTTGTGATTTTGTACAATGCGAAGCTCTTTTACCAATTGATAGATTTTCTCATTTTAACGTGAATTCCCTCAACCCATAGAAATCAGCCTCATTGTAAGTTAATTTTATTTGCTTTTCAAACATTACACTGAGTGTGACTGTATTATTGTCAAGATTAGATAAATGTTTCAATTTACGCTGAGGTTGGCCACTAGATCTGGTTTGTTGCTAGGTCTAATGTATCATTCCCTTTATTGTAAGATAGTTTGCACAAAACAGTCCCAGATACCTTGAAGAAACTTACTAACTCTTCCAAAATATCTGCTTACCCCAATCGATATGCAAGGTTAAATTTCATTGAAACTACTCCTCCCAGAGTCACAGAGATATGTAGCAAGGAAACAGGCTCTCCAGAGAACTCATTTATACCGAACAGGTTTCCTAAACAGAACTAGACCCACTTGCTTATGTTTGACCCATATCCCTCTAAACCTCTCCTATCCATCTACTTATACAAATGTCCTTTTAAATGTTGTAACTGAACCCGCCTGTACCACTTCCTGTGGCAGCTCATTCCATACCTGCACCACCCTCTGCATGAAAAAGTTACCCCTCAGGTCCCTTTTAAATCTTTCCCTTCTCACCTTAAACCAATTTGGACTCCCCTACCCTGGGGGAAAGACTTGTCTATTCACCCTATCAATGCCCGTCATGATTTTATAAACCTCGATATGGTCACCCCTCAGCCTTTGACACTCTCAGGAAAAGAAAGACCCAGCCTATCCAGCCTCTCCTTATAACTCAAACCCTCCAGATTTGGTAACATTCTTGTAAATCTTTTCTGCACCTTTTCCAGTTTAACAATATTCTTCCTATAGCAGGGCAACCAGAATCGTACACAGTACTCCAGATGTGGCCAACCAATGTATTGTGCAACTGTAACATGACATCCCAAGTCTTGTACTCAACACTTTGGCCAATGAGGGCAAGCATACCAAAGACTTCCTTCACCAGCATATCTACCTGTGATGCCACTGTCAAGGAAAACCGAAAGAATTGCGGATGCTGGAAATCGGAAACAAAAACAGAAATTGTTGGAGAAGCTCAGCAGGAAGGGTCACTGAACCCGGAACATTAACTCTGATTTCTCTGCACAGATGCTGCCAGACCAACTGAGTTTTTCCAGCAATTTCTGTTTTTGCTTCCAATTGCAAGACACTATGTACGTGAACCCCTAGGTCTCTCTGTTCGATAACACTCCCCAGGGCCCTACCATTCACAGTATAAGTCCTGCCCTGGTTTGTCTTACAGAAATGCAACACCTGATATTTACCTAAGTTAAATTGTATCTCTCATTCCTCAGCCCACACGCACAGCTAAGCAAGATCTCTCTGTACTCTTAGATAACCTTCTTCACGTCTGTCTACAAGTCCCCTAACTTTAGTGTTATCCGCAAACTTACTAACCATGTTTCCTATATTCTCATCCAAATTACTTTTGTAAATGATGAGCAACAGTGGATCCAACACTGATCCTTGCGGCACACCGCTGTCACAGGCCTCCAATCTGAACAATGATCCTCTACCACCACCCTCTGTCTCTACTGTCAAGCCAATTTTGTATTCAATTGGCTTGCTCTCCCCGGATCTAACCTTACTAGTCAATCTACCATGCAGAGCCCTATCGAAGGCCTTGCTAGTGTCCATGTAGACAACACCTAATACACCACCCTCATCTGTTGTCTTGGCCACCTCTTCAAAACACTCCAAGTTTGTGAGATGCAGTTTCCCACGCACAGTCATATTGATGATACCCACTCAGTCCTTACCTTTCCAGATGCATGTAAACCCTGTCCCTCAGAATCCCCTCCGACAACTTGCCCACCACTGACATCAGTCTCACCAGTCTCCAGTTCGCTGCCATTTCTTTACCACCTTTCTTAAATAAAAGAATAACAATAGCCACCCTCTGTCTTCTGGCATCTCAACCATGGCTGTCAATGATACAAGTATGTCTGTTAGGGGCCCTGCAATTTCTTCCCTAGTTTCCTGCAATGTCCTGCAGTTCATCAGCTCCTGGGGATTTATCTAGCTTTATACATTTTAAGTCCTTCAGCACCTCATACTTTATAATGCAGACTGATCAAACCATCACTGTTTATTCCCCTGAGTGCCCTAGCTTCCATGTTTATCTCCACGGTAAATACCTTTAAGCAGAATTTGTTTAGGAACCCATCCATCCACTGTGGCTTCACACACAGGTCACCTTATTGATCTTTAAAGGGCCCTATTCTCTCCCTCGCACTTTTTTGCCCCCAATACTTGTAGAGTCTCTCCAGATACTCCTTTACTTTATCTGTTAAAGCTATCTCATGTCTCCTTTATGTCCTCCTGATTTCTCTCTCAAGTGGACTCTGACACCCTCCTATATTCCTCAAGGGATTCACTTGATCCCAGCTGCCTAATTATGAAATATACCTTCATTTAATGACATGACCCTCATATCTCTAGTCGTGTAGTGTTCCCTATTCCTGCCAGCCTTGACTTCACAAAAACAGAAACATGCTCACCCTGAATGCTCTTTATCTCGCTTCTGAAAGGCCTTGCTGAGATATTTGTATCTCAATTTATAAAATCATCAGGGGTGTGAATAGCCACGGTCTTATTTCTTGGGCGGGGAGCCCAGAACTGGATGGCATAAGTTTAAGGTGAGAGGGGAAAGATACAAAAGTTCCTGAGAGGCATCTTTTTCATGCAGAGGGTGATGCATGTGTGGTATGAACTGCCAGAGGAAGTGATGGAGGCAGGTACAATTATAGCATTTAAAAGGCATCTGGAGGAGTATGTGGTAGAGGGATTGAGTTTTGGAGCCATGAGGTCATGTTGCAGCTGTACAAAACTCTGGTTTGGCCGCACATGGAGTATTGTGTACAGTTCTGGTCGCTGCATTATAGGAAGGATGTGGAAGCATTGGAAAGTGTGCAGAGTAGATTTACCAGGATGTTGTTTGGTATGGAGGGAAGGTCTTACGAGGAAAGGCTGAAGGACTTGAGGCTGTTTTTGTTAGACAGAAGGTGGTTAAAGGGCGACTTAATAAAGACATACAAGATGATCAGAGATTAGATAGGGTGGACAGTGAGAGCCTTTTTCCTCGGATGGTGATGGCTAGCACAAGGGGCCATAGCTTTAAATTGAGGGGTGATAGATATAGGACAGATGTCAGAGGTAGTTTCTTAACTCGGAGAGTAGTAAGGGCGAGGAATGCCCTGCTGCAACAGTAGTAGGCTCACCAACTTTAAGGCATTTAAATGGTCATTGGATAAACATATGGATGATAGTGGAATAGTGTAGGTTAGATGGGCTTCAGATTGGTTTCACAGGTCGGTGCAACATCGAGGACCGAAGGGCCTGTACTGCGATGTAATGTTCTCTGTTCTTTTGGTCCCCCTCCAGTTCAGGTGCAACCCGTCCATGTTGTACCGGTCACATCTGACCAGAAGAGATCTTAAGGACCTAAAAGTCTGAATCTCTGACTGCTGCATCAACTCCTCTGCCTTATCCTCCTATTCCTCCTCTCACTAGCATGTTGGACTGGGAGCAATCCAGAGGCTACTACCATTGACGTCCTGCTTTTTAACCTTCTGCCTAACTTTGCAGAACCTCATTGCTTTTTCTGCTTATATTGTCGGTATCTCGTTCTTGTGAACTCCAATGCGTGCAATCTTAAACGACCCAGTCTGCCCCCATACATCAGTTGCCCCGCCCCCCACAACATCCCATGGCCCGCACCCAGTTTACCCTTTGACCCAGAGACCTTACAATTTTGTGAATTTCTTTCCTAATCCTGACTTTCTTGAAGCCATGTTTCAAACTTACAGCATTCCAAGCTGAAGTTCCATCTCAAATTCATTCAGTTTGTTTCCCCTCCTTTATTCATTTTAAAAAGAATATGTATTTGGCCAGTTAGGGATGGCCAGTAAATGCTGAGGTAACATGATGTGGAGCTGGATGAACACAGCAGGTCAGGCAGCATCAGAGGAGCAGGAAGGCTGACGTTTTGGGTCTAGACCCTTCTTCAGAAAATGCTGTTTGGCCAGTGATGCATTTACCATGAAAAAAGCTCAACAGGTCTGTCAACATTTACAGACCAGTAAGTCTCACGTCTGTCGTCTGCAAGGTGTTAGAAAGGATTCTGAGGGATAGGATTTATGACCATCTGGAAGAGCATGGCTTGATCAAATACAGTCAACACGGCTTTGTGAGGGGTAGGTCATGCCTCACAAACCTTATCGAGTTTTTTGAGGATGTGACTAGAAAAGTTGATGAGGGTCGAGCTGTGGATGTGGTGTATATGGACTTCAGTAAGGCATTTGATAAGGTTCTCCATGGTAGGCTCATTCAGAAGGTCAGGAGGAATGGGATACAGGGGAACTTAGCTGCTTGGATACAGAATTGGCTGGCCAACAGAAGACAGCGAGTGGTAGTAGAAGGAAAATATTCTGCCTGGAAGTCAGTGGTGAGTGGGGTTCCACAGGGCTCTGTCCTTGGGCCTCTACTGTTTGTAATTTTTATTAATGACTTGGATGAGGGGATTGAAGGATGGGTCAGCAAGTTTGCAGACGACACAAAGGTCGGAGGGCTCGTTGACAGTGTAGAGGGCTGTTGTAGGCTGCAGCGGGACATTGACAGGATGCGGCGATGGGCTGAGAGGTGGCAGATGGAGTTCAACCTGGATAAATGCGAGGTGATGCATTTTGGAAGGTCGAATTTGAAAGCTGAGTACAGGATTAAGGATAGGATTCTTGGCAGTGTGGAGGAACAGAGGGATCTTGGTGTGCAGATACATAGATCCCTTAAAATGGCCACCCAAGTGGACAGGGTTGTTAAGAAAGCATATGGTGTTTTGGCTTTCATTAACAGGGGGATTGAGTTTAAGAGTCGTGAGATCTTGTTGCAGCTCTATAAAACTTTGGTTAGACTGCACTTGGAATACTGCGTCCAGTTCTGGTCGCCCTATTAAAGGGAAGATGTGGATGCTTTGGAGAGTGTTCAGAGGAGGTTTACCAGGATGCTGCCTGGACTGGAGGGCTTATCTTATGAAGAGAGGTTGACTGAGCTCGGTCTCTTTTCATTGGAGAAAAGGAGGAGGAGAGGGGACCTAATTGAGGTATACAAGATAATGAGAGGCATAGATAGAGTTGATAGCCAGAGACTATTTCCCAGGACAGAAATGGCTAGCACGAGGGGTCATAGTTCTAAGCTGGTTGGTGGAAAGTATAGAGGGGATGTCAGAGGCGGGTTTTTACACAGAGTTGTGAGAGCATGGAATGCGTTGCCAGCAGCAGTTGTGGAAGCAAGGTCATTGGGGTCATTGAAGAGACTGCTGGACATGCATATGGTCACAGAAATTTGAGGGTGCATACATGAGGATCAATGGTCGGCACAACATTGTGGGCTGAAGGGCCTGTTCTGTGCTGTACTGTTCTATGTTCTATGTTCTAACATCTGTGGAGCGAAATCCGAATTAACATTTTGAATCCAGTGACCCTTCCTCAGACCAGTCTGTTTATTCTTACTGCAATCTTGTGTTTTTCCTCTTCTGATCAGTTTCGCATCTTTCAGTTTCCCCACTTTAGTGTCTAAATTACACTTTCTAACTGTTGCAGGCCGAGGGCCGGGGGAGCGCTGCGCTGCCGGGGGCCTGTTAGATGATTTTTCCAGGTTGTAATTCACTCTACCTTTGCAGGCCTCTCCAGGTATCATTGTGAACCCTTTCGCTGCTGGAATGGGTCGAAAGAACAGTATGGAGAGCATCTCATCCATTGACCGGGATATGAGCCCTGAAGAGCTGGATATTTTGCAGAAGGTACAGTACATCCCCTGGTGGCCACATGATGCTGGGTATGATATATTGGCACAAAGGAATCACTAACCGACAGAAAATACATTGTTTTCAGTTTGACAAACTGCCATGAATAGTGTTAGTGCTTAGGCATCAGCTATTTGCACTTTTTCTCAGTAACTAGGAGAAAAGGCGCTTTACCTTGTTGCTGCATTTTCTGGTTGTGCCATGTGACGTCCAAAGCAGTTGTGAAGAAGATATGGCGTCTCAACAGAGCAGAGGTGGTAAAGCTGAATCAAGGCACGTTTTCTTGAAACTTTTCACTGCATTCTTCAGGGCAATGTGCAAGAAATACAAAGGAAAGGGAAACCAATATTTATCTTGTATGAGATGTCAGTGCTGCTTGGTTAGCAAATGGACTCTGATGGAGGTGCTGCCATGGAGAGTGTACCACTTAGATGAAGACTAACAGTTATGTGCCAAGCTTTTAAATCATAGTTCCTTGACTCTGCTGAAGGCATTGCCCTGAGAAGTGAACCACAGAATGGCGGTTACCCTTTTGTTTTGTTGAAACAGACGCTGCACGTACATATTCTTGCTGTTTGCAAAGAACTGTATATTAATGTACATGGCTTTCAGCGCAGTGCAGCATTCTGTACTGCTGGCTGACTGACTGACAGTCTTAAATTGATTGTCAGCAAAATTGTTTGGGCTTCGTTAACAAATGTCAAATTGTGGAATCACCGAATGTTGGACATTATGTTGAGTTTTGTAATTGCAGGCTAGGTGTGTATAGAACATTACAGCACAGTACAGGCCCTTCGGCCCTCAATGTTGTGCCGACCTGTCATACCGACCTCAAGCCCATCTAACCTACACTGTTCCATGTACGTCCATATGCTTATCCAATGACGACTTAAATGTACCTAAAGTTGGCAAATCTACTACCGTTGCAGGCAAAGCGTTCCATTCCCTTACTACTCTCTGAGTAAAGAAACTACCTCTGACATCTGTCCTATATCTTTCACCCTTCAATTTAAAGCTATGCCCCTTTGTGCTCGCCGTCACCATCCTAGGAAAAAGGCTCTCCCTATCCACCCTATCTAACCCTTTGATTATTTTATATGTCTCAATTAAGTCACCTCTCAACCTTCTTCTCTCGAACGAAAACAGCCTCAGGTCCCTCAGCCTTTCCTCCAGACCAGGCAACATCCTAGTAAATCTCCTCTGCACCCTTTCCAAAGCCTCCACATCCTTCTTATAATGCGGTGACCAGAACTGTACGCAATACTCCAAGTGCAGCCGCACCAGAGTTTTGTACAGCTGCAGCATGGTCAGGGCTTTGCTGTGAGCACCTAAAGGGACATACTGTTTGATCTGGTTTGCAGCCTTTGGAACGTACAGCCTGGCAACACACTGGTGCTGATATTTATATGCCACATTACCCATTTTGTGTTCGGCAGAACTTCTCTTCGAATTGACAGTGGCTTCCTGCCTGTGGTGAATACCACTTGTGTTGTTCATTTATGGTATTAGCATATAACTACAATTTCAAAAATGTTTCAGCTCCTTTGGTCTTCCTGGGTTATCCATGGAGACTGCACTGTCCTTGAGCCCATTGTGAGTTGCATGTTATACAGTGAGAAATGATCTAATCAGCATTTCACACCGTCAGCTCGTCATGCACCACAGCATGTTAGTGTGTATTAACAGGGTCCCATCCTCTGTGAACAGAAAGAAAGTGCACACGCTGCGACCAATTAAACACATCAAAATAGATTACTGCCATTTTCTGTTACATTTCTCAGGACAATGCCTTGGCCAATCAGTTGACCTGTTTGTTGAAAATTTAAACGTTGCCCAGCAGTTAACTGTCAATACAGTGTGGAGTTGGAGGATCATAACAGGTCAGGCAACATCAGAGGTGCAGCAAAGTCACCATGTTGGTTCATGATCCTTCTTCAGGACATCATCCAACTTCTCACTGTATTGTCTCTGACTCTAGCATCTGCAATTCTTGCTATATCATCAGTTGACTGTTGGTTCTCATTGAGTGGTGCATGGAATCTCTTAGCAACAGGTTAAACATGGCCCAAGAGAAGTCCTGCTGACAACCACACTGCCTCTTCTCATCCGTTCCACCCAGACTTCAGGTGAGGTGACATCTTCAGTGTTGATCAACAAGAATGGCTCGGCAGCAGTACTACAGATTGAGCTGGTCAGGTTCTGAAGGATATACCTGCTAGACTGGGTCTGCGGCAGGTGGTGAGGGAACCAACAAGAGGGGAAAAACATACTCAACCTCATTTTCATCATTTTGCCAGCTACAGATGCATCTGGCCATAATGGTAGCTGCAAGAGTACTAACTCGGCAATAGCCTGCTCACTGGCATCCAGTTTGGGTTCTGCCAGGGCCACTTGGCTACGTTACTTGGTCCAAACATGGGGAAAAGAGCTGAATTCCAAAGATGACATGATGGTGACCACCCTTGGCATTGTACCATCAAGGAGCTACAACAAAATGGGAATCAGGGAAAGTCTTTGCTGGTTGGTGTCATACCTGCCACAAAGGAGGTGATGGCCGAATAGCATTATCGCTGAGACCCAGATAATGTTCTGGGGACCCAGGTTCAATCCTATCACAGCAGACGGTGGAATTTGAATTCAATAAACATCTGGAATTGAGTCTAATGAAGACTATGAAACCAGTGTCAATTGTTGGAAAAACCCATCTGGTTCACTAATGTCCTTTAGGGAAGGAAACTGCTGTCCTCACCTGGTCTGGCCGACATGTGACTCCAAACCCCCAGCAATGTGATTGACTCTGAACTGCCCCCTGGGCAATTGGGGATAGGCAGTATATGCTGCTTGTCCAGAGATGTCCCTCATCCTGTGAATGAATCAAGGAAAAAAAAACAAAGGAGGATGGTTATGGACTTGGGCCAACTCTGTGACAGTGTGAGGTGGGGCTGATGGAGATAGAGATTGAGAATGTGCCTGTGATGGTGCATGGCACTGAGCGGATCTCAGGATGTGATGGGACCAACTGCCTGAGGAGTGTCGAATATCACCACAAAACCTGTGATCTTGGGTGAATTTGAAACACAAAGGTTGAAACTCAAGTTAGAGTCCACGTTGGGTAAGTCTGAGCTGGGGGCAATCACTGAGGAATGAGATGTAGATGTGGAAGTGAGTGTTGGCAAATATTATACCAAACAGTAGGAATGCTGATAGTAAAGATGGTGAACAGGAAGAACGATTGGAAAGGAAATCCTGCTGGAGTGAGGAGTAGAATTGTTTCGGAATGGACAACCTTCAGTTCTGAAGAAGGGTCACTAGACTTGAAATGTTCATGCTGCTTTCTGTCCACAAGTACGGCCAAACCTGCTGGGTTGTTCCAGCAATTTCTACTTTTGTTTCAGATTTCCAGCATCCACAGTTCTTTCAATCATCTCAGCTCCAGGACATCTCAGCAGGAGTTCCTCAGGGTGGTGCCCTCGGCCCAACCATCTTCAGCTGCTTCATCAATGACCTTCCCTCCATCATAAGGTCAGAAGTGGGATGTTTGCTGATGATTACACAATGTTCAGCACCATTCGTGGCTCCTCAGACACTGAAGCAGTCCGTGTTCAAATGCTACAAGATATGAACAATATCTAGGTTTGGGCTGACAGGTGGCAAGTAACATTTGTACCACACAAATACCAAACAATTTCTATTTCCAACGAGAGAATCTAACTACTGCTTCTTGACAATTAAACAAAAAACGATCATTGAATCTCCCTGTGTCAGCATCCTGAGGGTTGACATTGACCAGAAACTCAACTGAATTCAGCATTAAAATAATATGGCTACATGAATGAGTCTGAAGCTAGAAATCTTGCAGTTAGTAAATAACCTCCTGACTTCCCAAAGCCCGTCCCACCATCTGCAAGGCACGAGGCAGAAGTGTGATGGAATACTCCCCACTTGCCTGGATGGGTGCAGCCCCAACAACACTCAAGAAGCTTGACACCATCCAGGACAAAGCAGCTGCTTGATTAGCACCACATCCACAAACATTCACTCCCTCCACCACCGACGCTCAGTAGCAGCAGTGTGCACTATCTACAAGATGCACTGCAGAAATTCACCTAAGATCCTCAGACAGCACCTTCCAAACCCACGACCACGTCCATCTAGAAGGACAAGGGCAGCAAACATATGGGCACACCACCACCTCCAAGTTCCCCCTCCAAGTCACTCACCATCCTGTTAGCTGTTCCTTCACTGCTGGGTCAAAACCCTTGAATTCTCTCCCTCGGGGCTTTGTGGTCAACCTACAGCGTGTGATTCCAGAAAGCAGCTCACTACCATCTTCTCAAAGGCAACTAGGGACAGGAAACAAATGCTGGCCCAGCCAACAACACCCAGATCCTGTGGCCATTTTTCTCGAACAATTGTGAAGATGTCAGGATGTCTTGCGATACCTGTATGGAACATTGTTGCAAATGCATCTGGAGTTCTCCGTATGGCTTTAAAAAGGAATGTAAGGGCATTGTAAGCATTTCTGAGAAAGTCGACTCACCTGATTGCTGAGATGAAGGGGCTTTTGTTTGTTTGTGCTGAACCTACACATTGGAGTGCAGAAGAATGAGAATCTTCTTGAAGCATAGACTTTGTGAGGGCTGATGGGTTGAGTATCGTTCCTCAGGGGCATCTAGACACAGCAACATTGTTTTGTAACAAGGCATCTCCATATCAGGCCCAGGTGGCTAATTCCTCCCTCAGAGCACCAAGCTGTTTAGCACTCTCTTCCCAGAGAGTGGTGGAAGTTGGCTGATTGAATATGTTTAATCAGACTAAGTAAGGGAGACCACAGTAGTCGGGGTGTGAGGGGGGTAGGGTCAGACAGGAAAGTGCAGCTGAGATGCGGTGACTAGCTGCAGTGGCGGAAAGGCAGAATAGGTTCAAGCAGCTGAAGGGCCGAGTGTTCCTATTCCTTACGTTATCAGACTTTCTGTCTGTCTCTTTGCCTTCCCGCTCTGCGTCTTTTCAGTATCTCTATCATGCCTGTGTCCCTGCTCCTTACATTTGTTATTTTTTCCAGGAAATTGAGATGGTTCGTGAGTCATCATTATGGGAGCAAGAGCAGCTGGAGAAAGTGGTGAGAACTTTTCCTGAAGTTGGTGATTTTATCTTTAAGACCATTTGATATAGGAACAGAAGTACACCATTCAGCCCATCGAGTCTGCTGCACCATTCATTGAGATCTTGGCTGATCTGATGACCCTCAACTCTACTTTCCTGCCTTATGCGTCATGGCATCAAAGAGCTTCCCTCATTTTGGCTAGTCGGTGATGTCAGGTCATCACTGGACAGCCATATTCTTCTTGAAAGTCCAAGCAGCTTTAAAGGGCTGAATAGCCTGATCCTGCTCCTGGTCCACTCTTAATGCTGAGGCTTTGATTTGGTCTGACAGGTAGCGCGAGCTATGGGTGCTTTGGATTGGCTAGATGGGGTTTGTGTATGGGTGTGTGTGAGGCTGTTCGGTGAGGACCTGGCAGACGAGTGAATAGTGCCTGTCACCCTGGAAGCTGGGCAGACATGTTTGAGTGATGTGCGTGATAAGAAAAGCCTGCCTCAGCTGTGCTGTCAGTGAAAAGACTGCCTGGGGGTGTGTTTGAGCCACTGCCTTGCTTGGTTGTCATCCACTGAGCTGCTTCCTCCATGTTTGACAACCATTTGAAAACAAACTTTGAGAATGAACAGTGCCTATCTCTGATGTTCCTGCTGGTTTTATGCCTGGCAATTAGCAATCAGTTCAGGATTCTCTCTACACAGAGATCACAGGCACCATAACTCCCTTGAGTCCCCATCAAGTGACAATAGAGGATATTCTATTCTATTTGTACAAACCTGGAGAATTTCAGGGATCTGGGACTGTAGTAGTTGGAAGCTCACAGCTGCTCGTGTTGCCTCTGATCTTACGAGAGGAATCCAGCCAGAATCTCCCAAAGGATTTACACGGAGATTAGGGAACAGCCAAGAACTGTGTCAGGCACATTTCAGCAGAAGAGAGCAGCAACGTGCTTCGAACCTCAGACATCAAGATCAGGAATGTTTGACTGAGGGCAGAGATTACAGAAGATCCAGCATTTGCTGAATCTCTCCCACTCCTGGGTATACCAATATCGAGAACTTCACACATCAATCACATTTGACTCTGGAGGAAACTGCTCATATAAGTTGTGACCGAACAAGCTGCAAAAGAGAGGAAAAGCCAAACAGAAAATTTAAAAATTCAAGAAGCGTTTAAGAAGGTGCTTGATGTGCAATGCTTTCGTTGTGTGGGAGCAGAGCTAGAGAAGTCATTGCTCTAAGACAGTCATTAATAACTGTGGAATTCAGAGGAACCCTGCCCAGCCAAAGACGAGAGAGTGTGCTGCCTGCTGACACTAGCGTAGGTGAAGAGGAAGTTAGATCAGCACATCAGACAGTAAGAAGTAGAATGCCGTAGACACTGCGGTCACTATCTCTGGACATTTAATTTGATTTTGATTCATTATAGCCACGTGTACCTAAATACAGTGAAAATCTTTGTTTTGCAGGAAGTACAGGCAGGTCATAGCAAACAAGGACGTACAGATCATAGGGCGCTTAGAGTGAAGCATACAAACTCACTGCATAGAAGGTGCACAAAGCAAGATCAACAATAGGCCTGAACTTAGAGTCCATTCAGCAGTCTCATAACAGTAGGGAAGAAGCTGTTGTTGAACCTGCTGATGTGTGTGTTCATGCTTCTTTGTCTTCTGCCTGACAGAAGAGGTTTGAAGAGAGCATTACCAGGGTGGGAGAGGTCTTTGCTGTGGAAAGGCTGCCAACATCAGTAAAAAGTGTAGCTGGAGTTCATGGATGGGAGGTTGGCTTTGTGATGATCTGGGCTGTGCACGCAACTTTCTGTAGTTTCTTGCAGTCGTGGGCAGAGCAGTTGCTGTACCAATCCTTTGTAAACTGAGAATGTGTTCTATTGTGCATCTGTAAAAATTGGTGAGACTCGTTATGGACATGCAGAATTTCCTAAGCCTTGCTTGGAAGAAGAGGCGTTGTTGTACCTTGTTGACCACCACATCTAGGTCTAGGTCAGACTGTCAGTTATCATCAGTCTGAGCAACTTAACGCTCTCAACCCTCTCCCCCTCCGCTCCATTGATGTAGCTGGGGGGTGGGGGCGGTGCATGTCGCCCTCCTTTGTTCCTGAAGTTAATGATCAGTTATTTTGTTTTACTGACATTGAGAGAGAGAGAAATTGTTATAATTTCACTGCAACAACAAGCACACTATCTCCTTCCTGTATTCTAATAGAATAACATAGAACAGTACAGCACAGAACAGGCCCTTCAGCCCACAATGTTGTGCCGACCATTGATCCTCATGGATGCACCCTCAAATTTCTGTGACCATATGCATGTCCAGCAGTCTCTTAAATGACCCCAATGACCTTGCTTCCACAACTGCTGCTGGCAACGCATTCCATGCTCTCACAACTCTCTGCGTAAAGAACCTGCCTCTGACATCCCCTCTATACTTTCCACCAACCAGCTTAAAACTATGACCCCTCGTGCTAGCCATTTCTGCCCTGGGAAATAGTCTCTGGCTATCGACTCTATCTATGCCTCTCATTATCTTGTATACCTCAATTAGGTCCCCTCTCCTCCTCCTTTTCTCCAATGAAAAGAGACCGAGCTCAGTCAACCTCTCTTCATAAGATAAGCCCACCAGTCCAGGCAGCATCCTGGTAAACCTCCTCTGAACCCTCTCCAAAGCATCCACATCTTTCCTATAATAGGGCGCCCAGAACTGGACGCAGTATTCCAAGTGCGGTCTAACCAAAGTTTTATAGAGCTGCAACAAGATCTCACGACTCTTAAACTCAATCCCCCTGTTAATGAAAGCCAAAACACCATATGCTTTCTTAACAACCCTGTCCACTTGGGTGGCCATTTTAAGGGATCTATGTATCTGCACACCAAGATCCCTCTGTTCCTCCACGCTGCCAAGAATCCTATCCTTAATCCTGTACTCAGCTTTCAAATTCGACCTTCCAAAATGCATCACCTCGCATTTATCCAGGTTGAACTCCATCTGCCACCTCTCAGCCCATCTCTGCATCCTGTCAATGTCCCGCTGCAGCCTACAACAGCCCTCTACACTGTCAACGACACCTCCGACCTTTGTGTCGTCTGCAAACTTGCTGACCCATCCTTCAATTCCCTCGTCCAAGTCATTAATAAAAATTACAAACAGTAGAGGCCCAAGGACAGAGCCCTGTGGAACCCCACTCACCACTGACTTCCAGGCAGAATATTTTCCTTCTACTACCACTCGCTGTCTTCTGTTGGCCAGCCAATTCTGTATCCAAGCAGCTAAGTTCCCCTGTATCCCATTCCTCCTGACCTTCTGAATGAGCCTTCCATGGGGAACCTTATCAAATGCCTTACTGAAGTCCATATACACCACATCCACAGCTTGACCCTCATCAACCTTACTAGTCACATCCTCAAAAAATTCGATAAGGTTTGTAAGGCATGACCTACCCGTCACAAAGCCGTGTTGACTGTATTTGATCAAGCCATGCTCTTCCAGATGGTCATAAATCTTATCCCTCAGAATCCTTTCTAACACCTTGCAGACGACAGACGTGAGACTTACCGGTCTATAATTGCCGGGGATTTCCTTATTTCCTTTCTTGAAGAGAGGAATTACATTTGCCTCTCTCCAGTCCTCAGGTACGACTCCAGTGGAGAGCGAGGATGCAAAGATCTTCGCAAGTGGCGAAGCAATTGCATTTCTCGCTTCCCAAAGCAGCCGAGGACAAATCTGATCCGGGCCTGGCGACTTGTCAATCTTAATGTTTGACAAAATTTTCAGTACATCAGCTTCCTCTATCTCTATCCATTCCAGCATGCACACCTGCTCTTCAAAGGTTTCATTCACTACACAGGTCGTTTCTTTCGTAAAGACAGAAGCAAAAAACTCATTTAGGGCTTCCCCTACCTCCTCAGGCTCCACACACAAGTTCCCTATGCTATCCCTGATCGGCCCTACTCTTTCTTTGACCATTCTCTTATTCCTCACGTAAGTGTAAAATGCCTTTGTGTTTTCCCGGATTCCTTCTGCCAAGCCTTTCTCGTGCCCCCTCCTGGCTCTCCTCGGACCATTTTTGAGCTCCTCCCTTGCCTGCATGTAATCCTCTCTAGCTGAACTTGACCCTAGCTTCCTCCACCTTATGTAAGCTACCTTCTTCCTTTTCACTAGAAGCTCCACCGCTCTCGTCATCCAAGGTTCCTTTATCTTACCCCTTCTTGCCTGTCTCAGAGGGACATATTTACTCATCATACATTGTTTAATATCCGTCCTGCCAGAGTGGTATCATCAGCAAACTTATGGATGGCGTTTGTTTGGAATTTGGCAGCACAGTCATGGGTGTACAGGGAGTAAAATGGGGTGCAGAGGACCCATGGTGGGGTGGTGCTGCAGTGAGTGTTGAGTGTTGAGTGTTATTCTGGAGGAGGTGCAGTTACCTATCCTCACTGATTGTGTTCTGTGGGTCAGAAAGCTGAGGATCCAGTTAGAGAGTGGACCTAGGTCTCAGAATTTTGAGATCATTCTGGAGGGGATGATAGTGTTGACTACATCTCCAGCTTCAATGAGTAGGAGCCTGACGTAGGTATCTTCCTTATCCAGATGTTCCAGGGAAGTGTAGGGCTAAGGATATGAAATCCACTGTGGACCTGTTACATTTATAGGCAAGTTAGAACATAGAACATTACAGCACAGTACAGGCCCTTCGGCCTTCGATTTGTGCCAACCTGTCATACCAACCTGAAGCCCATCTAACCTACACTATTCCATGTACATCCATATGCTTATCCAATGATGACTTAAATGTACCTAAAGTTGGCGAATCTACTACCATTGCAGGCAAAGCATTCCATACCCTGACTACTCTGAGTAAAGAAACCACCTCTGACATCTGTCCTATATCTTTCACCCCTCAATTTAAAGCTATGCCCCCTCGTGCTCACCGTCACCATCCTAGGAAAAAGGCTCTCCCTATCCACCCTATCTAACCCTCTGATTATTTTATATGTCTCAATTAAGTCACCTCTCAACCTTCTTCTCTCTAATGAAAACAGCCTCAAGTCCCTCAGTCTTTCCTCGTAATACCTTCCCTCCATACCAGGCAACATCCTAGTAAATCTCCTCTGCACCCTTTCCAAAGCTTCCACATCCTTCTTATAATGGGGCGACCAGAACTGTACACAATACTCCAAGTGTGGCCGCACCAGAGTTTTGTACAGCTTCACCATAACCTCTTGGTTCCGGAACTCGATCCCTCTATTAATAAAAGCTAAAACACTGTATCCCTTCTTAACAGCCCTGTCAACCTGGGTGGCAACTTTCAAGGATCTGTGTACATGGACACCGAGATCTATCTGCTCATCTACACTACTAAGAATCTTACCATTAGCCCTGTACTTTGCCTTCTGGTTACTCCTACCAAAGTGCATCACCTCACACTTGTCCGCATTGAACTCCAGTTGCCAGGGGATCGAGCAGGCGGGGAGACTGGGCCATGGCCAGCCCCTCTCAGCACTTCGTGATTATGGATGTCAGAGCCGCTGGGTGGACGTTGTTGAGGCACGTTGCATGTGTTTTATTTGGTACTGGGATGATGGTTTTCTAGAAGTAGGTAGAGACTTCAGATTGTAGCAAGGAGAGGTTAAAGATGTCAGTGATTACCTTGGCCCCACCCTCTGCTGCTGGATCCTCAGCTTTCTGACCCACAGGCCACAATCAGTGAGGATAGGTAACTGCACCTCTGCCACAAGAACACTCAGCACCCACTGGAGCCGTCCCAAGGATGGGTCCTCAGACCTCTACTGTATTCCCTGTACGGCCTGCACGCATATGGCTGTGCTGCCAAATTCCGAACGAACGCCGTCTATAAGTTTGCTGACGATACCACCCCGGCAGGACGGATATCAAACAACAATGAATCAGAATACAGGAAGGAGCTTGTTATCAACAAGCACACTATCTCTCTCTCTCTCTCTCTCTCTCTCTCTCTCTCTCTCTCTCCCAATATCAGCAAAACATAATACCTCTGCCAGCTGGTCCACACAGGGTCTGTCCACATGGCTGGGGACTCTGTCTGGGGCAGTCACTTTCCTCTGGCCTGCTCTCAAGAAGACTGATTTTGACATCTGCAGCAGTGGTGAAGGATGTGTTGGGTCCTATCAGTAGGACTGACCCAGCAGGGAGTCAGAGGGAGTTTCATTGAATAAAGAACAGGAACAGACCCTTCAGCACACCAAGGCGGGACCAACATCTATCAGAGATAATGGGAACTGCAGATGCTGGAGAATCCAAGATAATAAAGTGTGAAGCTGGAAATGCTACACTTGCCCCCACACCACCTCCCTCACCCCTATCCCAGGCCCCAAGATGACTTTCCATATTAAGCAGAGGTTCACCTGCACATCTGCCAATGTAGTATACTGTATCCAGTGTACCCGGTGTGGCTCCCTCTACATTGGGGAAACCAAGCGGAGGCTTGGGGACCGCTTTGCAGAACACCTCCGCTCGATTCGCAATAAACAACTGCACCTCCCAGTCGCCAGCCATTTCAACTCCCCCTCCCATTCCTCAGACAACATGTCCATCACGGGCCTCCTGCAGTGCCACAGTGATGCCAGCCGAAGGTTGCAGGAACAGCAACTCATATTCCGCTTGGGAACCCTGCAGCCCAATGGTATCAATGTGGACTTCACCAGCTTCAAAATCTCCCCTTCCCCCACCGCATCCCAAAACCAGCCCAGTTCGTCCTCTCCCCCCACTGCACCACACAACCAGCCCAGCTCTTCCCCTCCACCCACTGCATCCCAAAACTAGTCCAACCTGTCTCTGCCTCCCTAACCTGTTCTTCCTCTCACCCATCCCTTCCTCCCACCTCAAGCTGCACCTCCATTTCCTACCTACTAACCTCATCCCACCTCCTTGATCTGTCCGTCTTCCCTGGACTGACCTATCCCCTTCCTACCTCCCCACCTATACTCTCCTCTCCACCTATCTTCTTTTCTCTCCATCTTCGGTCTGCCTCCCCCTCTCTCCCTATTTATTCCAGAACCCTCACCCCATCCCCCTCTCTGATGAAGGGTCTCAGCCCGAAACGTCAGCTTTTGTGCTCCTGAGATGCTGCTTGGCCTGCTGTGTTCATCCAGCCTCACATTTTATTATCAGGGACCAACATGTGGTGCCTTTTGAAACTGAAAGTCTTTTGACTCGATGCAGTCCGTATCCCTCTACAGCCTCCTATTTGTGTCTCTGTCACGACACTTGTAAAATATTGCAAGTATATCAAACACCACTGCCTCTAAATGGAATGGAATAGCAATTTATTATCATATGTATTTTTACAGAAAAAGTGAAGCATTTTATAAGTCACCGTACCATGGTGCATAAACTAATGACCGAAGTGATAAATAAGAGGAAAAACGAGGTAAAGTTTCATCTCCATTCAGTTAATGACTGCAGATTTTGGGGTACACTGGAAAACTGGGCTGAGACTGCCGTGCTGGGCAGAGACCACTGCATCAAGAGCAAACCTCCAGGCCATGCTGCTGGAATACCTGGAAGCTGCCAAAGACAGGACGAGACTTCACACTGATATAAGAATGCCACTCCAGGCTGAGATTGCCATACCAAGAACCCACCCTGCCAGGCTCCATTCCGGCTGTTGGGCATTACCTCATCACTGGGCCTGGGCCAGGGCCTGGGGAACACACCGGCTGAGGCCGAATGGCTGCACGTTCCAGGCACTTACCATCCTCTGTGCTTATACAAAAAAAACTTGCCTGTCATCCCCCTTAAACCTAACCTGTTTTTACCTTCAACCTGTATTCCCTCTTGATCGTAGTAATTTCTACTCTGGGAATAACACTCTGACTATACATTCTATCCATCATTTTGTAAACTTCAATCAGGTAGCTCCTCATCCTATGGCATCCAGGTGAAATTGTCCAATTTCTCCTCGTAGATGATACCAAACCAGGTATTGTCAGTACAGACTGCTTCTGTACCCTCTCCAAAGACTTCACATCCTCCTGGTAGTGTGGCAACCTGAACTGTACACAATAGTCCGAATGTGGCCTAACTAAATTTTTATATAGCTACAGCTTGCCAGTTCCTGTACTCTGAGCCCTGAATGATGAAGGCAAGCATGCCATAGTCCTCCTTAACCACCTTATCCACTTGTGCTGCCACTTTCCGGGAACTGTGGACCTGTGTGCCTCGATCCCTCCATGTTGATGCTGCTCAGCATCCTGCTATTTACTGTATACTTGCTGCCTGCATTAAAATCCACAAACCTGATGACCCTGGTCAACCCATTGTCTCCGCCAGCTCCTGCCCCACCGAACTTATCTCCACCTATTTCAAATCCATTTTCTCCACCTTGGTCCAGGAACTCCCTACCTATGTCCGTGACACCACCCACACCCTCCACCACCTCCAGAACCTCCAATTCCCTGGTCCCCAACACCTCATGTTTACTATGGACGTCCAGTCCCTATACACCTGCATTCCCCATGCAGATGGCCTTCAGCCCTCCGCTTCTTCCTGTCCCACAGACCCAACCGGACCCTCTCCACCGACACCCTCATCCGCCTAGCCGAACTCGTCCTCACCCTCAACAACTTCTCTCTTGATTTGTCCTACTTCCTGCGGACAAAGGGGATGGCCATGGGTACCCGCATGGGCCCAAGCTATGCCTACCTCTTTGTGGGTTACATGGAACAATCCCTCTTCCGCACCTACACTGGCCCTAAACCACACCTCTTCCTCCGTTACATTGATGACTGTATCGGCGCTGCATCGTGCTCTCACGGGGAGCTCGAACACGTCATCCACTTCAACACCTTCCACCCCAACCTTAAGTTCACCTGGACCATCTCCAACATATCCCTTACCTTCCTGGACCCCTCTGTCTCCATCTCAGGCATCCACCTAGAAACCAATATCCATTTCTAGCCCACCGACTCCCACAGCTACCTAGAATACACTTCCTCCCACCCACTTTCCTGCAAAAATGCCATCCCCTATTCCCAATTCCTTCACCTCCGCCGCATCTGCTCCCAAGATGAGGCATTCCACTCCCATACATCTGAGATGTCCTCATTTTTCAAGAACCACAACTTTCCCCCTCAGCAGTCTAGAACGCCCTCAAACATGTCTCCCGCATTTCCCGCACCTCATCCCTCACACCCCGCCCCTGCAATAACCGCCAAAAGAGAATCCCCCTAGTCCTCACATACCACCCCACCAACCTCTGGATCCAATGCATCATCCTCCGACACTTCTGCCATCTACAATCTGATCCCACCACCAAAGACATTTTTTCCTCCCCACCCTTGTCTGCTTTCCGGAGGTGAAAGTCTCTCCTGCACATCTGCCAATGTGGTGTACTGTATCCGCTGTACACGGTGTGGCTTCCTCTACATTGGGGAAACCAAGCAGAGGCTTGGGGACCGCTTTGCAGAACACCCACACTCGGTTCACAATAAACAACTGCACCTCCCAGTCACGAACCATTTCAACTCCCCCTCCCATTCCTCAGATGACATGTCCATTCTAGGCCTCCTGTAGTGCCACAATGATGCCACCCGAAGGTTGCAGGAACAGCAACTCATATTCCGCTTGGGAACCCTGCAGCCCAATGGTATCAATGTGGATTTCACCAGCTTCAAAATCTCCCTTCCCCCTACCTCATCCCAAAACCAGTCCAGCTCGTCCCCACCTCCCTAACCTATCCTTCCTCCCACCTATTCCCTCCTCCCACCTCAAGCCCCACCCCCATCTCCTACCTACTAACCTCATCTCGCCCCTTGACCTGTCTGTCCTCCCTGGACTGACCTATCCCCTCCCTACCTCCCCACCTACAGTCACCTCCTCTGGCTCCATCCCCGCCTCTTTGACCTGTCTATCTCCTGTCCACCTATTTTCTCTTCTATCCATCTTCTATCCGCCTCCCCCTCTCCCCCTATTTATTTCAGAACCCCCTTCCCCTCCCCCATTTATGAAGAAGGGTCTAGGCCCGAAACATCAGCTTTCTTGCTCCCCTGATGCTGCATGGCCTGCTGTATTCATCCAGCTCTACACCTTGTTATCTCAGATTCTCCAGCATCTGTCGTTCCTGCTATCCCTCACCATATATTTGGCTGGATTAAATACAGTTCCATGACTAATAGTGTTCTGCAGAGATCCACACTGGGCCGTGTGCTATTTGTGATGTATACGGTTGAAAGGTGGGTGGGTTAGCCAAAGTTCAGTGGAGTTGTGTATAGTGTAAAAGGATACAGAAGAGTTGCAGATATGAGCAGAGAAATGGCAGGTGGAGTTTTATCCGGGCCAGCGTGAGGCGCTGCACCTTGGGAGGTCAAAAGTTAAAGAAAAGCATACAGTCAGGGCAGGACTCTGAGCAGCATTGATGCACAGAGGGATCTTGGGGTTCAAATCCATCGCTCCCTGAAACAGTCCACGCAAGTAGATAGGTTGGTAAAGAAAGTGTATGGCATGCTTGCCTTTATTGGTCAGGGAATTGAGTACAAGAGTCAGAATATCATGTTGCAGCTTTATAAGACTTTGGTTAGACCACACCTAGAGTATTATGTTCAATTGTGGTTGCCACATTACAGGAAGGATGTGGAGGCTTTGGAGAGGGTCTGGAAGAGGTTTACCAGGAAACTGCCAGGATTAGAGGGTATGAACTGTAAGGAGAGGCTAGAAAAACTAAGGTGGTTTTCTCTGGAGTGGCAAAGGCTGAGGGGAGACTTTATGGACGTCTGTAAAATTATGAGATGGATCGATAGGGTTGTGGTCAGAATCTTTCTCCCCCAGAGATGAAATGTCTAAAACTAGAGAGCATGCATTTAAGGTGAGATTTGGAAAGTTCAAAGGAGATGTGAGGGGCAATATTTTTACTCAGTGGAGGGCATTTAAAAGATTTTTAGATAGGCACATGAGTATGCAAAGAATGGAGGGATGTGGACCAAGGGCAGGCAGAAGGGATTATTTTAATTTGGTGTCATGTTCGGTGCACCATCGTGGGCCGAAGGGCCTGTTCTGTGTTCTAAACGCAATGTGCCATTTCTCGCCCAATTGTCCAGCCTCTCTATATCTTGCTGTATCCTCTGGTAATCCTCCTCACTATCTGCAGCTTCCTCAATCTTTGTGTCATCTGCCAACTAACTAAATAGTGCCTACATTCTCCTCCAAATCATTTATATATATATATTGCAATGTACAGAGGTCTCAGTACTGATCCCTGTGGAACACCACTGGTCAGAGATCTCCACTTACAAAAACACCCTTCTATCACTACTGTTTCTTCTATGACTAAACCAATACTGTGTCCATCTTAATGGATCCCATGTGATTTCACTCTGTGTCAGCCTGCCATGATGGACCTTGACACACATCCATACAGACAACATCTTACTGTCTACCCTCCTCAATCATATTTGTCACTCATAAAACTCAGTCAAGTTTGTGAGACACAAAACTATTCAACTTGTCACTAAAAAGACCAATTTTTCCCCATGTAAGTAAATCCTATGCCTATGATTCTTCTCCAACAGCTGCCTTACCACTGATGTAAAGTTTACCAGCCTGTAATTTCCCGAATTATCCCTGTTGCCCTTTTTAAACAAAGGAACATTGTTGGTTATTGTCCAGTCCTCTGGGACCTCTCCTGTGACTATAGAAAATACAAAGCTATCCAACAAGATCAGCAATTTGCTCCCTTGCCCCTCAGCATTCTGGGACAGATCCCAGCAGGCCCTTGGGACTTGTCTACTTCAATACTTTTCCAAACACCCAACACCACCACCTGCTTTATCTAGATTTACCTTACTCGAGACTGACCAGCCATTTTGTTCGCCTCCTTTGTGAATACTGATTAAGGGCTTTATAGCTCTGGCTCTGTGCATAAGCTTTCCTCCTTTATCCTTGAATGGGCCTTCCCTTTCCCTAGCTATGCTCTTGCGGTTTGTACATGTAAACCACCTTGGAATTTTCCTGAATCCAGTTTGCCAGGCATTTCATGGCCCTTTTAGCTTTCTGATTCCTTATTTGAGTTCTTTTCTGCTATCGTTATATTCTTCAAGGGTTCTGTCTTCAGTTTCCTGAACCCTCATTTGATTTTATTGTCATATGTACCGAAATGCAAAGAAAAGCTTTGTTTACGATTTGTCAATAGATCACAGCTAGTGAAGTATGTACAGTTCAAAAAGACTTAGAGGCATACAGATTACATTATTTGAAGTTAGAGGGACCATTCAACAGTCTGATAACAGCCGGGAAGAAGGTGTTCCTGAACCTGCTCGTGCATGTGTTCAGGTTTCTGTATCTGCAGCGTGATAGAGGTTGTAGGAGATCATTGCTGGGATATGATGGGTCTTTGATGATATTGGCAGTCTTTCGTGACAGTGAGCTGTGTAAGTAGAGTCCATGAATGGAAGGTGGGCTTCTTTGATGGTCTGGGCTGTGTACACTACCTTCTGTAGTTTCTCACAATCCTGGGCAGGGCAGTTGCCATACCAGGCTGGTATGCACCCGGACAGCGTGCTTTCAGTGGTGCATCTGTAGAAGTTGGTGAGGGACCTTATGGACATGGCAAATTTCCTGAGCTGGCTGGGGAAGAAGAGGTTATTGTGCCTCCTTCACAGTTGTATCTTTGTGAGAAGCCTAGGACAGGTCATTGGTTATCGTCCCTCTGAAGAATGTGATGCTCTTCACACTCTCAACGTCAGTTGCGTTGATGTAGATGGGGACGTCTTCTCCTTTTTTTCTGAAGTCAATGATCAGTTCTTTAGTTTTTCCAACATTGAGAGACAGATTATTACACTACGTCACTGAGCCCTCTATCTCTCTTCTGTATTTTGACTCATCATTGTTGGATATATATCCCACTGTGGTGGTGTCGTCAGCAAACTTATAGACGGCGTTCGTTCGGAATTTGGCAGCACAGCCATATGCGTGCAGGCTGTACAGGGAATACAGTAGGGGTCTGAGGACCCATCCTTGGGACGGCTCCAGTGGGTGCTGAGTGTTCTTGTGGCAGAGGTGCAGTTACCTATCCTCACTGATTGCGTTCTGTGGGTCAGAAAGCTGAGGATCCAGCTGCAGAGGGTGGGGCCGAGACCAAGGTCAGAGTGTTTTGAGATCAGTCTGCAGGGAAAATGGTGTAGTCAGCAAGCAGAAGACAGACGTAGGTGTCTTATTGTCCACATGTTCCTGGGATGAGTGCACGGCTAGGGATATGCCATCCTCTGGTTAGGCAAACTGTAATGGATTGAGGCAGGATGTGAGACTGGAGTTGATGGGGGCCATGACCAGCCTGTTGAAGCACTTCATGATTATAGAGGTAAGAGCCACTGGGAGGGTAGTCATTAAGACACATTGCATGTGCTTTCTTAGGCACGGGGATGATGGTGATTTTCTTCCAAATGTCGTCTTTTTCTCTTTGACTGAGCTCACAAATTCTCACCATCTAAGGTTCCCAAATCTTGCCATCCTTGTTTGTTGTTTTCACCAGAACATGCTGACCCTGAGCTCTGAACAACTGGCCTTTAAAAGTTTTCCACATATTAGATGTGGATTTACCATCGAACAGCTGCTCCCAATCTACATTTCCCAACTGCTATCTCATATTGTGGCAGTTAATTTTCACCCCGTTTTTTACCCAAGGACGACCCTTGTCTTTATCTGTAAGTAACTTAAAACTCAGAGAATTATGGCCACTGCCCTTGAACTGCTCCCCCCACTGAACTTTCACATCACCTGGCCAGTCTCATTCCTCAATACCAGGTCTGGCACGGCCCTTTCCCTATTTCAACTGTTCACATATTGTTTCAAAAAGATTCACTCCACTCCACCCCAATCCAAGCCCCTGGAACAAAGTGATTCCTATGGATTGTGGGGCAACTTAAAATCACCGAACTCAACAACCCTGCTGTGTTCACACTTATTCATTACCTGTTTCTCTAACACATGCTGCCTGTTGGGAGGCCTGAAGTACAGTGAGGAAGGCACTGGCCTAGTGGTATTATTGCTGAACTGTTAAACCAGAGGCCCAGGTCATGTTCTGGGGACCTGGGTTCGAATCCCACCACAGAATTTGAATTCAATAAAATATCTGGAGTTAAGAATCTATTGATGACCATGAATCCATCGTCAATTGTCAGGAAAAACCCATCTGGTTCACTGATGTCCTTTAGGGAAGGAAACTTCTATCCTTACCTGGTCTGGCCTACATGTGACTCCAGACCCACAGCAATGTGGTTGACTCTCAACTGCCCTCTGGGCAATTAGGGATGGGCAATAAATGCTGCCTAGCCAGCAAGACCTTCATCCCGTGAATGAATAAAAAAAACCTCATCAAAGTGATTGTGCCCTTCCTATTCCTGAGTATTACAGAGTTGGGTAGAGTATTTGTGAAGCAGGAAGCTAAAATGTGTGGTTCCTTGCAGAGATTTGTGCTTTGTCTGTACTTAGACAGAAATTTTTAAAAGTTTCTATGAACAGCAGCTGGAGTTACCAGTCCAGAGAGCCTCAGTGAAACAAGTGATGATGATCATGTTTGTTGGAGGTCAGTTACCTCAGCTCCAGGACATTTCTGCAGGAGATCCTCAGGGCACTGTGCTAGGCCCACCTATCTTTGCCTGCTTCAGCAATAACCTTCCCTCCATCACAAGGTTAGAAGTGGGCGTGTTCGCTCATGATTTGCAGAATGGGAAGCAGACAAAAGGGAACGCCATCACCAAGCTCCCCTCCAAGCCAGTCCCTCAGTGTCATTGGATCAAAATGCTGAAACTCCCTCACTGTGGGTGTTCTTATCCAGCAGTTAAAGGCAACAGCTTGCCACTACCTTCTCCGAGCAATATTATCTAATCGTGTTAATCCACACAAAAAACATGATGTGTGATGGGGTAAGCAGAACTAGGCTATCAGGAAGCTGTCTGAAACAGTTTTAAATTTGTTGCGAAGAAATTTTAATTGGAGATTTTAATTTCCCCTGTATTGATTGGGCCACCCAGAGGGTAAAAGGCCTGGATGGGTTGGAATTTGTCAAACGTGTCCAAGAAAATTTCCTAAATCAATATGCAGAGGGCCGTACTCAGGAGGGTGCAACACTGCACCTCCTCTTAGGAAATGAGGTCAGACCAGTGAATTAAGTGTCAGTCGGAGAGCACTTTGCGTCCAGTGACTATAACTCTCAGTTTTAACACAGTCATGACACAAATTAGGACAGATCCCCAGGTTAAGTTGCTAAACTGGAGCAGGGCCAATTTTGGGGCCATTAGGCAGGATCTTGCAGCAGTCGACTGGGTGAATCTGTTTGAAGGAAAAGGAATAACTGGCAAATGGAAGGCTTTTAAAAGTGTGATATCAAGAGTCCAGAGACAGTATGTCCCTGTTAGGGTGAAGGGAAAAACTGGCAGATTCAGGGATCCCCCGCTGATGAGGGATATTGAGGGTCTGGTCAGGAAAAAGGAAGGCAGCATACACTGGGTTGAAGCTATCGGGCTCAAGTGAATCCCGAGATGACAATAAGTAGTATCGGAGGACACTTAACAGAGAAATCAGAACAGCAAAGAGGGTATGAGATGGATCTGACAGATAACGTTAAAGATAATCCCAAGAGGTTCTGTAGCTATATGAAGACCAAAAGGGTAGCAAGGGAGAGAACGGGCCACTTTAAAGATCAGCATGGCCTTCTGCGTGGGGAACTACTGGAGATGGGGGAGATTTTTAAGGAATAGCTCTCCTCAGTGTTTACTGAGGAGAGAATTGTGGATGCTAAGGAAATAAAGGAAACGAGTGAGGATGTTTTGGATTGCATGCGTATTACCAGAGAGGACATGTTTGCCACCCTTTCCCTCTGCCCTGAGAATATAACCCCAGATCCATCTGCTCCCAGAGATAATGGGAACTGCAGATGCTGGAGAATTCCAAGATAATAAAATGTGAGGCTGGATGAACACAGCAGGCCAAGCAGCATCTCAGGAGCACAAAAGCTGACGTTTCGGGCCTAGACCCCTCCCTCTCTGATGAAGGGTCTAGGCCTGAAACGTCAGCTTTTGTGCTCCTGAGATGCTGCTTGGCCTGCAGTGTTCATCCAGCCTCACATTTTATTATCCATCTGCTCCCACACTCCTTTGGAATTGTACTTTTAGGTTTAATTTTCCTGCCTGCCTTCTCTTGCTGTTCTCTTTGAGCTGATTACTTGGAGATAGTAATGGCTACCATGGAGCTGTAACTGTGTTACAACAGTTTTCTGTATTCTCAGTTCATGCTGAGGGGACATGCAAAGTTTCAAACTTTAAAATCAGGTCACAAAAGGGAAATACTTGAGCATCTGTGTTCTACACCCTCTTCCTCACAGTTTTCAATGCTTCCAAGTTGGTCATATGCAGTTTTCAGATCAATCTACATAGCCTACCGCTCACATCTGCATTGTGGATCAAGAGAAGGCACAGTTACATGCATTGCTGGGAACATGGCTGCTGCAAAGGAAGAGAGATGGGATTAAAGGAAATGGCAGCAGGTGAAGCTCAATGTGGAGAAACACAAGGTCATCTACTCTGGTTCCAAGCAATCTGGATGTTTTCTCAATAGTGACAGACTTGGAGCTGTGGAGCAAGGAAGACAGTTGGACGTCCATGTCCACACACCATTAAAAGCCCAAACTGGAATAAAGAAATCATCTCTGGCAGTGCTGGAAGATAGAGGAGAAGTGTCAGGGCTGAAACCAAGAAGTATTTCTTCACACAGAAGGAATGCCAATTTAGACATCCCACTCCTGTGGATGGTGGGAGTTAGCTGAGGCTCAGTCTGGAGTTCAACAGGCAGTTGTTGGTATGGGTATTAGAGCAGAGGTGGGAGCTGAAGTAATTGAAGGCTAGGTCAGACAGTTAAGTTGAGTGAGGGGCTGATTGGCCTTTCTCCATCCCAGCGGTTTACTCATTTTCCATCCCAATGGTTTACTCGTTCACTAATGGAGAAACACATCACGCGTTTGATTATAGAGTCATTCCCGACCTGGCTTATGGGACTACTGAGCGAGGGTTGGAGATTGAGATGAGAATAAGTGATATCTGTGTTTAGCTAGTCTGTTCTGTTCTGTCTGTCTCTAATTCTATCGTTCCCCTGTTTTAAAAGGAGAGAATGCGAAGAGAACAAGAAGAGGCCACACAGCGATTGGAGCAGGAGACAGAGGTGAGCAGACGATGGAGGGAGAGAGGCTCAATTGTAGGACTGAGGGAGAGTCAGTCTCACATGACTAGTCTGATAACAATGTCCTTTTTGGGCTCCTACTTAAATCGGTAATTTGTTGCAGATGAAGGGATTGTGGGATTGGGAGTTCCTGGACCAGGGCTTGGTTCAGAGATTCCTGTCCATGGGAGGACCATGAGCAGGGTTAGAGTGTCCCCTCTGGATGAGGTTCAAGAGTACATGTTAACTTTGATGTTAAACAAAGGTGAAGCTCTGTCTATTTCATGCAGACTCTGATCTTTCCAGCAGAGGGGATTGCTGGGTGTGAGAGCTGTCCCGGAATGTGCAGGTTTGTCTGATGTTAAAGCGCCTCCTTTATTGCTTACAGACTTTCAGCACAGAGCCGTTAAAGATGGACTACAGGACCCTTGCAGCACTACCCAGCAGTGGCATACAGAGGGTTAATCGGGTAGGTAATAGTGTTTATGGAGACTGGTGTGTGATGCCAGGGACCCTCTGCTCTCATAGGCATCACCCTGAGCAGCCGAGAGCATGATGATAATGCTGCAGTAGCCCCCAAACCCATCGAGCCTAAGTTGGCTCACTGTATAGGGACAGTCGACATCTCCCATCTACACATTCTCATCTGCTGTCTACACCCTTGGTTCCACACTTGATGTTGATCTGGTAAGAAAATGCCCAGGTGTTTTTGTGGAAGCACTGATAATACCGGACTGAGACCTGACCATACAGAGTACCTGATGCATTAACAAAGCATTGGCCTTAACAACTCCTTTAGAAAGGCACTGCACTAAAGCACTGAGTTAGAGAGGGTTTTATCATTACCAGTGACTACCTGTGTGGCCCAGTTAGCAGCAGAGACCTCATGGAACACATTTACATACCTATGTACAGCCAGTCAAGTACAGAGTCCTGCTCTAGTACAGCATGGGGATCAGGCACAGACACACCCAGTCATGCACACTCCCCCTCCCCTCCCCTCCCCCTCCAACACTCGCTCTTTCCCCTCCCCCACACACTCTCTCTCCTTCCCCCTACCCCTCCCCCCAAAAAGTCTCTTCCCCCTACCCCTTCCCTTCCCCATCCCCACTTGCTCTCCCCCCCCCCGACACGCTCGCTTTTCCCCCCGCCGTGACATGCTCGCTCTTCCCCGCCTCCCTCTTCTCTCTCCCCCCCCCCCCCCCCCATGTTCGCTCTTCCCCGCCTCCCTCCCCCCCCTACGGTCTCTCTTCCCCCTACCCCTTCCCCTTCCCCACACTCTCTTCTCTGCTCCCCTCCTTCCCCCTCCACAGTCTGTCTTACCCCCACCCCCTCCCCGCCTCCACACTGTTTCTTCTCTGTTCCTCCCCTCCCCCACACACCCTTCCCACCCCTCCCCCACACACTCTCTTTCCCCTACCCTCTCCCTTCCCCCACACACTCACTCTACCCCCTTCCCCCCCAACACAGTCTCCGTCTCCCCCTCCCTCCACCACATGTGCACACGCTTCCTCTTCCCCTTCCCCCTCCCCTACTCTCTCTACCTCCTCCCCCCCCATCACACACCCACTTCCCCTTCCCCTCCGTCACACACTCTCTTTCTCCCTCCGACCCCCTCCCCAACTGTTCTCCCGCCCCAGCCACACTTTTAGCTTTCTGAGCTGTGGATAGGACCAGCTGTTGTGTTGAAACATTCCGTTGTTCAGGAGTGGGTTTCAGTCCAGCTACTTGTACGTTGCCCCCAACACAGCAGGCACCACAGTCCATCAGGGGAGTGAAAGCTGAATCCTCCAGTTAGTGATTTGTCGAGAGCAGTTTGCTGCAAGGTCAGTGCCGTGCCACTGTCATTCTAACTTGCAGAATCAATAGGCAACTCACAAGCAAAGCTGAAGGTGCAGCTGCAGCTCAACACTGCAGTAGTGCAGTACAGTAAAGATTCACAAGAACATTGAGAACTTCGAGATTACTGGAATTGGGAAAGATTGTATGGGATAAAACTTTACTTTTCAGGAAAGTGTCTCCCTCGAAAAGTTGTGACGGAGGAAAGGTGCACAAAGAAGCTAAAACTAATGGCTATAGTCTAGCAATAAACCAACTCCGAATAATTCCAGAGATAATGGGAACTGCAGATGCTGGAGAATTCCAAGATAATAAAATGTGAGGCTGGATGAACACAGCAGGCCCAGCAGCATCTCAGGAGCACAAAAGCTGATGTTTCGGGCCTAGACCCTTCATCAGAGAGGGGGATGGGGAGAGGGAACTGGAATAAATAGGGAGAGAGGGGGAGGTGGACCGAAGATGGACAGAAAAGAAGATAGGTGGAGAGAGTATAGGTGAGGAGGTAGGGAGGGGATAGGTCAGTCCAGGGAAGACTGACAGGTCAAGGAGGTGGGATGAGGTTAGTAGGTAGATGGAGGTGCGGCTTGGGGTGGGAGGAAGGGCTGGGCTAGTTGTTCGTCCAGCCTCACATTTTATTATCTCCGAATAATTCCAAGCAGGAAGTGAGAAGTTTCTTTCCTCAGGGTGAATCAGGCAAACAGTTTGATGATTTCTATCTGAACGTAGTTGTGCCTGTGTGAGCAAAGGGAATCTACTGAAAGACTGCAATGAGGTAGATGGACTCGAAGGAGAATTGTACAGCAGCTAAAACTCATTGAAGTGAGTGCCCAGCTTCTGTATTGTACATACACTGCAGGATTACAGAAAAGGGTCAGTTTGTTTTGAAGCCTGGACTTGGAAGCATTTGCAGTTGTAGGAATGTTGAGTTTTGGAATAGCTTCTTGGTCAGAGGAGGGGAATGCAGTCTATTTTAGTCATGGGCGTGGGGGAAGAGGGTTGGAATGAGTGCCTAGCCCTGCACCTGCTTGTTTCCAGTCATTGTGGGGATAACGGAACATTACCACACACAGAGCCTTGTGTTGCCTTGTGGAGTTAGACACACTCCCATTCTGTCCTTGACTGTTTGCGCAGGAATTGGGACCTTAATCCATACCAAAACCTGCCAGAGATCTGCTGAGCCCAAAACCACTGCAGCAAGTCTGTTTGGTAAGTGTGGAGCTGTGAGATATGGGGCTGCATTGGGAATATACTGAGATTTACCTTGGGCTGAGAACAGAACAGGAATCTGGTTTGCATCTGGTGACGATGAGGAAACATTGCCTGTTTGTAATTGGTCTGGTGCATGGTAAGGGTTAAGAGATGATATGAACAGAGGTTCGTGACCAGACCCTCCTTATTCCTCTGCTGGGGTTAATGTTGAGAGATGATTAGCAGCCTCCTTCAGTAAGTTCCTCCTCTGCAATGAGTTTCTACACTGGTCACTACGGTCAGTCACTCTTCAGTATAGCCACACTGCCTGGTACGGGCGCGGCCCTTCCCAGAACGCCTCTGGCCGGGTACGGGCGTCCTCCCCCGGTACATCTCCGACCTGGCACAGGCTGGGCACCCCACCCCTCCCAGTACGTCTCCAGCCCAATACAGACGTGGCCGTTCCAGAATGTCTCCAGCCTGGTACAAGCCACCACTCCCCCCACCCCTCAATACGCCTCCGGCCCGGTACAGTCCCTCGCAGAACGCCTCCAGCCCGGTACAGGTGTGCACTCTCCCGTCTCCCAAACTGCAGCCACTCGGGTAGCAATCTGCCTCCTTGTTTATGCTTCCAAAGAGAATAATCTCACATTTATCCACATTATAGTGCCTCTGCCATTGATTGGCCCAATCACCCAACCTGTCTGGGATCTCTGCATCCTCGTCACAGTTCACCCTCCCACCCAACTTGTAGAGTCTTTGAGCTACTCATTCAGTCTTGAACATTCTTTCTTTATCTAACACTCCCTCAGATTTTACTCCACTCTTTCTTTCCACTCTAACACATGTTCTGCCCCTCTGCCTCCCCAGCCCCCTTGCTTTCTCTCTCTACTGTTGCCCTGCCCCTCCGTATTTACTGTTGTCAGGCCAAGTCTGGACCAGGCTTTGCTCAGGGCTTTGGCAAACAGGGGAGCTGTAAGGGAGACTGCTTGGCTGCACGTTGAGGCTGGGGTGTTGAAGCAAACCCTTCTCCCAGGCCAGCAGCGAGGAGCAGGGGCACTTAGTGAAGACGGGGGGGAACCTGAATGAGGCGCAAGAGGTAATGAGGTGCACTACCAGGCAGAATGGGAAGCAGCTGTTCCCGGTGTCAATGCGGTAAGAACAAGGGCCAGCGTTTCAAGGTGACAAGCTGAAGGATTAGAGGGGAAACCTCATCTCTATAAGGTACTTGGATGAGCCACTGAAATGTGATAACAGTCAAAGTTGTGGGCCGAGGGTGGGAAAATGGGACTGTATGATTCTGAAGTAATCCCCATATTGTCAGATTGACAGAGCAATTCCGCTCCTTCCCGCGGCTAAAACAGGCGCCACCTGTTAGTCTGCTCGATGAAGGCTCGTGGTAACCAGTGCCTGCCTGTGAAGTAGGACACCCCTCTGCTCACAAGACACTGCCACCATCCTGGTACTCTGTTTGGCAGCATTCCCCAGGACACCACTGTTAAGTGTATTCGTCCTGCTCTGGTTTGTCTTACCAAAATGCAACACCTCACAGTTTCTAAATTAAACTCTTTCAGTTGTTCTGAGTCACGAATAGTGCCTTGAGCATTTCAGCTTGTTCTGCCCAGTACCATAACAGCCTGTGCCCTTTAACCTTGAGGGAATTAAGCACATTGCCTACAGTGATTGACAGCTCATAGCAATTGAATTCTGAATAAGCTCGATTGATCTCTTTCTCTCTTTCTCTCGCTTCTAGTCATCTGAATCCCTTCTTTCTTTCTGTCTGTTTTTCTGACTTTTCCCCTGGTGAAGGGCTTTACTGAATTGGCAGCGATGGAGGTTCAGTGCAATCAGCCGATGGAGCAGGAAGTGGTCTCCTCTTGGAGATCGGTGGCTGTGCCTTTGAGTGGGCCTTCCAGCGGCCTGGGGCCCCTCGGTATTAGGCAGCAAGCTGCAGAACCCAACCATGGGCACCTGGTGATGGAGAAGAGCGGTGGGCACATGCTGCTGCCTGAACCCAGCCAACAGGTACCCAGCAGCCAGGAGCAGGAGGTTCTGATTGAGCTGCAGCCCATTCCCTTCCACCAGAACCCGTTTGTGGTGGCAAATAGGAAGGGCCAAGAGAAAGCCAGGTACCTCCCAGCAGCAGGAGCATCTCCACAGTGCACAAGGGGCAACTCGAGCTGCAACGTCCAGGCAAGCACCCACCTGCGCATGTCATGGTGTCAACATGTGCCCACTCACCTGTCTCTTCAGCAAGATTGCACAGTGCATGTGTTGTGGCTTTGTTCTTGTGGCTGACCTGATTGACTAACCTACTGCAACGAGGAGCATTAGGAGGCAGAGAGGTTGACTTTGGTTTATCCACTGCCTCTTCTCTTGTTTGCCTGGGGTTGGTTGGCAGTGTACAGGGGTAGGTATGAATAGATGTGTGGGTGTGTGAGAAAGAGTGTGTTTGTGTGAAAGAGACAGTGGATACATTGATCTGAGAACGCGCAACAGTAGCTGACAATAGGTGAGGGTGCGAGAGGGGCTGACATTGGGGTTGAACGGGAGAGGCGCTGACGTTGTGGGTGGGGACATGGAGGTGTTTATATATGATTGTTGTGTGTCTGTGTGGGGGAAAGGCTTTAGGTGCCTGATTGGAGAATGACTGGGTGTGGGTTTGTGCTCTAACATTCTGTATTGCACCAAGCTCATCAATATAGGGGGCCACATTTTAAATTCTTTGTCTAGGGCACCATGACAGAACTGCAGCTCCTTGTTCCTCACCCTGTCTCTGTCTCCTCCCCATCTTGGACAGACAGCAGCCCCTTGTCCTGACCCCTTACCCTCTAAGAGCAGACACCAACCATTTGTCCCAGGCAGTGAGTGAGTGACCATCATGACATCGTCCACCAGCTCCACCTTGGTTGTAGAACAGACACTCCACCTCACCCATACCCCCACCCAGAAGCTTGCAGAATTGGCCGTGAACAAGAAATTCCATTTTATATAGCTATCTGTCAGGTGTTTCATTTCTAGTACAAGAGATAAGGAGCCAGTTTTCTTTGGACAGTGATTTACCTCAGTTAAACATGCAGTGAGATCTCGGAATGCAGGTAGATCAGTTTGAGCAGTTAATCACAAGTGATATAATTAGAACATGGAGTCTACATCTAAAGTATTAAAATACAGAAATAAGGAGTTAATGAACATACTCCAATTACTGTCAGTAGTTCTGGAATCCACAGAATAAGAAGGATATTGAACATTGAGCGAGTGCAGAAAAGATTAAACAAGTAGTTAATTCTTGAGAGGGTGCAAATATAGAACGTGACTGACGTTTGCGGATTGCAGAGGTTTAGAAAAGGATATCAAAGTTTGATAGGTTGGTGATTGACAGTTTGCACTGGTGGGTGAGTCCGGAGCAAGAATCATGACATGGTAGTCACTGACATTCTGGATGTGAGTTTGCTCGCTGAGCTAGAAGGTTAGTTTTCAGACGTTTCATCACCATTCTAGGTAACATCATCAGTGAGCCTCCAGTGAAGCGCTGGTGTTATGTCCCACTTTCTGTTTATCTGTTTAGGTTTCCTTGGGTTGGTGATGTCATTTCCTGTGTTGGTGATGTCATTTCCTGTTCTTTTTCTCAGTGGATGGTAGATTGATTTGGAGCCAATGTGTTTGTTGATGGAGTTCCGGTTGGAATGCCATGCTTGTGGGAATTCTCGTGCGTGTCTCTGTTTGGCTTGTCCTAGGATGGATGTGTTGTCCCAATCAAAGTGGTGTCCTTCCTCATCCGTATGTAAGGATACGAGTGATAGTGGGTCATGTCGTTTTGTGGCCAGTTGATGTTCATGTATCCTGGTGGCTAGCTTCCTGCCAGTTTGTCCAATGTAGTGTTTGTCACAGTTCTTGCAAGGTATTTTGTAGATGACGTTCATTTTGTTTGTTGTCTGTGCAGGGTCTTTTAAGTTCATTCGCTGCTGTTTTAGTGTGTTGGTGGGTTTGTGGGCTACCCTGATGCTGAGAGGTCCGAGTAGTCTGGCAGTCATTTCGGGAATGTCTTTGATGTAGGGTAGAGTGGTTATGGTTTCGATCCCATGGGTGTACCGTTGGTTTGTCTGTAGGTTTTGTTATTGAAAGTGAACTGGGTGGTGAGGCATAGGTCCACTAGCTTGATGATGTTGTCCTTGCTGATGAGTTTGGTGTCTGGTGTATGTGTCTTCGGTTCTTCTAATAGTGCAGTCAGTGTTTCTTTGGCCAGGTTGATGTTGCTGGATGTGAACAGGGCTGTTACGTCAAAGGAGACCATTATTTCATCCTCTTCTATCTTGGTGTCTTTAGTGTTCAGGAATTCTTGGGTGGAGCGAATGGAGCTAGCCACCAGGATACATGAACATCAACAAGCCACAAAACGACATGACCCACTATCACTCGTATCCTTACATACAAATGAGGAAGTACGCCAATTTGATTGGGACAACACATCCATCCTAGGACAAGCCAAACAGAGACACGCACGAGAATTCCCACAAGCATGGCATTCCAACCGGAACTCCATCAACAAACACGTTGATTTGGAGCCAATCTACCATCCTCTGAGAAAAAGAACAGGAAATGACATCATCAACGCAGGAAATGACATTACCAACCCAAGGAAACCTAACCAGATAAATAGAAAGCGGGACATAACACCAGCGCTTCATCGGAGGCTCACTGATGATGTTACCTAGAATGGTGACAAAATGTCTGAAAACTAACCTTCCAGCTCAGCGAGCAAACTCGCATCCAGAACCTCAACCTGAGCTACAAATCTTCTCAAAACTCGCTAATCACTGACATATTGAGTGAAAAATTTAGGAAGCATCCCTTATGACAGTGTGGGACATGCCGACACCTGGAGCTATTGCTGGAGTTATGGCAGGCTTGATATATTTATACACACCTGAGAATCACTCAGAGGGATCCATGGGAAATGCTTCACCTATAGGAATATAGTGCTGGTTGTGAGAGGTCAATCATCTCAGCTCCAGGACATCTCTGCAGGAGTCCCTCAGGGTAGTGCCTTCGGCCCAACCGTCTTCAGCTGCTTCATCAATGACTTTCCCTCCATCATAAGGTCAGAAGTGGGGATGTTTGCTGATGATTGCACAATGTTCAGCACCATTCGTGACTCCTCAGATACTGAAGCTGTCTGTGTTCAAATGCAGCAAGATCTGGACAATATCCAGGCTTGGGCTGACAAGTGGAAGGTGTCATTTGTGCCACACAAATACCAGGCTATGACCATCACCAGTAAGGGACAATCTGATTTCTGCCCCTTGACATTCAATGGTGTTAGCATCACTGAATCCCCACTATCAACACCCTGGGGGTTATCATTGACCAGAAGCTCAACTAGACTCACTCCATTAACACAGCGGATAAGAGAGCAGGCCAGAAGCTGGGATTACTGTAGTGAGTAACTCACCTCCTGACTCCCCAAGGCCTGTCCACCGTCTACAAGGCACAAAGCAGGAGTGTGATGGAATACTCCCCACTTGCCTGGATGAGTGCAGCCCCAAGAACACTCAAGAAACGACACCATACGGGACAAAGCAGCTGCTTGATTGGCACCACATCCACAAACATCCCACTCCCTCCATCACCGACGCTCATTCGCAGCAGTGTGTACTATCTACAAGATGCTCTGCAGAAATTCAGCAAAGGCAGCACCTTCCAAACCCAGAACCACTTCCATCCAGAAGAACAAGGGCGTTAGACATAAAGGAACACCACCACCTCCAAGTCACCCATCATCCTGACCTGGAAATACATCACCATTCCTTCACTGTTGCTGGGTCAAAATCCTGGAATTCCTTCCCTCAGGGCTTTGTGGGTTAACCTACAGCACATAGTCTGCAGGGGTTCAAGATGGCAGCTCAGCATCACCTTCTCAAGGGGCAACTAGGGATGGGTAAGAAATGCTGGGCCCAGCTAATGATGCCCACATCCCACAAATGAATAGATTTAAAAAACACACTATTTCCAGATCATGTCACACATCAGGCTATATGACAGTGTACTTTTTTCCTTTATTTATTTACGGCATGAGGACGTTGCTGACCAGACAGCATTTATTGCCCATCCCTTGTTGCCTAGGGGGCAGTTAAGAATCGATCACATTAATGTGGGTCTGGAGTCACGTGTAGGCCAGACCAGGTAAGGATGGCAGTTTCCTTCCCTAAAGGACATTAGTGACCCAGATGGGTTTTTCCTGACAATCAACAATGGATTCATAGTCATCATTAGATTCTTAATACCAGATACTTTATTGAATTCAAATTACACCATCTGCTGTGGCAGGATTTGAACCTGGATCCCCAGAACACTATCTGGGTCTCTGGTTTAACAGTCCAGGAAAAAACAGAGTTAACGTTTTGGGTCCAGTGTGCGCGAGAGGGAGAGGGGGCGAGAGTGCGTGCGCGAGAGGGAGAGGGGGCGAGAGTTTGTTTGGGGGCGCGTGTGCGGACAAATGCAGTGGCTGTGACTGTGTGTTGGAATGCTTACTTATTGGAGGTTTTGATGAGATTGTTGTATCTTTTGCTGTGTTTTTCCAGGACAATTCAAGTGATTCTCCTGTTCTCAGTAACAGTGGCATACGGGAGGTCTGCAGCTCTCCTACCTCTCAGGTGAGTACCCAGGTAATATTTATTGAAACAGTTCTTCAGATAATTGATTAAAAGGAGATGATACAGAACACGTTGCACCTCATGCAAAGACCTGGTGCAGTGGAGTGCGTGCAGTGTCCGGGATAGAGCACACAGTATTATAGATCGTCCATGGTGGAAGGAGACACTTTGGGTCCATGCCAGTCATCAAACATTTGTCTACTCTAATCGCATTTTCCAGTACTTGGCCATTAGCCTTGAATGCTGTGGCATTTCAGGCATTAATCTAAACATCTTCATAGAATCCCTAAAGTGTGTAAGCAGGCCATTTGGCCCATTGAGTCCACACTGGTCCTCTGAGGTGCATCCCACTGGACCCACCCCTTAGACCATCCCTATATTTCCTACCCTAGACGTTATGGGCAACTTAGCACAGCCAATCCATTAATTTACATACTTTTGGACTGTGGGAAGAAACCAGAGCACCTGGAGGAAACCGACGCAGACACAGGGACAATGTGCAAACTCTACACCATGGCCCAAGGCTGGAATCGAACCCGGGTCCTTGGCGCTGTGAGGCAGCAGTGCTAAACACTGAGCCGCCATGTCGCCCTCTTGAATGATGTGAGGGTTGCCACTTCTTCCACCCTTTTCGACAAGTGAGTTCCAGATTCCCACAACCCTCTGGGTATAGCAAAGAGCTGTTAAATCTCCTCGAAACCTCCTGCTCTTTACTTTTCATCTCTCCCACTATTAATTCCTGTACTGAGGTTTCTCCATATCTGTGTTTTTCATCACTTTGCACACATCAGTTAGATCACCCCCCGCTCCAGCCTTCACTGCTCTAAGGAAGACCTCCTCAGTATATCTAGTCTGTGCAAAGAACATTGAAAACTTTGTATCAGAGATAATAGGAACTGCAGACGCTGGAGAATCTGAGATAACACAGTGTAGAACTGGATGAACACAGCAGGTCAAGCAGGATCAGAGGAGCAGGAATGTTTGACGTTTCAGGCCTAGACTCTTCATCAGAAATGGGGGAAGGAAAGGGGGTTCTGAAATAAATAGGGAGAAAGGGGGAGGTGGATAGAAGATAGGTGGGGAGGAGACAGACAGGTCAAAGAGGCGGGAATGGAGTCAGTAAAGGTGAGTGTAGGTGGGGATTTAGGGAGGAGATAGGTCAGTCCAAGGAGGAGGGACAGGTCAAGGGGGCGGGATGAGGTTAGTAGGTAGGAAATGAGGGCGTGGCTTGAGGTGGGAGGAGGGAATAGGTGAGAGGAAGAACAGGTTAGGGAGGCGAGGACAAGCTGGGCTGGTTTTGGGATGCGGTGGGGGAAGGGGAGATTTTGAAACTGGTGAAGTCCACATTGATACCATTGGGCTGCAGGGTTCCCAAGCGGAATATGAGTTGCTGTTCCTGCAACCTTCGGGTGGCATCGTTGTAGCACTGCAGGAGGCCCATGATGGACATGTCGTCTAAAGAATGGGAGGGGGAGTGGAAATGGTTTGCGACTGGGAGGTGCAGTTGTTTATTGCGAACCGAGCGGAGGTGTTCTGCAAAGCGGTCCCCAAGCCTCTGCTTGGTTTCCCCAATGTAGAGGAAGCCACACCGGGTACAGCAGATGCAGTATACCACATTGGTAGATGTGCAGGTGAACATCTGCTTGATGTGGAAAGCCATCTTGGGGCCTGGGATGATGGTGAGGGAGGAGATGTGGGGGCAAGTGTAGCACTTCCTGCGGTTGCAGGGGAAGGTGCCGGGTGTGGTGGGGTTAGAGAGGAGTGTGGAGCGGACAAGGGAAGCGCGGAGAGAGTGGTCTCTCCAGAAAGCAGACAAGTGTGGGGAGGGGAAAATATCTCCGAAAAAAATCTGCAATCTGACCCCACCACCAAAGACATTTTTCCATCCCCACCCTTGTCTGCCTTCCAGAGGGACCTCTCTCTCCGTGACTCCCTTGTCCGCTCCACACGCCCCTCCAACCCCACCACACCCGGCACCTTCCCCTGCAACCACAGGAAGTGCTACACCTGTCCCTACACCACCTCCCTCACCCCCATCCCAGGCCCTAGGAAGACTTTACACATCGAACAGATGTTCATCTGCACATCTGCCAATGTGGTGTACTGTATCCACTGTACCCGTTGTGGCCTCCTCTACATCGGGGAAACCAAGCGGAGGCTTGGGGACCTCTTTGTGGAACACCTCCACTCGGTTCGCAATAAACAACTATATACCACCCAGTCACGAACCATTTCATCTCTTCCAACCCTCCCTCCACTCCTCGGACGACATGTCCATCATGGGCCTCCTGCAGTGCCACAACGATGCCACCCGAAAGTTGCAGGAACAGCATCTCATATTTCCCATGGAAGCTCTGCAGCCCAATGGTATCAATGTGGATTTCACCAGCTTCAAAATCTCCCCTCCCCCGAGCACATCCCAAAACCAGCCCAGCTAGTCCCCGTCTCCCTAACCATTCCTCCCACCTCGTGCCCCACCCCCATCTCCTACCCACTAACCTCATCCCACCCCCTGACCTGTCTATCCTCCCTAGACTGACCTATCCCCTCCCTCACTCCCCACCTACATTCACCTCCACTGGCTCTAACCCTGCCTCTTTGACCTGTCTGTCTCCTCTCACCCTGTCTTGTCCTTTATCCATCTTCTATCCGCCTCCCCCTGTCTCCCTATTTATTTCAGAATCCCTTTCCACTCCCCCATTTCTAAAGAAGGGCTAGGCCTGAAACGTCAAGCTTTCTTGCTCCTCTGATGTTCCTTGGCCTGCGGTGTTCATCCAGCTCTACACCTTGTCATCTTCCACCACCACCATCTTCTATCTCCTAATGTAAACCAATTTTGCATTTAAATGACGAGCGCTCTCTGAGCTAACATGTGATCTAACTTTACTGATTAGTCTACTGTGAGAAACCTTGACAGCAGCTTCACTAATGTCAACGTAGACGATGTCTACCACTCAGTCCTCATCAATCTTTCTGGTAACTTACTGAAGAAAACCCATCTGGTTCACTAATGTCTTTTAGGGAAGGAAACTGCCATCCTTACCTGGTCTGTCCTACAAGTGACTCCAGACCCACAGCAATGTGATTGACTCTGACATGCCCCCTGAGCAATTTGGGATGGGCAATAAATGCTGCCTGGTCAGCAACACCCCCATCCTGTGAATGAATTTTTAAAAATTACCTCTAGGTTTCACTATTCCAAGCCATCTTCAGCCATTCTCATTAATTCGTTATTCAAAAAAATACTCTGCATAAACATAGTTACATCAAGCTCCACTTATCACATCATTTACGCTGTATGCCCTTGACTGCCTTACATGTCAACAGCATTCCAAAATTTCCATCCACATTTTCAAAACTGCTATCTGCCGATTTTCCTCCAGCTGAGCAATCTAAAATTATCTCCCTTCCTCTAACGAAAGCCCCTTCAGCGTTGCCAAGTGCACACTGCTCCAGCTCCCAGAGCAGGCCTTCAATCCCTTCCTCAAACACTCTGCCTTTCTTTCCTGGGTCACTCCATAACTTTGGCTACTTGACCTGATATCAGTTTGTAGCTCAGCATAAAACTTTGTCTCAAAACTGAATGTTTTAGGACTTTTTATTTAGCTTGTATTTATATAATACTTTTTGAGTTCTATAGTAGGTGACTAGATACTTGATCAGAATGATCAGTTGATACAGTACTTTCCTTTCACCTAAAATCACAATGAGATGTTTATTATGGGATAGTAGGAGCTGCAGATGCTGGAGAATCTGAGACAACAAGGTGTAGAACTGGATGAACACAGCAGCCAAGCAGCATCAGAGGAGCAGGAAAGCTGATGTTTCGGGTCTGGACCCTTCTTCAGAAACGAAGGGTCCAGACCCAAAATGTCAGCTTTCCTGCTCCTCGAGGTGTTTATTCTGTTTATTTGGGATGTTGTAGGAGGAGCAGTTGAGGACTTTGGGTCTATACTCAACGAAGTTTAGAAAGGTTGGTGGTGGGAGGAATGGATCGCATCGAAACTTTCACAGTAAAGAGTCTCGGCCACACAGCACAGAAACAGACTCTTCAACCCAATTCATCTGTGCTGACCAGACATTACAACCCAATCTAGTCCCATTTGCCAGCATTTGGCCCATTACCCTCAAACCTTCCTATTGATATATCCATCCAGATATCAAAGAACAAAGAAAATTACAGCACAGGAACAGGCCCTTCAGCCCTACAAGCCTGCGCCAATCAAGATCCTCTGTCTAACCTGTCATCTATTTTCTAACGGCCTGGGTCCATTTGCTCCCTGCCCATCCATGTACCTGTCCAAATATATCTTAAAAGACGCCAACGTGTCTGCGTCTACCACCTCCGTTGGCAACACGTTCCAGGCGCCTACCACCCTCTGTGTAAAGAACTTTCCACGCATATCTCCCTTAACTTTCCTCCTTTCACTTTGAACTCATGACCCCTAGTAATTGAGTCCCCCACTCTGGGGGGGAAAAAGCTTCTTGCTATCCACCTTGTCTATACCCTCATGATTTTGTAGACCTCAATCAGGTCCCCCCTCAATCTCCATCTTAATAATGAAAATAATCTTAATCTACACAACCTGTCTTCATAGTTAACACCCTCCATACCAGGCAACATCCTGGTGAACCTCCTGTGCACCCTCTCCAAAGCATCCACATCCTTTTGGTGATGTGGCGACCAGGACTGTACACAGTACTCCAAATGTGGCCAAACCAAAGTCCTATACAACTGTAACATGACCTGCCAACTCTTGTACTCAATACCCCGTCCAATGAATGAAGGCATGCCGTATGCCTTTTTGACCACCCTATTGACCTGCGTTGTCACCTTTAGGGAACAATGGACCTGAACACCCAGATCTCTCTGTTCATCAATTTTCCCTCGGACTTTTCCATTTACTGTATAGTTCGCCCTTGAATTGGATCTTCCAAAATGCATCACCTCGCATTTTCCTGGATTGATCTCAATGTGCCATTTATCTGCCCAATTCTCCAGTCTATCTATATTCTGCTGTAATCTCTGACAGTCCCCTTCACTATCTGCTACTCCACCAATCTTCGTGTCATCAGCAAACTTGCTGATCAGACCACCTACACCTTCCTCCAGATCATTTACATATATCACAAACAACAGTGGTCCCAGCACAGATCCCTGTGGAACACCACTAGTTATTTAAATGTTGTAATTGTACCCACCTCCTCCACGTCCTCTGGCAGCACATTCCATACACACACTACCCTCTGCGTGAAGTAGTTACCCATCAGTTCCTTTTTACATCTTTCCCTTCTCACCTTAAACCTAGGCCTCTGGTTTTGCACTCACCCACCCTGGGAAAAATAGCCTGGCTATTTACCCTATCCATGCCCCTCATGATTTTATAAACCTCTTCAAGGTCACAACTCAGCCTCTGATGCTCCAGGGGAAAAGAGCCCCAGTCTATTCACCTTCTCCCTATAGCCCAAACCCTCCTGCCCTGGCAGCATCCTTGTGTATCTTTTCTGCACCCCCTCAATCCTAAAAACATCTTTGCTGCAGCAGAGAGACCTGAATTGAATGAAGCATTCTCAAAGTGACCTCACGAGTGTCCTCTACACCTACAACATGATGTCCCAACTCCAGTACTCAATGTGGCAAACATCTCCTCCTGTCACTCCACTTTCAAGGAACTATGCAGCTTCACCCCTCCTATCTGTCCAGAACCTCAACGCTGGCTCCACAAAGTACCTTGCTCGATGACGCTGCCAGTAAAGGTGACCTATTTTCTGCTCTTAGTACCTACCAGTAACTCCCATACTTGGCTCCTTTACCACTCCCTTTGCCTTTTGCTATGGACACACTTATCAGTTGAAACTGTTCCTGTTCCTTTCCATTTTACAGCATAAATGATGTCCTTCAGTTTCAAGGATTCATGTTCAGCTCAGCGCTGACTAACTGTTTCTGTCTGCACAGACATTGCCAGATCTGCTGAGTTTCTCCAGCACTTCACATACTTCACTGCAGAGCACTTGCCCAGTACAAATTGCTTAAAAGTCCTTGCACTATAGTGCAATGTAGATCACTGGGAGATCCAGGTTCTAGCTTCTTCAAAAAAGGAGGGGAACATGACAAAATTAAGTTTATTCACAGAATATAAATTAGGCGCTTTATTTTGAAAACAAAAAATTAGGCCACATACAAGGTATGCCAACAGCTTCTAAAGTTGCCACAGTGTTCTTGCAGACAGTAGGATACTGGATTACATTCTAACATTTATTTTCTGTGTATTCTCTACCCATCCAAATCATTTACATGAAGCAATGTTTTGCATAAGTGCAGTTTACATGGCAAATTCAGATGTACTGTATGATTAATGCAATGTCTGGAAAAGACAGAAGCTTTGTTCTTGGAAATAATGACAACAAACCTTCAAAAAATGTGGGGAAAGTAGCATTGGTCGTCCTAATATCATGAGGTGCCCTGTTGTCATTCGCTGGCTGATTCAAATGGCTGAGTGGTTGAGTTTAAGCGAGCAGCTTATACAGCTAGGGGGTGCAGAGGACATTCACCAGCATGTTGCCTGAGCTGTAGCATCTGAGTTATGAAGAGAGATTGGGTAGACTGAGGTTATTTTCCTTGGACCAGTGCGGATTAAAGGGGGTTCTGAGATATCTATAAAAATATGAAGATTATCAATAGAACCATACAGAACGGAAACAGACCCTTCGGCCCAACTCATCTGGGCTGACCGGTTTCCTAAACTGAACCAGTCCCATTGCCTGTGTTTCCCATGTCCTTCTATATCTTTGCTATTCATATACCTGTCAAATGTCTTCTAAATGCTGCAATTTCACTCACTCTATCACTGCCTCTGGCAGCTCATTCCATCCTCTGTGTGAAAAAGTTGCCCCTCACATCCCTTTTTAAATCTTTCCCTCTCACCTTAAACCCATGCCCTCTAGTTTTGAATTCTCCAACTAATAGGCAAGATAGAACATAGAACATTACAGCACTGTACAGGCCCTTCGGCCCTCGATGTTGTGCCGACCTGAAGCCCATCTAACCTACATTATTCCATGTATGTCCATATGCTTATCCAGTGACGACTTAAATGTACCTAAAGTTGGCGAATCTACTAGAGAGGGCAGTAAAAGGGGTGGAGGAGTTGCCTTACGGATCAAAGACGATATCACAGCTGCACTGAAGGAGGGCCCCATGGAGGACTCTAGCAGTGAGGCAATATGGGTAGAACTCAGAAAAAGGAAGGATGCAGTAACAATTTTGGGGCTGTGCTACAGGCCTCCCAACAGCGAGCGTGAGATAGAGGTACAAATATGTAAACAGATAATGGGAAGGTGTAGGAGAAACAGGGTGGTGGTGATGGGAGATTTTAATTTTCCCAACATTGACTGGGATTCACTCAGTGTTAGGGGTCAAGATGGAGCAGAATTTGTAAGGTGTGTCCAGGAGGGTTTTCTAGAGCAGTATGTATGTCGTCCAACTCGGGAAAGGGCCATACTGGACCCAGTGTTGGGGAATGAACCTGGCCAGGTGGTTGATATTACAATAGGGGACTACTTTGGAAATAGTGACCACAATTCCGTAAGTTTTACAATACACGTGGACAAGGACGGGAGTGGTCCTAAAGGAAGAGTTCTAAACTGGGGGAAGGCTGACTATACCAAGATTTGGCAAGATCTGAGGAATGTAGATTGGGAGAAACTGCTTGAAGGTAAATCCACATTTGATTTGTGGGAGGCTTTTAAGGAGAGGTTAATTAGCGTGCAGGAGAGACATGTTCCTGTGAAAATGAGGAATAGAACTGGCAGGATTAAGGAACCATAGATGACAGGTGAAATTATGAGACTAGCCGAGAGGAAAAAGGAAGCATACATGAGGCCTAGGTGACTGAAGACAGATGAAGCTTTGCAAGAATATCGGGAATGTAGAGTGAATCTGAAACGAGGGATTAAGAGGACTAAGAGAGGACATGAGATATTGCTGGCAAACATGGTTACGGAAAATCCCAAAGCCTTTTATTCATACATAAACAGCAAGAGAATAACTTGAGAAAGGATTGGCCCACTTAAGGACGAAGAAGGAAAGTTATGCACTGAGTCAGAGAAAACGGGTGACATTCTTAATGAGTACTTTGCATCGGTATTCACCAAGGAGAGGGACGTGACGGATGTTGAGGTTAGGGATAGATGTTTGATTACTCTAGGTCAAGTTGACATAAGGAAGGAGGAAGTGTTGGGTATCCTAAAAGACATGAAGGTGGACAAGTCCCCAGGTCTGGATGGGATCTATCACAAGTTACTGAGGGAAGCGAGAGAGGAAATAGCCAGGGCCTTAACAGATATCTTTGCCATGTCCTTAGACACGGGTGAGGTCCCAGAGGACTGGAGACTGGCTGATGTTGTCCCCTTGTTTAAAAAGGGCAGCAAGGATAATTCAGGTAATTATCGACCAGTGAGCCTGACGTCAGTGGTAGGGAAGCTACTGGAGAAGATACTGAGGGATAGGATCTATTCCCATTTGGAAGAAAATGGGCTTATCAGTGATAGAGGCAACATGGTTTTGTGCAGGGAAGATCATGTCTTACCAACTTGATAGAATTCTTTGAGGACGTGACGAAGTTGATTGATGAGGGAAAGGCTGTAGATGTCATATACATGGATTTGAGAAAGGCATTTGATAAGGTTCCCCATGGCAGGCTGATGGAGAAAGTGAAGTTGCATGGGGTCCAGGGTGTGCTAGCTCGATGGATAAAAAACTGGCTAGGCAACAGGAGACCGAGGGTAGTATTAGAAGGGAGTTTCTCAAATTGGAGACCTGTGACCAGTGGTGTTCCACAGGGATCTGTGGTGGGACCACTGTTGTTTGTGATATACATGAATGATCTGGAGGAAGGTACAGATGATCTGATCAGCAAGTTTGCAGGTGACACTAAGATTGGTGGAGTAGCAACTAAAAAAATAAACTGCTTCAAATGGGAGCTGGAGTCTAGTCTCATTATTAGTTCAGAAATAAAACATTCCTATAATAGTGATGTTTACATATTGAGCAAATTGGGACTGTAGGCAGGAAAGCCCCCCCCAGGGCCTTATGACCACCATCCCAGGGTCTGGGGACAAATGGCAGAGATAATGGATCCATTGGTTATAACATTCCAGGAATTTCTCTGGAAGCAAAAACTATTCCAGGAGATTGAGGGTATGACATTAGCAAACAGGGCAGGAGGCAGATGCTGTGCATCAATGGATAAGCATATGGACGTACGTGGAATAGTGTAGGTTAGATGGGCTTCAGATCGGTATGACAGGTCGGCACAACATCGAGGGCCGAAGGGCCTGTACTGTGCTGTTATGTTCTATGTACTAGGGGTCATGAGTTCAAAGTGAGAGGATGAGGGTTTAAGGGAGATATGCGTGGAAAGTTCTTTACACAGAGGGTGGTGGGCGCCTGGAACGCGTTACCAGCGGAGGTGGTAGACGCAGACACGTTAGCGTCCTTTAAGATATATTTGGACAGGTGCATGGATGGGCAGGGAGCAAATGGACATGGACCGTTAGAAAATAGATGACAGGTTAGACAGAGGATCTTGATCGGCACAGGTTTGGAGGGCCGAAGGGCCTGTTCCTGGGCTGTAATTTTCTTTGTTCTTTGTTAACCCTGGGAGAAACACCTTGGCTGCTCACCTTATCCTGCCCCTGCTGATTTCATAAACCTCTAAGGTCACCCCTCAGCATATAACGCTCCAGGGAAAATGTTTCCCAGCTATTCCTCGATCCGTTGGCCCATCTGATCAAGGTCCCGTTATACTCTTACATAACCTCCTTCACTGCCCACGGTACTGCCAATTTCAGTGTCTTCTGCAAACTTACGAACCTCTTCAGTTCTCATGTAAATCTAAATGTCAAACAGCGATGGACCCAGCACTGATCCTTGTGGCACACTGCTGGTCTCAGGCCCCTACCACTGTCTCCTGCTGACAAGCTAATTTTGTATCCAATTGGCTAGCTCTCGCTGGATCCCATATGATCAAACCTTACTAACCAGTCTATGAGGAACCTTGTTGAAGGCCTTGCTGAAATCCGTGTGAACAACATCTACTGCTCTGCATTCATCTATCTTCTTAGTCGTCTCTTCAACAATCTCAATCAAGTTTTGAGATAACACGGTGTGAAACCCGATGAACACAGCAGGCCAAGCAGCTTCAGAAGAAGGGTCCCGACCTGAAACGTCAAGATTTCCTGCTCCTCTGATGCTGCTTGGCCTGCTGTGTTATCCAGCTTCACACTGTGTTATCTCAGATTCTCCAGCATTGGCAGTTCCTACTATCTCAATCAAGTTTTGTTTGTGATACATGATTTCTCACGCACAAAGCCAAGCTGACCATCCCTAATCAGTCTAAGTGTGTGTAGATCCTGTCTTTCAGAACCTTCTTCAACTTTCACCACTGACTTCAGGCTCATCTCTGGATGCCTAGCCTTTCCTTGCAGTCTTTCTTAAATAATGGCACAACACTAGCTTTTTCTAACCTGTATCTGCACTCTGCTTTTCACACTTATTTTCACTTTGTTTCATCCCCCATCTCTCTCTGCCCTGTTGTCTCTGGCCTCCTCCTCCCCACTCCCCATGTCTTTGCTGATCTACAGACCAAGCCTGGAGTCATTCAGCCATTGTCCAGGGGTAGACCGCTTGTGGCTCCAGGAAGCCCCGACAGCAGAAACAGTCCAAAGCGATTCCACAGGCCAGAGGAGTTGCCAGTGCCTCTGAAAGCGGTGAGTGTATTCTGTGCTGGGCCCCCTGCCAATGGTGCAGTTGATTTTGAGGAAAGGCATTAATTGGCATGATCTGAGTGTTCACGCTGGTGCTGTAATTGGCAGCAAAGACTTGGAAAACACATCACTGGGAGTGCTGTGTGGCCCCAAAGCTTTCTGCAGCCACAATGGGAAGCAGACATCCCCATCTCCTCAGTGCAAACATTTCTTCACCATCCAAAATATCCCTGTCCCCGGTCCTCACAGTGAGGGAGCGGATGTGTCCCTATCCCTCTGCAGGCTAGGTGGACTGGCCATACTATTTTGCCCTGCAGCTTGCATGCTAGATGGGTTAACTATGGTCACTGCATTATAGGGATAGGGTGGGGTGCTCCTCAGAGACTTGGTGCAGATCTGATGGGCCAAACAGCCTGTATCTATGCTCTAGGGATTCTCTGAATCAATGATTTTATTTTGGTTTGCAGAATCTTCAGTATTTTTCTTCTGTTTGAAATTTGTGTGTAGGGATGAGATGGTCGTATTGCTGACTCACTTTGTGAGCTGCTGCTGAATTAGGATTAGTCAGCAAGTGCAGAAATGGTCAGATGGAAAACAAGTCTCAGCAAAGGCACTGTTGTTGCTGACAGATTGTAACATTGCAGTTAGACCTTGGGTGTTACTGACCCCAAACCCAGGCTACAGTCTCCCCACAAGTACAACTCCCATCAGCTCAACGCCCAACCTCTTCCTCAACATACCCACTTCACTCCTTACTGCCTCTAATGTTGTTTCTTTCCTCTCCTTAGGATTTTTTTATACAAAGGAGTATTAAACCCAAATCATCAAACGAGGTGAGTCTCCATTTCTCCAGGATGTTAGCAGGTCCCTTCACTCTCAGAGATAGTAGGAACTGCAGAAGCTGGAGTTCCTCAGGGTAGTGACCTCGGCCCAAACCTCTTCAGCTGCTTCATCAATGACCTTCCCTCCATCATAAGGTCAGAAGTAGGATGTTTGCTGATGATTGCACATTGCACCATTCCTCAGATACTGAAGCAATTCATGTTCAAATGCAACGAGATCTGACAGCATGCAGGCTTAGGCTGACAAGTGGAAAGTGACATTCTCGTCACACAAATGCCAGGCTGTGACCATCACCAATAAGAGACAATCTGATCACTGCCCCTTGACATTTAATGGTGTTACTATCACTGAATCCCCCACTATCAACATCCTGGGTTACCATTGACCACAAACTCAACTAGAAGCACCACATTAACACAGTGGCTACAATGGCAGGCCAGAAGCTGGGAATACTGTAGCGCGTAACTCACCACCTGACTCCTGCAAGTTCCCCTCCAAGCTATTCAGCATCCTGAATTGGAGGTATATTGCCATTCCTTCAGTGTCGCTGGGTTACATTTCCCTCTCTAAAGGCATTGTCTGTCTCCCCACACACCAGAATCTGTTTTGCCTCAAGAAGGCAGCTCACCAGCTCCATCACAGTCAGGATAGGTAAGAAATGCCAATGACATGGATCCCTGAAACAGATGAAAATAATCTCCCATACTTGCCCTGTAAATTCTACTTTGTCTGAAACCCCCGGTGGTAACTTGTGACTCACTGTCAGGGAATCGCTGTAAGTGTTGACCTCTCAGGCAGTATCTTGCCTCTATTGGCAGTGCCCCTGGATACCAGAGTTTGAGACTAAATAACAACCAAAAGAACTGCGGATGCTGTAAATCAGGAACAAAAACAAAGTTGCTGGAAAGGCTCAGCAGAGAAAAGCAGAGTTAACGTTTCAGATCTGGTGACCCCTCCTCCAGTTCAGAGTTCAGGTCCAGTTCAGACCTGAAACATTAGCTCTTTTTTTTCTTCACAGATGCTGTCAGACCTGCTAAGCTTTTCCAGCATTTTGTTTTTGTACAGGATCTGGCCAGTGTGAGTGAAGAATTCCTGTGTTAGATGTCAGGGAGCTCCTGTAGTTTTTGATCCTACCTTTGGGGGTTGGGGTGGAGGGTGCGGTGGGAATATCGGTTTGGCGTGTTGCCATACAGGCAGGCTGACAAAGAGTTTGTAAAAGGCCTGTCAGCGATGACCAATAGGATGCTTATAAATGTGTTCCTCAAACTGCCGTCATTGACTGGGAAGTGAAAGGTTCTGTCCTCCATTCCGAGGTACCCTCACCCAGCGCCCTGGATAGCCCAGAGCAGCGGTCATTCCGTGACCGGCAGAAATACTTCGAAATTGATGTGAAACAGCAAGTGGCAGAGAAACCCAAGCGAGTGTCACTGGTGGCTGAAGATGATCTGAGGAAGATGAAGGAAGAGGAAGGTAGGACGTGATAGTGTGTGGTCTGGGGGGGATTGATGGGGGAGGGGCTTCTTTCCTGAACCTTCAGGTCGGACCAACCAACACCTTGGTGCCATTCCCAATCAGTTTCCTAGAATCCTGCTTCAAAGAACAAAGAAACCTACAGCACAGGAACAGGCCCTTCGGCCCTCCAAGACTGCGCTGATCAAGATCCTCTGCCTAACCTGTCATCTATTTTCTAACGGTCTGTGTCCATTTGCTCCCTGCCCATCCATGTACCTGTCCAAATATATCCTAAAAGACACTAACATGTCTGCGTCTACCACCTCCGCTGGCAATGCATTCCAGGCACCCACCACCCTCTGTGTAAAGAACTTTCCACGCATATCTCCCTTCAACTTACCTCCTCTCACTTTGAACTCATGACCCCGAGTAATTGAGTCCCCCACTCTGGGAAAAAGCTTTTTGCTATCCACCCTGTCTATACCCCTCATGATTTTGTCGACCTCAATCAGGTCCCCCCTCAATCTCCGTCTTTCTAATGAAAATAATCCTAATCTATTCAAACTCTCTTCATAGCTAGCACCCTCCATACCAGGCAATGTCCTGGTGAACCTCCTCTGCACCCTCTCCAAAGCATCCACATCCTTTTGGTAATGTGGTGACCAGAACTGCACGCAGTACTCCAAATGTGGCCGAACCAAAGTCCTATACAACTGCAACAGGACCTGCCAACTCTTGTACTCAATACCCCGCCCAATGAATGAAAGCATGCCATATGTCTTCTTGACCACCCTATTGACCTGCGTTGTCACCTTCAGAGAACAATGGACCTTCCTGCGCACAAATTGCCAAAATCATTCCAAAGCTTTCTCTGCTTCTGGAACATTCTACAGATCGGGAACTGTTCTAATAATTAACCAAGTGTCCACCTTTGTGCCCCCAACAACACTCCTGTCACCTATCCATGCAGCAGACCAACCCAACCATTCCCGTTCTCTCCCCCCCCCCCACCCAAACGTTCCCCTAACCACTTCTCCCCACCCACTACAGCCTCAACCATTCCCCTGACCGTTCCCCACTCACCCCCAACCGTTCCCCTCAGCCCTCTCCACCCTCCATTCCCCTCACCCCTTCTTTTCCCCCACCATCAACCGTTCCCTTGACCAGTTCTCCCCCTCCCTCCATCACCCCAAACCGTTCCCCAGACCATTCCCTACACCACTCTCCCCCTTCCTCCCACAACCCTGAACCGCTCCCCAGACCACTCCCCTCCCCACCACCCCAAACCATTCCCCTGACCACATCCCCCTTCTCCCAACCGTTCCACATCACCCCTTCCTCCTCCAACCTCTCTGCTTCGCCCCGTTCCAACTTCAGCCATTACTGCTCCACCCTCCCATCTTCCCCAGCAGCGATACTTGAACAGTCCACCTTCACCCGACTTGTTCGTCATCTTTCCAACACCATCCGCTTCCACTCACCCACTGTGGATCCCTGCCCCTCCAGAAAGCCCAACTTTCTTTTCACCAACCACATTCTCAGCTCCCACCTCCCACTCTTCATCATTTTCCTGCCACTCAGATACAGGTGTATCAGTCCAGTCCAGGCCTTTCCTTGGTGAGATGTATTCAAACATTATTTTCGAGTGAAATGTGGGTATTGCTGACAAAACCAGCATTTGTCACCCTCCCTAATTGCTCCTGAGCACAGTGATTTGCTTGGCCATTTCATTCATGAATTAACCATGTTGCTGTGGCTCTGGAGTTGCATGTGGGCCTGACCAGGTGAGAATGAGGAATTTCTCTGCATGAACAAAGAACAATACAGCGCAGAACAGGCCCTTCAGCCCTCAATGTTGTGCCGACCTGTGAACTAATCAAGGAACCCCCCCCCCCACACTATCCCATCATTATCCATATGCTTATCCAAGGATTGTTTAGATGCCCCTAATGTGGCTGAGTTAACTACATTGGCAGGCAGGGCATTCCACGCCCTTACCACTCTCTGAGTAAAGAACCTGCCTCTGACATCTGCCTTAAATCTATCACCCCTCAATTTGTAGCTATGCCCCCTTGTACAAGCTGAAGTCATCATCCTCGGAAAAAGACTCTCACTGTCCACCCTATCTAATTCTCTGATCATCTTGTATGTCTCTATTAAATCCCCTCTTAGCCTCCTTCTCTCCAATGAGAACAGACCAAAGTCCCTCAGCCTTTCTTCATAGGGCCTGGGCTCCAGACCAGGCAACATCCTGATAAATCTCCTCTGCACCTTTTCCAATGCTTCCACATCCTTCCTGTAATGAGGTGACCAGGACTGCACGCAATATTCCAAGTAAGGCCGCACTAGCGTTTTGTATAGTTGCAGCATGCGTTCATGCGCTCACATCTCTCTGGGCTAAGAACCTCCCTCTGACGTCTCCTCTATACCTTTCTCCTAACACCTTAAAACCATGACCCCTCATGGCAGTCAATCTTGCCCTGGGGAAAAGTCTCTGGCTATCGACTCTATCCATGCCTCTCATTACCTTGTACAACTCGATCAGGTCACCTCTCTTCCTCCTTCTCTCCAGAGAGAAAAGTCCAAGCTCAGTCAACCTCTCCTCGTAAGACAAGCCCTCTAGCCCAGATGGCATCCTGGTAAACCTCCTTTGCACCCTCTCCAAAGCCTCCACATCTTTCCTATAATAGGGCGACCAGAACTGGACACAATATTCCAAGTGTGGTCTCACCAGGGTTTTATAGAGCTGCAGCATAACCTCGCGGCTCTTGAACTCGATCCCCCGTTCATGAAAGCCCAAACACCATATGCTTTCTTAACAACCTTATTCACCTGGGTGGCAACTTTGAGGGAGCTATGCACTTGAACACCATTAAACTCCATTTGCTACCTTTCAGCCCAATTCTGCAGTTTATCCAAGTCTCCCTGCAACATTCTTCCACACTGTCCACCACTCCACTGACTTTAGTGTCATCTGCAAACTTACTAACCCATCCACCTATGCCTGCGTCCAAGTCATTTATAAAAATGACAAACAGCAACGGTCCCAAAACAGATCCTGGAGGCACACCACTAGTAACCTGACTCCAGGCTGAGTATTTTCCAGCAACCACCACTCATTGCCTTCTTACAGAAAGCCAGTTTCTAATCCAAAACCCTAAATCTCCCTCAATCCCGTGCCTCTGTATTTTCTCCAATAGCCTACCATGTGGAACCTTCTCAAAGGCTTTACTGAAGCCCATGTACACCATGTCAACTGCCCTTCCCTCATCGACATGCTTGGTCACCTTCTCAAAAAACTCAGTGAGGTTTGTGAGACACAACCTGCCCTTGATGAATCTATGTTGGCTATCTCCAATCAAATTGTTGCTTGCTAGATGATTATAAATCTTATCTGTTATAATCCTTTCCAAAACTTTTCCGTAAGGCTCACAGGTCTATAATTACCTAGGTCATCTCTACTGCCCTTCTTGAACAAGGGCACAACATTTGCAATCCTCCAGTCCTCTGGTACTAAACCTGGAGACAATGAAGACTCAAAGATCAAAGCCAAAGGCTCTGCCACCTCCTCCCTAGCTTCCCGGACAATCCTCGGAAAAATCCCATCTGGCCCAGGGGATTTATCTACCTTCACACCTTCTAGAATTGATAACACCTGCTCCTTAGTAACCTCAATCCTTTCAATTCTAATAGCCTGTAGCTCAGTCATCTCCTCTACAATATTCTCCTGTTCCTCAGTGAAAACAGATGAGAAATAATCATTTAGCACCTACCCAATCTCCACAGGGTCCACACACAACTTCCCACTTCTGTGTTTGACTGGCATATGAAGGATATGAGTGAACAGATTGATGGTTTAAAAACCATTAGTTTCCTGGTCACTATTACTGAAACTGTTCATGTGTTGTAGGTTTATTCATTCAGGATAAATTTCGCCAGCTACTGTGGCAGGATTTCAGTCCTTGTCCTGAGGGCCTGGATACCTGGACTACTAATTTAATAGAGTTGTACAGTGGAGAAACAGGCCCTTTGGCCCACTGTGACTGTACTGACCAAACTACACTGATCAAATTGACCTGCACTTGGCCTGTAGCTGCCCGCAGTGTCTTTTTCACTACTCCAGCAGCTCTTCCAAATGATGGTTCTGGTTTGTGGTCACCCAGATTGGTCACAGTGAGAGGTAGTCTGCAACCCAGCAGATCCAACTGGGGTAAAACTTATAAGAGAAACTGATTCCCCATGCTTCCACGTCCCTTTTTCTGTCTCAGAGAGGAAGATGAGGCACCGAGCTCAGGATGTGGTGCTGGATGAAGAGGAGGAGGAAGATGAAGAAAAGCGGCTCTCTGATATCAGTGGTCAGGTCAGCGTGATGATTGAAGGGGTCGAGTACAAGATTGAGCGATTGGATGGAAGGAATCAGGAATCCCCAAACACCGGGTATGTAGCATATTTTAACAGGAGCTCCAAAATCTGGAATCAAATAGCAGCTAACCTCACGTGTCCCCATGGTCAGATTAAAGCAGCAGCTGTCCAAGTTGCTCAGTGAGTCCAGTCACACATTGCACTAATATAACAGGCAGCTTCATGACTCAAGATGGGTGGTTGATGACCCCAGTAAAGCCTCTGGGTCCACTATGTCGCCGTGACACACTGCACTTATGTACGTGTGTACATCGCCATGACTGTGCGTGTGTATGTGTAGACGTCGCCGTGACTCTGTGTACACACACATTGCAATGATGCTGTGTGTGCCTGGTTTAATACGAGATCTGTGGCTCCCTACAGTGTGCCTGCAGCATACCCTGAGCCTGTGGCTCCGATTCGGACAGCGAAGGCAGAGAGGCGCTATCAGGAGAGGCTGCGAATGCAGAGCCCAGACCTGCCTGTGGGACAGGACAAGGAGTTGTCTCCTGCTGAACGACGAGCTCTCGAGGCAGAGAAACGGGCCATGTGGAGGGCTGCAAGGTGAGACTGAATTCACTGCGGGGTTTGTCAAACTCCCAGATCCAACACTCGTTCGGTAAGGCAGGTCCACTGTGCAGACTACTGAGCTCACCACAGGCTGGGATTTGACCTCTGCTGGCTTTATTAACCCAGGGCATACATTCTCCGCCTCCCAGATTCCATCAATCCCCTTTCTTACAAAGGGAAGAGGTTAGCATTGTGCTTCTCCTGCAGCCTGCTATAGTGGGGGGATATGGAGAGAGGAATGATTGGTCTAGGGGTCAGCTATAAGACTAAACACAATTCACACATGTTAGTCTAAGAATGGGCCCAATCTCTTTGGGATTCAGGCGACAGTTTCAGTATCTCTGGACAATTCACCTCAGTCTGTGGGACCGTGTACCCCGGTGAGAGGCTCTGTGTGTGTGTGTGTGTGTGTGTGTGTGTGACCCCGTACCCGAGCGAGAGTCAGTGTGTGTGGGACCCCATACCCGAGTGAGAGGCTGTGTGTGTGGGACTCTGTACCCGAGCGAGCATCAGTGTGTGTGGGACCCCGTACCCGAGTGAGAGTGTCTGTCTGTGTGTGTGTGTGTGTGAGAGAGACCCCGTACCCGAGCGAGAGTCAGTGTGTGTGGGACCCTGTACCCGAGCGAGAGTCAGTGTGTGTGGGACCCTGTACCCGAGTGAGAGGCTGTGTGTGTGGGATTGCTGCGGTTCTAATGTCAGTTTCTATTCTGAAAGTTCATCTCTGAAACATTGTGCAATTGTTGCAAGGCACTAAGTACGATGTGTGCAGTTGTTCTCACGAGTCTGGTGTGAAACTCTGAGCTATCCAATTGTCAGTTTCATTCCTCACTTCCGTCTTGTTAATACTTTCCTTTTCTCTTTCCTTCCATGTACTCTTCTGGTTTCTCCTTTGTGTTTGTCTCCCTCTGTCCTCGGCCTCCACTTCTCATGGCTCAGGCACCAAGCCCTCGAGGATGACCTCAGACAGTACAAACAGGAGCAGGCTCGCCGTCTGTACCGGTCCCGCCAGCGGGCAGCTGAAGTGCTCAGCCTGGGCCAGGGCTCCCGTGTCAAACCGCTTCCAGTGGTCAGGCAAGAAGGCCTGTGCACTGAGTTCAGGTGTGGAGCTGCCGTGTGCCTGCTGCATGCTGCATGCTGAACTTCCAGTCAGATTCCGAACCTCCTAGGCCTTTAATAGTCTCACTGACCATCACAGCAGCTTGGTGTAATGTCACACTTCTCAACCAATTTAATGCCTCAGTGCATTTTACACAGCAAACTGAGCCAATCAATTGGGTGAATTGACTGAATTCTTGCTTCCGTGGATAGGATTGAAGGAGGAAAGGGAGGGTTAGGGACTGACAGTCCCGTGGGAGCTGAAGAGCCACTGCTGACAAGATTGGAATGATAGAAAGAGAGAATGGTGTAAGAGACTGAAATGGAAAGACTGCGAAGATCTGGAAAGATGCTTGAAATGTTGGAGGTTTACAGAGGTTGATGAGGCCAGGGTCTGAATCCAGCTCTCGTTGTTCACATGGTAGTGTCACAACACCTGGTAATCCAGAGGGCTGGATAAATAATCTGAAGATATGAGTTCAAATCTCACCAGGTCAATTTAAATGGAGAATTTAAATTCAGTTAATTAAATAAAGCTAGAACAAAGGTTAGTGTGAGTGATGATTGTACAACTTCTAGATTGTTGTTTAAAAGAAAACACTCATCTGGTTCACTCGTGCCCTTTAGAGAAGGAAACTGACCACCCTTACCGCCTTGTCCCATGTGTGACATCATTGCAGAGATTGCAAACCGAAATGAGGAGAAGGTGAAGACCATCCAGCCTTTCAAGAAGGTCATCGCTAATCTGATTACTCCAACATCCTGCCTACCACTGATAACCATTTTCCCTTTGATTATCAAAAATCCCTCCATCTGTGTCTTAAAAATTACCCACCACCTTTTCAGGAAGAACAGCTAACTCTATGAAAAATGTTGTCCCTCATATTTTCACCCAGCTTTTTTGCCAGTAAGTTTAAAATCTATCTGTGTTAACCAGAAGAAAAGTTTTGACCTGACTTGGTGTAACAGAAACTGTCGGAATTATAAATCTTTCCAGTAGATTTCCACATAACACACGCTCTGCCAGCTCCTCCTGTTATCAGATGTAACTGAACTACCTCGGTCCCTGATATCATTGTGGTAGCCTCTGGAGTACACTGTTCAGGGCAGTTATACCCCTCCTGAATTGTGCCCTCTGGAATTGTACTCAAATTCTCCAGCTGGGGGCCTAACCAATATTCTGTAAAGGCTCTGTATAACAGTGTGTATTCGCTGTCCCTGTTTACATTAGCTGTTACATGCACATTCATATTCATCTTACCAACTGCCATGTCACTGTAGAGATTTGTTAATCTGCATTCCTTAAGGCCGTCTAAAATAGGAGCAGGAGAGGACCATTTAGTCCTCACATCCACCTTCCTGTCCTTTCTCCATAACCCCTTGATTCCCTGATTGATCAAACTTTCATCTGCCTATCTATCTCAGCCTTAAACGTACACATGGTCTGTGCCCCTATAGCTCTTTGTTACAAGGCATACCAAAGACTCAATCCTCTGAGAAGCTAAACTCTTCCTCATCTCAGTCTGAAATTGGTACCCCTTTATTCTGAGACTACGCCCTCTAGTTCCATGCGGGGACACATCCTCACAGCATTTACCCTGTCAAGCCCCTTCAGAATCCTGTGTGTTTCAATGAGAAACACATTCCCGTCCTTCTAAACTCCAGTGAGTCCCAATCTAACTAACCTTTGCTCATAAGACAATTCCTGCATACCAGGGATCATCCTCGTGAGCGTTCTCTGAACTGCCTCCACTGCCAGTTTGTCTTAGATGAGGAACAAAAGCAGAAGTTGCTGGAGAAACTCAGCAGGTCTGGCAGCTTCTGTGGCGAGGAAGCAGAGTTAAACATTTTGGGACCAGTGATAGTTGCTCACCATCTGAAGAAGGGTCACTGGATCTGAAACATTGACTCTGCTTTCTCTCTACTGATGCTGTCAGACCTGCTGAGTTTTTCCAGTAATTCCTGTTTTTGTTTTTAGATTTCCAGCATCCACAGTTCTTTGTGTTTTATCTTATATAAGGGCCTGGTAAGGCCATAGTAGACCCAGATCCCAGTTGTGGCCACTGCACATATACCCTCACTCAGAAGGCACGATCTGCATTGTTCTATGAGCTTTCCTCCGATTCATTAACAATTCTATAATTCCCACCCCACAACAACACTGCACCTCACACAACATAGTGCTGAGCAGATTGGAGTCCTCCCTATGTCCCACTCCACACGCTGTAAGCTCCCTCGGGGGCACTGTCATGCCCATCCGGCCCCCACACTGCCTGTGCTAATATTAATATTGAGACTAGGACCCGAGGGCACACCCTTAGAGCAAAGGGAAGACCTTTTAGAACAGAGATAAGGAGAAACTTCTTCAGCCAGAGAGTGGTGAATCTATGGAATTCATTGCCACAGAAGGCTGTGGAGGCCAGGTCATTGAGCACATTTAAGACTGAGATAGATAGGCTCTTGATTATCAAGGGCATCAAGGGTTATGGGGAGAAAGCAGGAGAAAGGGGTTGAGGAACTTATCAGCCATGATTGAATGGTGGAGCAGACTTGATGGGCTGAATGGCCTAATTTCTGCTCCAGTGTCTTATGGTCTTCTTAAAGCCTCCCCTCTCTTCCACAGGATGAAGTCCCTCGAGCAAGATGCGCTGAAAGCACAAATGGTGATCGCCAAATCGAAGGAGCCCAAAAAACGCAGCCCACTTGACCAGCTCTCCGAGTCTCCCTCGCCTGCTGCGACTCCCTCCCCCACCTCCCTAGACGGTATGTACTTCCCACAACCCCCCCAATCACCCTGCTGGACGGTATGCACTGCCCCTCACCCCCCCACCCCTCAAAATTACCCTGCTGGACAGTATGTACTGCCCCAGCCTCTCTTCATCACTGACCGCTCCATCCCTGGCAACAACCTGATGTACCTCCTCTGCTCCCCCCTCCAATGCAACCCTGACCCCTGCTCCAGCGTGGTGACCAGAACTGCACATCATTGTCCAGGTGTGGTCTAACCAGAGTCTTGTACAGCTCCCACATAACCTGTCTGCTGTTATAATCGATGCTCTGACTGATGAAGGCATGCATCCTGTTTGCCTTCTTTACAATCTTCATAACCTGTCTTGCCACCTGCAGTGATCTGTGGATACGCACCCCAAGATCCCTCTGTTCCTCTGAGCTTCCCAGTGTCCTGCCACCCGTAGACACTCCGTTGTGTTGTCCCCTCTTCTACAGTGCATTCACTCAACTTATCAGGGTTAAATTCATCTGAAACTGGTCTGCCCATCTGATCAATCTGTTTATATCCTCCTGTAACCTAATACCTCCCCCTCACTGTCAACTACCCAGCCAATCTGTGTCATACACAAGCTTACTTACCATCCCCACCAATGTTGTTTTATCACAAACATTGAGGGACCGAGCAGTGATCCATGAGGTACACCAGTGCATACCGAGCTGGAGTCACACAAGTTTGCTATCCCCATGTTGTGCGGAGCTTCACTGTCAGTTTGACAGGTGCCAGCACCATACACCCAGTTAGTAAACAATCCCCACTGACTCTTCAACTGTTTGTATTTCAGACCACAGCCCTCGCAGCATCACATCGCCTGGGAGGCTGGTGAGTACACCCATAACTTTCAGATGTTGATAAAATTACTGTTTCTTCCTTCAGCATTGTTGTCCCACAGCATGGCGCTCTCACCTGTATCACCCTCTCTCCCTTCACCCACCCACAACCCCTTGCTGTCTCATTTTAACCTCTCCCCAACTCCACCTCGGTGTCCCCCAAGCTCCTCCCCCAATTCTGCCCCCAGGTCGCCTCTCCTTGCTGCTCCCCGGGGTGACCCCTCTCCCCTGTGGGCCTGATCCCCTCCTACCTCCTTGGAGTGACCCCTCTAACCCTCTCCCTTGTGGATCTGCCCCCACCCACCCCTCCTCAACCCGGGGTGACCCCTCTCCCTTGTTGCCCACCCCTTGCCCCCGAGGTGGCCACTCTCTGTTGTTGCTAGCCCCCTCCCAGGGTGGCCCCTCCCTTTTGCACCCCTTCACCTGTGGCGGCCCCGCCCTTCTTCAGCCCCCACAAGCCTCTCCATGAACCTGCAATCCCTGCCTCGTAGCTAACTCTGCCCCTGCCATCCTGCCTTGACCCTTCTCTCTGTCTGTCTCTGTCCTTCTCTTCCTCAGCTGGCATCTTCCCCCAGTCACTTGATGATCTGTGTCTCCTGAGTTGAGCTGACAGATGTATTATGTTTCAGTAAGGGTCTGTTCCCTGTCTGTGTGACCAGGTGTGGGGATGTGGCCGGGTGCCTTTCTCTGTCTGTCTGCATATTACACCCACAGAGCAATGTTGGATATTTCTGCATCTGCAGTATTTTGCATTAATTTAAGTATTTCTGCATCCTGTTCTCACTCCTCTTTACTGTACCTTACAGTCCTGGTCAGAAAAGAAGTTTGATTACCGACAGTTTGCAGCTATCCCATCTTCTAAACCAGTTTACGATATCCAGGTACTGGCTGCATGCTGTGGGCCCGACCCAGTGCCATTGTGCTTCGGACCCACTGCCTCTTTAGTTGTTGCATTGCCCAGCGTGCTGTGTGACATGAATGGAGCATGCTGCTAATGGGGAGCATGGGGTCAGGGTTTTGCTGTTCATGGCTGCTTTGTGGAGGGATCTCTTGTTGTCCCGTGAGATGGATTGGCATGTGCTTGTTGGTGTTATGTTCCTTCGGGTTCCTGTGGACCAGGCACCAAGAGCTTGGATTCAACAGCAGCATCTCCAGATGCTCAAAAGACCGATTAAACCAGGACACTTCTCGACACTTCCACATCTCCAGATGAGGAATGAGAACTGGGACATGTCTGATTCAACTCTGACTGATCCCGAATCAGAAAGTGGCTAGAAATGGTTTCTGCTCCTGTTTCTAACACCATTCCCTGTGCTGTCTGTCTATGGTCTATTCTCGCTGACCCGTCTCCCATTGAATTGAAGGTATTTATGGCTCATTTGGAGACTATTCGGCTCATCAAGTCCATGCTGGCCCACTGTAGAGAAAGCTCATTGTCTCCATGGTTCTGCCATTTTTCCCTGTGCTGCTGCTGGTTTATTTCGCACAAGTTACTACCCAGTTACATAGAACATAGAACATAGAACAGTACAGCACAGAACAGGCCCTTCAGCCCACAATGTTGTGCCGACCATTGATCCTCATGTAAGCACCCTCAAATTTCTGTGACCATATACATGTCCAGCAGTCTCTTAAATGACCCCAATGACCTTGCTTCCACAACTGCTGCTGGCAACGTATTCCATGCTCTCACAACTCTCTGCGTAAAGAACCTGCCTCTGACATCCCCTCTATACTTTCCACCAACCAGCTTAAAACTATGACCCCTCGTGCTAGCCATTTCTGCCCTGGGAAATAGTCTCTGGCTATCAACTCTATCTATGCCTCTCATTATCTTGTATACCTCAATTAGGTCCCCTCTCCTCCTCCTTTTCTCCAATGAAAAGAGACCGAGCTCAGTCAACCTCTCTTCATAAGATAAGCCCTCCAGTCCAGGCAGCATCCTGGTAAACCTCCTCTGAACCCTCTCCAAAGCATCCACATCTTTCCTATAATAGGGCGCCCAGAACTGGACGCAGTATTCCAAGTGCGGTCTAACCAAAGTTTTATAGAGCTGCAACAAGATCTCACGACTCTTAAACTCAATCCCCCTGTTAATGAAAGCCAAAACACCATATGCTTTCTTAACAACCCTGTCCACTTGGGTGGCCATTTTAAGGGATCTGTGTATCTGCACACCAAGATCCCTCTGTTCCTCCACGCTGCCAAGAATCCTATCCTTAATCCTGTACTCAGCTTTCAAATTCGACCTTCCAAAATGCATCACCTCGCATTTATCCAGGTTGAACTCCATCTGCCACCTCTCAGCCCATCTCTGCATCCTGTCAATGTCCCGCTGCAGCCTACAACAGCCCTCTACACTGTCAACGACACCTCCGACCTTTGTGTCGTCTGCAAACTTGCTGACCCATCCTTCAATTCCCTCGTCCAAGTCATTAATAAAAATTACAAACAGTAGAGGCCCAAGGACAGAGCCCTGTGGAACTCCACTCACCACTGACTTCCAGGCAGAATATTTTCCTTCTACTACCACTCGCTGTCTTCTGTTGGCCAGCCAATTCTGTATCCAAGCAGCTAAGTTCCCCTGTATCCCATTCCTCCTGACCTTCTGAATGAGCCTACCATGGGGAACCTTATCAAATGCCTTACTGAAGTCCATATACACCACATCCACAGCTCGACCCTCATCAACCTTTCTAGTCACATCCTCAAAAAACTCGATAAGGTTTGTAAGGCATGACCTACCCCTCACAAAGCCTTCTGAAATCATTCGTCACCTGTATTTCCATTGCCATCCCCCACCCATGTTTAAGCAGTTCTACCTGATATCGCCTTAACAACTTGTTCTCACAACATTACTCATGGTCTTTGTCATCAAACTCAACCACAATCTCATTGGAAGGCAGAGCAGAATCAATGGGCTGAATGATACACTTCTAAGTCTTATCTATTCCCAGGTCCTTGTACCAATAGCTAATAAGAATGGCTATTTAAAACAAAGGATAAAGCAGAAATAAAATCTTTGCCAGAACTATAAAAGGCATTTGATAAGGTTCCCCATGGAAGGCTCATTCAGAAGGTCAGGAGGAATGGGATACAGGGGAACTTAGCTGCTTGGATACAGAATTGGCTGGCCAACAGAAGACAGCGAGTGGTAGTAGAAGGAAAATATTCTGCCTGGAAGTCAGTGGTGAGTGGGGTTCCACAGGGCTCTGTCCTTGGGCCTCTACTGTTTGTAATTTTTATTAATGACTTGGACGAGGGAATTGAAGGATGGGTCAGCAAGTTTGCAGACGACACAAAGGTCGGAGGTGTCGTTGACAGTGTAGAGGGCTGTTGTAGGCTGCAGCGGGACATTGACAGGATGCAGAGATGGGCTGAGAGGTGGCAGATGGAGTTCAACCTGGATAAATGCGAGGTGATGCATTTTGGAAGGTCGAATTTGAAAGCTGAGTACAGGATTAAGGATAGGATTCTTGGCAGCGTGGAGGAACAGAGGGATCTTGGTGTGCAGATACATAGATCCCTTAAAATGGCCACCCAAGTGGACAGGGTTGTTAAGAAAGCATATGGTGTTTTGGCTTTCATTAACAGGGGGATTGAGTTTAAGAGTCGTGAGATCTTGTTGCAGCTCTATAAAACTTTGGTTAGACCGCACTTGGAATACTGCGTCCAGTTCTGGGCGCCCTATTATAGGAAAGATGTGGATGCTTTGGAGAGGGTTCAGAGGAGGTTTACCAGGATGCTGCCTGGACTGGAGGGCTTATCTTATGAAGAGAGGTTGACTGAGCTCGGTCTCTTTTCATTGGAGAAAAGGAGGAGGAGAGGGGACCTAATTGAGGTATACAAGATAATGAGAGGCATAGATAGAGTCGATAGCCAGAGACTATTTCCCAGGGCAGAAATGGCTAGCACGAGGGGTCATAGTTTTAAGCTGGTTGGTGGAAAGTATAGAGGGGATGTCAGAGGCAGGTTCTTTACGCAGAGAGTTGTGAGAGCATGGAATGCGTTGCCAGCAGCAGTTGTGGAAGCAAGGTCATTGGGGTCATTTAAGAGACTGCTGGACATGCATATGGTCACAGAAATTTGAGGGTGCATCCATGAGGATCAATGGTCGGCACAACATTGTGGGCTGAAGGGCCTGTTCTGTGCTGTACTGTTCTATGTTCTATGTTCTATGTACCAGTTAGACCACACATCAATCCTTTTGAAGGGTCACTCGACCCCAAACGTTAGCTCTGATTTCTCTCCACAGGGCTGCCAGAGGCCTGCTGAGTTTTTCCAGCAGTTTCTGCTTTTTCCTCCAATGCTGCAAACGTTTTTGATCCCTTTATGCAAGGAAAGAAAAAGTGGCTCTGGAGGCAATCCAGAGAAGGTTCTCACTGGGTTAACACAAGCTTTGGAGGCACTGTCCTCTCAGGAGAGGTTGAGCAGATTAGGCTTTTAGAAGAATGAACAATGACATTATTGAATCATAGAACCACGAGAATGATACAACAGGGAAGGGCACCATTTGGCCCCTTTTGTCCATGCCAGCTCAAAGACACCCAGATGCCCTTTCTAATCCGATCTTCCTACAGATGGCCTATAGCCCTGCAGCTTACAGCACTGAAGGCGCAGATCCAGATACTTTTTACAAGAGTTTAGGGTCTCTGTCTCCACCACCAAGTCAAATAACAAATTCCATGCACCCATCACCCTCTTTGTAAAAAAAAAAGTTTTGACCTCATGTTCTTCATGTTCTCTCTAATCCTTCTGCCACTTCACTTGAATCTATGATCCCAGGTTTTTGAACACTGCTGAGGGAGACAGCTTCCCCCTGTCTACACTATCTCTACCCCTGACAATTCTGTACACCTCAATCATATCACCCCTCAGCCAACGAAAACAATCCCAACCTCTCCTCAGAGCTACAGTTCTCCTGTCCTGCCAGCGTTCTGGTAAATCTTCTCCACACTCTCTCCAGAGTGATAATGTCCTTCCTGTAATATGGTGACCAGAGCTGCACAAAATACTCCAGTTGTAGCCTCAGCAGTGTCTTACACAGTTTCATCATTAAATCCCTATTTTTATATTCTCTACCTCTGCCAATAAAGGAGAGCGTTCCACATTCCTTCTTTCTAACCTTAGTCTACCTGCACTAGGGACATGTGCACTTGGACACCCAGATCTCTCACTTCATCTCCCCATCTCAGTATATTCCCATTTATTGTGTATTCCCCCTTACTGTATTACCTAACACTTTCTAAATGCATTACCTCACACTTACCAGAGACAAATTCCAACTGCCACTTTCCTGCCCACTCCACCAACCCACCTGTTTCAGTTTGGAGCTTACAGCTATCTCCTACACTATCCACTACACGGCCACTTTCTGTATCATCTGCAAATTCCCCAATCGTGCCCCCCCCACCTCCCCCACCCCTCCCAACCCCTCATATTCAAGTCCAAATTGTAAAAGTATAAACCAAACAGCAGATGTCTCATAACTGAGCCCAGTGGACCATCACTTTTATTTTAGTATTCATTGACAGGATGAGGCAGCATGTATTGCCCAACCTTAATTGCCCAGAGGGCAGTTAAGAGTCAACCACATTGCTGTGGGTCTGGAGTCACATGTAGGCCAGATCAGGTAAGGATGGCAGTTTCCTTCCCTAAAGGACATTAGTGAACCAGATGGGTTTTTCCTGTCAATTGACAATGGATTCATGATCGTCATTAGATTTTTAATTCCAGAGATTTTATTGAATCCAAATTCCACCATCTGCCGTGGCAGGATTTGAACCCAGGTCCCCAGAGCGTTACCTGGATTAACAGCCCAACGATAACACCACAAGGCCATTGATTTCTCCACCCCCCCCCCCTCCCCCGAAACAGCTTTCCATTTGTAAGGGCAGCCATCGACAGTTACCGATTATTGATCCTCCTTGTTACTTCCTCAAAGAATTCATCAAATCTGTAAGGTAAGATGTTCCCTTAACAATGCCATGCTGACTATCCCTGACTAGTCCGTGCCTTTCTAAATGAGAATTTATCCCATTCCTCAGGAATTTCCAATTTACCCACCACCAAAGGAAGACTAAATTCATTGTTTGGCATTTCCTTTTTAAACAACACAACCACATTTGCATTTTTCCAGTCATCTAGCACCTCACCTGTGTTTTGTGAAAATTGGGAAATCATCCTCAGAGCATCTGCTATTTCTGACCTCTTTTAACACCTTAGGGAACAATCCATCTGAAGATAGCAAGAACTGCAGATGCTGGAGTCAGAGATAACACAGTGTAGAGCTGGACGAACACAGCAGGCCAGGCAGCATCAGAGGAGCAGGAAACTTGTAGTTTTGGGTCGGGAGCCTTCATCAGGCAAACCTATTCATTTGCTCTTTATATACTAATAAGACATCTTTGGGTTTTCCTTTGTCTTGCTTGCTAATTCTTTTTCAAGCCCTCTCTTTGATTTCCCTCTTTTAACTTACTTGATGCCTGTACTTTCTATACTCCTCCAGGTTGTCTGCATTGTTGAGTTTTTTGTGACTGTCATAAGATTTTTTTTCCCATATGATGATCCTCTGTACTTTTCCAGATAACTATGGGGTCCTAGATGTGGCAGGACCATTCTTATTTTCAGAGGGGACATGTCTGCTTTGTGTCAATGGATCTCACTTTTTAGCATCCCCTGCTGTTTTACCACTGATATTTCCTTTAGCAGTCCTGTCCAGTCCATCCCAGACAAATCACTTCTCAGTTTTTTTTAAAATTTGCCTTCCTCCAGTTTAAAAGAAGTTTATTCCTGATTTATCCCCAAAAAAGGGAACGGGGATAGCCCCAGAAATTACAGGCCAGTTAGTCTTACGTCAGTGGTGAGAAAATTATTGGAAAGGGCTCTGAGAGAGAGAATGGGGGACTCAATTACTAGGGGTCATGAGTTCAAAGTGAGAGGAGGAAAGTTTAAGGGAGATATGCGTGGAAAGTTCTTTACACAGAGGGTGGTGGGTGCCTGGAACGCGTTGCCAGTGGAGGTGGTAGATGCAGACACGTTAGTGTCTTTTAAGATATATTTGGACAGATACATGGATGGGCAGGGAGCAAATGGGCACAGACCGTTAGAAAATAGATGACAGGTTAGACAGAGGATCTTGAACGGCGCAGGCTTGGAGGGCCGAAGGGCCTGTGCTGTAGGTTTCTTTGTTTCTTTGTTTATCTCTGTCGTTGCAGTAATAAAGGGAAATCTGTTGAAGGATATTCACATTCGCTACATCCTATACCAGCTATTGAAAGCCACCAAGTTTATCCATTCTGGAAATGTTATCCATCGGGATCAAAAGGTGGGATTGTGGAACTGACAAAGATACCAGACAGTCCTGGCTCCGATTCCTTCTCAGTATGTGTTTAGAAATGGCCATCTGCGCATCCACTTTATCTGTGTTTTACTATAGCTGTGTCAAGGCTGATGAAATTCATTGAGAAGTGTAAGGTGGGAGGTGTAGTTTGGTAGGAAGAACAATGACAAACAACGTAAAATAAAGGAAACCTCTCTAAAGGTGGTGCAGGAGCAGAGACACTGGAGTATAGATGTGCATTGAGGTAGAGAGTGTAGTTAATAAAATGTACCGTAACCTGGGCTTCAATAATTAGGGTAATGACGACAAGAGTAAGGTTACACTAAATCTGTGTAAGGCATTAATTTGACCTCAACTGAAATATTTTTCTTGAGACAGTATGTGGTAGTCCAGTGAGAGGAGCTGGACTTTGTATTGGTGAATGAGCGTCCTCACTGTCCATGGGGATTGTGCCGGAAGATTGGAAAGAGGCAAACGTCATTCCCTTGTTTAAAAAAGGGAACAGGGATAGCCCCAGAACTTGCAGGCCAGTTAGTCTTACATCAGTGGTGGGAAAATTATTGGAAAGGGCTCTGAGAGACAGGATTTATGATCACTTGGAAAGGCACAGTTTGATTCATGATAGCGTGGATTTGTGAGGGGTAGATCATGCCTCACAAACCTTATTGAATTCTTTGAAGCGGTGACCAAACGTGGATGAAGGTGGAGCAGTGGATGTGGTATACATGGATTTAAGTAAGGTGTTTGATAAGGTTCCTCATGGTAGGCCCGTGCAGAAGGTAAGGAGGCATGTGAAAGGGGGAAATGTGGCAGATTGGATTCAGAATTGGCTGACCCTTAGAAGACAAAGGGTGGTAGTGGATGGAAAAACATGGTGCTCAGTTACAAGTGGTGTACCACAAGGATCTGTCCTGGGTCCTCTTCTATTTGTGATTTTGTAAATGATTTGGATGAAGGAGTGGAAGGGTGGATTAGTACGTTCGTGGATGATATGAAGGTGGGTCACGCTGTGGACAGTGCGGAGGGCTGTTCTAGGTTACAAAGGGACATTGATAGAATGCAGACCTGAGCTGAGAAGTGGCAGATGGAGTTGAACCCTGAAAAGTGTGAGGTGATTCATTCTGGAAGGTCAAACTTGAAAGCAGAATACAGGGATAACGGAAAGATTCTTGGTAGTGTGGAGGAGCAGAGGGATCTTGGGGTTCATGTTCATAGTTCCCTGAAAGCTGCCACCCAGGTAGGTAGAGTTGTTAAGAAGACATATAGTGTGTTAGCTTTCATTAATAGAGGGATTGAGTTCAAGAGCCTTGAAGTTATGCTCTAGCTGGACAAAAACCTGGGTGGGCCACATCTGGATAATTGTGTCCAGTTCTGGTCACTTCATTACAGGAAAGATGTGAAAGCGTTGGAAAAGGTGCAGAGGAGATTTACCAGGATGTTGCCTGGAATGGAGGGAAGGTCTTACGAGGAAAGGTTGAGAGAGCTAGGGCTTTTCTCTTTACATTGGTGAAGGATGAGAGGTGACTTGATAGAGGTGTACAAAATGATCAGAGTAATAGATAGAGTAGACACCCAGAGACTTTTTCCTCGGGTGGAGGTAGCTCTTATGAAGGGGCATAGTTTTAAAGTGAGTGGAGGTAGATATTGGGGAGGTGTCAGGGGTAGGTTCTTTATTTAGAGTGTGGTCGGGACGTGGAATGCATTGCCAGAGAGGGTAGTGGAGTCGGCCTCATTAGGGGCATTTAACCAGCTATTAGATCGGCATATGGCTGATAGTATAAGGTAGGGGTGGAGGTGAGATAGACCTTAGGATTAGTGTAAAAGTTTGGCACAACATTGTGGGCCGAAAGACCTGTACTGTGCTGTACTGGTCTCTGTTCTATATTTTCCATAATAATATTAAACCTAATTGAATTGTGGTCACTATCCCTGATATGATTCCCCCTTGCCACGTCACCCACTTTGCCTATCTTCATTTCCGAAAACTGTGGGAACTGTTTAAAGACCTGGATGAGAGTTCAACACTGTCATGTTTTACTAGTGAGGAAGGACAAAGATGGAAAGGAAAGGGACACTTGGATAACGAGGGAGTTGTGAATTTAGTCAAAAGGGAAAAAGATTCATATGTAAGAATTAGGAAGTTAAAATCGGACAGGGCCCGTGATGAATATAAGGAGAGCAGGGAATTAAGAGAGCAAGAAGGGGCCATGAACTGACCTTGGTGAGTAGGGTTAAAGAGAATCCCAAGACATTCTAGGAAACAAAGAAGAAACCTACAGCACAGGAACAGGCCCTTCGGCCCTCCAAGCCTGCACCTAAACAGGACCACTCAAAGATAAAGGAGGGAACTTGTGATTGGAGGCAGAGGATGTGGGTGAGATCTTAAATGAGTATTTTTCATCCGTATTCGCCCAGGAAAACAAATTTAGAAGATAGTGAGATTTATGTGGAGCATGCTAATATGCTTTGGGCATTTTGAGATCAAGAACGTAGTGGTATTTCGATCTCTCGAAGAGCATGAAGGTGGATGAGTCTCCAGGGCCCGATGGTATCTACCCTAAGTTTTTGAGAGAGACAAGAGAGGAGATTGTAGGTGCTTTGACTAAGATCGTCACTCGCTACTGGAGTGTCCCGGAAGACTGGCTAATGTTGTTCCTCTGTTCAAGAAGGGAAATAGGGATAATCCAGGAAACTACAGACCAGTAAGTCTCACATCAGTAGTTAGGAAGCTACTGGGGAGAATTCTTAGGGATGGGATTAACGCACATTTGAAAAAGCATGGCCTAATTTGGGACAATCAGCATGGTAGGTCATGTCTTCGCAACAACTGAATTTTTCGAGGAGGTGACGGAAGTGATCAATAAGGGTAGAGCAGTGGATATTGTTTACGTGGACTTTAGTAAGGCTTTCGACAAGGTCCCTTATAGGCTCATCCAGAAGATTTCGATGCGTGGGATCCACGGTGACTTGGCCACGTGGATTCAGAATTGGTTTGCCCATAGAAGGCAGAGGGTGGTGGTGGAAGGGTGTTTTTCAAGCTGGAGGTCTGTGACTAGTGGTGTTTTGCAGGGATCCATACTGGGGCCTCTGCTGTTTGTGATAGATATAAATGACTTAGATGAAAATGTAGATGGAAGGTTAGTAAGTGTGCAGATATTACAAAGATCATTGGAGTTGTGGAAAGTGTAGAAGGCTGTGAACGGATACAATGGGATATAGATCAGTTGCAGATACGGGCGGAGAAATGGCAGATGCAGTTTTATCCGGTCAGTGTGAGGTGCTGCACCTTGGGAGATCAAATGTTAAGGAGAAGTAGACAATTAATGGCAGGACTCTGAACTGATGTAGAGCGATCTTGGGGTGCAAATCCATAGCTCCCCAAAACTGGCCATGCAAGTAGATAGGGTGGTAAAGAAAGTATATGGAATGCTCAATAAGGTGTGGAGCTGGATGAACACAGCAGGCCAAGCAGGAATGCTGACGTTTCGGGCCTAGACCCTTCATTGGATTTCTGATGAAGGGTCTAGGCCCGAAACGTCAGCTTTCCTGCTCCTAAGAGGCTGTTTGGCCTGCTGTGTTCATCCAGCGCTACACCTTGTTATCTCGGATTCTCCAGCATCTGCAGTTCCTATTGTCTCTGTATGGCATGCTTGCCTTTATTGGTCGGGGAATTGAGTACAAGAGTCAGAATATCATGCTGCAGCTTTATAAGACTTTGGTTAGACCGCACTGAGAGTATTATGTTCAATTGTGGTCGCCACGTTACAGGAAGGATGTGGAGGCTTTGGAGAGGATGCAGAAGAGATTTACCAGGAAGGTAACACAGTGAAGAGCTGGATGAACACAGGCCAAGCAGCATCTTAAGAGCACAAAAGCTGACGTTTCGGGCGTAGACCCGTCATCAGAAGTGGGGGATGGGGAGAGGGTTCTGAAATAAATAGGGAGAGAGGGAGAGGCGGATCAAAGATGGATAGAGGAGAAGATAGGTGGAGAGGAGAGTATCGGTGGGAAGGTAGGGAGGGGATAGGTCAGTCCAGGGAAGACAGACTGGTCAAGGAGGTGGGATGAGGTTAGTAGGTAGGAAATGGAGGTGCGGCTTCAGTGGGGAGGAGGGGATAGGTGACAGGAAGAACAGGTTAGGGAAGCGGGGACGAGCTGGGCTGGTTTTGGGATGCAGTGGGGGAGGGGAGATTTTGAAGCTGGTGAAGTCCACATTGATACCTGGGCTGCAGGGTTCCCAAGCGGAATATGAGTTGCTGTTCGTGCAACCTATGGGTGGCATCATTATGGCACTGCAGGAGACCCATGATGGACATGTCATCTAAGGAATGGGAGGGGGGAGGGGAAGTTGAAATGGTTTGCGACTGGGAGGTGCAGTTGTTTACTGCGAACCGAGTGTAGGTATTCTGCAAAGCGGTCCCCAAGCCTCCACTTGGTTTCCCCAATGTAGAGGGAGCCACACCGGGTACAGCGGATGCAGTATATAACATTGACAGATGTGCAGGTGAACATCTGCTTAATATGGAAAGCCATCTTGGGGCCTGGTATGGGGGTGAGGGGAGGAGGTGTGGGGGCAAGAGTAGCACTTCCTGTGGTTGCAGGGGAAGGTGCCGGGTGTGGTGGGGTTGGAGGGGAGTGTGGAGTGGACAAGGGAGTCACAGAGAGAGTGGTCTCTCTGGAAGGTAAACAAGGGTGGGGATAGAAAAATGTCTTTAGTGGTGGGGTCGGATTGTATGTGGCGTAAGTGTCGGAGGATGATGCGTTGTGTGATCAAGATGATCAGAGGATTAGCTAGGGTGGACAGTGAGAGTCTTTTTCCGAGGATGATGACTTCAGCTTGTACGAGGGGGCATAGCCACAAATTGAAGGGTGATAGATTTAAGACAGATGTCAGAGGCAGGTTCTTTACTCAGAGAGAGTGGTAAGGGCGTGGAATGCTCTCCCTGTCAATGTAGTTAACTCAGCCACCTTGAGCGCATTTAAAGAGTCCTTGGATAAGCATATGGATAATGATGGGCAAGTGTAGGGGGAGGGGCTTTGATTAGTTCACAGGTTGGCACAACATCAAGGGCCGAAGGTCCCGTTTTGCGCTGTATTGTTCTATATTCTGTGTTCTATGTATCCGGAGGTTGGTGGGGTGGTATGTGAGGATGAGGGGGATTCTCTTAGGGCGGTTATTGCAGGGGCGGGGTGTGAGGGATGTGTTGCGGGAAATGCGGGAGATACGGTCGAGGACGTTCTCGACCACTGCGGGGGGAAGTTGCAGTCCTTGCAAAACGAGGACATCTGGGATGTGCGGGAGTGAAATGCCTCATCCTGGGAGCAGATGCAGCGGAGACGAAGGAATTGGGAATAGGGATGGAATTTTTGCAGTGGGTGGGTGAGAGGAGGTGTATTCTAGGTAGCTGTGGGAGTTGGTGGGCTTGAAATGGACATCGGTTTCCACGTGGTTGCCTGAGTTGGAGACAGAGAGGTCCAGGAAGGTGAGGGAGGTGTTGGAGTTGGCCCAGGTGAGCTGAAGGTTGGGGTGGAAGGTGTTGGTAAAGTGGATGAACTGTTTGAGCTCCTCTTGGGAGCACGAGGCGGCGCCGATACAGTCATCAATGTAACAGAGGAAGAGGTGGGGTTTGGGGCCAGTGTAGATGCAGAAGAGGGACTGTTCCACGTAACCTACAAAGAGGCAGGCATAGCTTGGGCCCATGCGGGTACCCGTGACTTTGTTATCTCAGATTCTCCACCATCTGCAGTTCCCGTTATGTCTTTACCAGGAAGCTGCCTGGATTAGAGGGTATTAGCTATAAGGAGAGGCTGGAAAAACTCAGGCTGTTTTCTCTGGAGCAGCAGAGGCTGACAGGAGACTTGATAGAAGTCTGTAAAATTCTGAGTTACATAGACAGGGTTAACAGTCAAAATCCTTTTCCCAGAGCTGAAATGTCTAAAATTAGGGGGCATGCATTTAAGGTTAAAGGGGGAAAGTTCAAAGAATATGCTGACACTGCCAGGGGATGGTGATGAAGGCAGATACGATAGGGGCATTGAGGAGACTTCTAGGTAAACACATGAATATGCAAGGAGTGGAGGGATATGGACCAAGGGCAGGCAGAGGGGATTCGTTTCATTTGGTATCATGTTTGGCTCAATATCGTGGGCCGAAGGGCCTGCTTCTGTGTGGTACTGTTGTACGTTCTAAATCCAGAATTGCCGGTTCCCTCGTTAGGTTTGTCACATATTGTTTTAAAAATTTCCTGGACAAGAAACATGAGTTTTTCACCCTTAGTGCCCCTTACACTGTTTTCACAGAATCCCTGCAGTGTGGAAACAGGCCCTTCAGCCTAACAAGTCCACACTGACCCTGAGAGCATCCCACCCAGACCCATCCCCATCCCCATCCCCATCCCCCAATAACAAAGCAAAAAAGAACAAAGAAAATTACAGCACAGGAACAGGCCCTTCGGCCCTCCAAGTCTGCGCCGATCAAGATCCTCTGTCTAAACCTGTCTTCTATTTTCTAACGGTCTGTGTCCATTTGCCCCCTGCCCATCCATGTACCTGTCCAAATATATCTTAAAAGACACTATCGTGTCTGCGTCTACCACCTCCGCTGGCAACGCGTTCCAGGTACCCAGTTCCAGGTACCCACCACCCTCCGCGTAAAGAACTTTCCCCGCATATCTCCCATAAACTTTCCTCCTCTCACTTTGAACCACCTAATCTACATATCCCTGAACACTACAGGCAATTTGACATGGCCAATCCACCCTAGCCTGGACATCTTTGGACTGTGGGAGGAAACTGGAGAACCTGGAAGGAAACCGTACAAAACACTAGTGCGGCCTCATTTGGAATATTTCATACAGTTCTGGTCGCCCCATTACAGGAAGGATGTGGAAGCATTGGAAAAGGTGCAGAGAAGATTTACCAAGATGTTGCCTGGTCTGGAGCGAAGGCCTTATGAAGAAAGGCTGAGGGACTTGGGTCCGTTCTCATGGGCGAGAAGGAGGCTAAGAGGGGATTTAAAAGAGACATAGAAGATGATCAGATAGGGTGGACAGTGAGAGTCTTTTTCTGAGGATGATGACTTCAGCTTGTACGAGGGGGCATAGCTACAAATTGAGGGGTGATAGATTTAAGACAGATGTCAGAGGCAGGTTCTTTACTCAGAGAGTGGAAAGGGCGTGGAACACTCTGCCTGTCAATGTAGTTAACTCAGCCACATTAGGGGCATTTAAACAGTCCTTGGATAAGCATATGGATAATGATGGGATAGTGTAGGGGGAGGGGCTTAGAGGAGTTCACAGGTCGGCGCAACATCGAGGGCCAAAGGGCCTGTTCTGTGCTGTACTGTTCTATGTTCTAACCCACACAGACACGGGGAGAATATGTAAACTCGACACAGACAGTCGCCTGAGGGTGGAATCGAACCTGGTTCTGAGAGGCAGGAGTACTAACCACTGAGCCACCGTGCTGCCCCAAACTTAGTTTGTCATGGGACTGTTAGAGTCTCCTCCTACTGTTCATAGAAAATTACTGGAAAAACTCAACAGGTCTGGCAGCATAGCCCTGAGAGCATCCCGATGGGAGATGGATTGGTAAATCCTTGGTAAAGGCGAGGTGACTGGAGCCCACAAACTGGAAATTCTGAAACTAGTATAAAGCATCAGAGGAATTTCAGATGGGCAGGGATTGGATCAGGGGAGAAAAGATCGAGTCAAGGTAGGAAGAGAAAAGTGCACTCTGAAAGAAGTTTGCAAGCGTAGACCATCTGCACTCTGTACAGTGCAAATGACAACGCTTTCCAGTCGCCAACCGTTTTAACTCCACCCATACCCACCCTGGGAGACTTGTCCATCTCCCACCTCACTGACCAATCCCCTCCAGTCCCTATCTGCATTCACCTGTCACCATCCCACCTGCCTTCTCCACTCCACCCCTCCTCTGTCTATTTATTTCCCAGCTCCCTTCCCCCTCCACATTTCTGAAGAAGGGTCCCAAACTGAAATGTCAACTTTCCTGCTCCACTGTAACTGCCTGGCCAGCTGTGTTTCTCCAGCTCCATGCTGTGTTGTTGGTCACAATCTTTGAATTGGGCTAACCATTTCCAGCATCGTTCCAGCCAGTATATGGGAAGCTTAGCTCATTTAATCTTGCTGCCAAAGACTGACTGGCTGATTTATTGTTGCCACAGATACAGGCAGTTTGTACCAAGCAAAGTACATCAGGGTAACAGAATGGAGCGTAGAATAGTGTTCCAGCCACAGAGAGAGAGAGTGAGAGATCAGAATTAAAATTTGAATTCAGAAGTCTGATCATGGTGAGGAAGAGGTTATTTTTGAATGTATTCATGCTTGAATTCAAACTTTTATGTCTTCTGACCGATGGAAGAGTATAACCTGGTTGGAGAGTTCTTTGATTTTGATGTTTGTTTTCCCAAAGCAATGGGAAGTATACGTAGAGTCAGTAGATGGAAGGGTGGTTTGCATGAAGGACTGATCTATGTTCATGACTCTCTGTAGTTTTTTTGAGGTCTTGGGAAGACCAATTGCCAAACCACACTGCAATGCGTTCAGATAGGATGCTTTCTGTGATGCATCTATAAACGTTGGTAAGAGTCCTTATGGACATGCCAAATTTCCTTAGCCTCCTAAGGAAGTAGAGATGTTGTTGTGCTTTCTTTAACTTCACGCTGACGTGAGTGGACCAGGATTGATTATTGGTGATGATTATTCCCAGGAATTTGATGCTGTCAACCATCTGCATCTCAGCAACATTGGTGCAGACAGGGGCGTGCTGCCCACTCGCTTCCTGAAGTCTCTTGTTTTGCTGATGCTGGTGAAGTGATTGTTGCCTTTACACCACGCCGCTAAGCACTCCATCTCTTTCCTGTATTTTGGCCCGTCACTGTTTGAGATCTGACCGACAACTGTAGTGTCATCAGCAAACTTACAAATGGAGTTGCGGTGGAATTTTGCCACAGTCATGATTCAGCCCAGTATGTGGGCGAATGACATTGGGACAGATGAAAAGCAATGATTAATTCTTCTGACAGCTTGTGGACCCCAGCTTTTTTTGGTTATTAGGAATGTAACCTTCCATGAGGCACCATGTACTAAAACCTTTCAAGAGTTTACACATTTAGTTCAGGAATATTATGACCCAAGCCGCCTCTAGTTCTGAGATGCTATTGGTTTTACTCAGCTGTTGAGAACCAGGGCAATCCGTATTGGGATTTTTTGACCAGGTTAAGACAACTAGCAGAGGCACATGACTTGTTAATTCTGAGACCCCATTTGGTGTAAGGAATTAATGATGTAACCATGCAAAAGTGCCTACTAGCTGAAGCCCAACTGGACTTCACACAGGCACTGCAACAGGTTTTACCATTGGAAAATGCAGCAAATGGCGCATATTAGTTGCAGGTACAGAAGAGGATGCCTTTGCCAGTCTGACAGAACTTAGGGAATACTGTTGAAAGCAATTGCACAGCCTCAATCAGGACATATCCTGAACAAAGGAACTCTGGGTCAGTCCACAGCAAAACTCCAAAACAAAGCCAACCTTTGGTTAAACAGTAAAAACTTCCTTCAGGTTCTGGGCTGGCAAGTGACTGTAGTTGCTGCTGGTATGCAACTCGAAACAGTAAGAATCCCACTAGACCTAAATTGAGTAAGAGAACTCACATGCCAGTATCCAGGGGAGTGCACACCCCGGAAAGCAGATGGTGAAATTTGAATTCAATAAATGTCTGGAATTAAGAGTTTAGTGATGACCATGAATCCATTTTCAATTGTTGGGAAAAACCCATCTGGTTCATTAATGCCTTCTAGGGAAGGAGACTGCCGTCTGGCCTACATGTGATTCTAGACCCACAGCGATGTAGTTGAATCTTAACTGCCCTCTGCGTAATTAGAGATGGGCAATAAATGCTGGCCCAGCCAGCGATGCCCCCATTGTGTGAATGAATGAAGGGACCAGTCTAAATTCTGGCTTGGGTAGTACCGGTTGCATCGATCGTGAAGCCTGATGTATTGGCTTGGCCTTGTGGGGAGTTTAAATGAATAATAAACTGCTTTTCCCAGCTGGATGAAGACCCAATCCCTTGCAGAGAGGACTTATAGGCAAAGCTGGCCGAGGTGAGTTTTCCTTCACAAAGCTGGACATGAGCCATGTGTACTTGCAGATGCGGTTAAATGAGGACTCCCAGAAGTATGATCCAGTTAATACCCATAAGGGTTTGTGCCAATGTACAAGAGTGGCATTTGGGATGTGGTCAGCTTGTGCCATTTTTCAGTGGTAGATGGAGAACATTTTACACCATTTAACCTGGGTCCCCTAGTATGTACATGATGCGCAAATACAGGGAAGACCAACAAGGAGCACTTAGAGAACTTGGACATGGTTCCTAAATGTTTCTCACAAGGAGGCATAAACCTTAGTGAATAAAATGTGTTCCAGACCACCCCCCCCACGTGACCTTCTTGGGCTACTGAATGACATCCCGTGACCCTTCCTCAGAACAATCCTAAGGAAGGGTCATTAGACCCAAAACATTAACTCTGATTTCTCTCCACGAATGCTGCCAGACCTGCTGAGCTTTTCCAGCAATTTTCTGTTTTTGTTTCTGACTTACAGCTTCCGCAGTTTTTTTTTTCAGCACAGTACAGACCCTTCAGCCCACAATGTTGTGCCGACCTATTAACCTACTCTAAGATGCAGCTAGCCTGCATACCTCTAATTTTACTGTCATCCATGTGCCTATCCAAGAGTCATTTAAATATCCCTAATGTATCTGAATCTACCGTCTGATGGGGAGGTGATGGCCTACTGGTATTATCGCTGGACGGTTAATTCAGAGACCCAGATAATGTTCTGGGGACCCGGGTTCAAATCCCACCACGGCAGATGGTGGAATTTGAATTCAATAAAGTATCTGGAATTGAGGGTCTAGTGATGACAGTGAATCCAGTGTCAATTGTTGTCCAAACCCATCTGGTTCACTAATGTCCTTTAGGGAAGGAAACTGCCATCCCTACCTGGTCTGGCCTACGTGTGACTCCAGACCCACAGCAATGTGGTTGACTCTTAGCTGCCCTCTGGGCAATTCAGGATGGGCAATAAATACCTGGTCAGCGACACCTTCATCCCGTGAGTGAATAAAGTTTTAAAAAACCAGCACTGCTGGCAGTGCGATCCACACACCCACCATTCTGTAGTATCTCCTCCTGTTAGTGCTGCTTTCTTCTGACAGGCACAAATCTGTCTGCGTATGTTCTTCTATCCCCCTCTCACTGTTTGGGGGTCTACTGCATACTCTTATCCATGTGACTGTCCCTTTTTATTCCAAAACTCACCTCATGAAGCTCGTTGGTTAGCCTATTGACCAATGCTGCTTGGCCCCCTCCTTTTTAGTCCCCCACACGATCCTGCCTGAAAATTCTATATCCCGGGATACTGAGCTGCCAATCCTGCCCCTCTGTGCTGCCTGTCGTTCATCTCCCTTGTTTGCAATACTCCATGTGTTGCAATATAAGCAGCTAAACCCTGAATATTTCCTTTGCTGCATGTTTTTTAATCCCCATTTCTTTTGCCTTTCTAAATTGCTGACCACATAATGGCTGGCACACTGGTTAGCACTGCAGCCTCTCAGCACCAGGGACCCAGGTTCATTTCTTACCCTCGGTTAACTGTGGAGTTTGCACATTCTCCCCGTGTCTCCATGTGTTTCCTCCGGGGGCTCCAGTTTCCTCCCACAGTCCAAGGATGTGCAGGTTCAGTGGATTGGCCATGCCAAATTGCCGGTAGGGATGTGTAGATTAGGTGGTTTATAGGGGGATGGTTCTGGGTGGGATGCTCTGAGGCTCGTTGTGGACGAGTTGGGCCGAAGGGCCTGTTTCCACACTGTAGGGATTCTCTCTGATAACTCACCAATGTTGTACCTCCTGTCCTCTGATCTGAATGGGACCTATCGCAGGCCTACGCTGTGGTTCCCATTCCCCTGCCAGACCAGTTTAAAACCTCCCCAACAGAACTACAGGCATGCAAGATTCTTAGGGGACTTGACCGTTTTGTTAGTGAGAGGTTTCCCCACCTTGTGGGAGAGTCTAGGACGAGATGACACAAGGGGTAGGTGATATAAGACCAAGACAAGGAGATATATCTTTTCTCAAAATTGGATGAATCTGTAGAATCCTCGACTGCAGGGATCATTAAAAGTTTCATGGCTGAGGTTCACAAATTTTTAATCAGAAAGGGAATCAAGTGGAGAAGCCAGGAAAGTCAAGTTTATTCACTTGTGGGATGTTAGCATCTCTGGCTAGGCCAGCATTTGTTGTCCATCCCTAATTGCCCAGAGGGCAATCAAAAGCTAAAAGAAACTAGTGAATCCAAGTGGACTTTGTCAAGAATTGACAATGGCTTAGTGATTGTAAATAGATACTTAATTCCAGATTCTTTATCAAATCTGGCCATCTGCCACAGTGTGCTTTATACCTGGGTCATCAGAACATTAACAGTCTAGCGATAATATCCCTAGGCTTCTACTTCCTGTGGCGATCTCACATAATCCCGTCGATTGGTTTATTTCTGCTCCTGTGTCGTATGGTCTTAATGAATACGAGGGCAGGTTAGAGTTGTCTTGAGTCTGAGCCCTCTTTCACTTGGTACTGTTCTATGGCTGACTGGACCATGCCTCACATTGTCTGCAACACAGTGAAGGCATATTGGGACCAGACTGTATTTCTGACAGGGGCAATCGCCCTCCGCTTCCTGCCCCCTCGTGCTCTTTTTCCTCCCCCCCCCGCCCATCTCTTTTCCCACCGACATGCCCCTCTCTCTCCTACACCCCCCCCACTTTCCCTCCACGCCCACCTCCTCCCTCTCGCCCTGTCCCCCACTCTGCCTGTCTCTTCCTGTGTGTGTGATGCTGAGTAGAGTGCTCAGATGGAGTGATGGTAGGATCCAGCTGCTTTTAAACTCATGCTGTGTCTTTCCTTTGTTTAGTCTCCAGACTTCCTGGATGATGTAATGTACATGGATGATGGCAGCACTTCAGGTGAGAGCTTCCCGCGCCCCAGGTCAGTTATTCTTTCACAATCATTTCCGGAAATGTGCTGACACATTTCTGGGAGCAGGTGGGATTGAAGCTGGGTCTCCTAGTGCGGAGGTAGGGGTACTCCCACTGAACCACCGAAGCCCATGTACCCAGGGTATGGTTCTCATGGTGAGTGGGTGGGGGCAATAGCGATGAGCTGTTGGAGTGAGCTCAGTGCGTGGCCAGAACAGCAGCCCTCCCACCCCCCCCACCCCCTAACCAGAGAGGGCCACTGACCCACCTCATGAGGCACACAGACCCTACAACCAAATTACCCACCCCCCCATCCACAACCCCCCACACATGCCGGCCACGCACCCAGAGACAGAGGGATGCTGTCCTGCCCACGTGCATGCACTCCCACCCATGCACACGTGCCCCCCCATAACCCCACCCCCCACACATCCCCACTACCCCCTCCCTCCCCCATACCCTGCCCCCACATTTCTCCACTACCCCCTCCCTCCCCCATACCCCTGCCCCCACATTTCTTCACTTCTCCCCCATACCGCCACCCCCATACCCCTGCCCCCACACTTCCCCACTACTCCCTCCCTCCCCCATATCCCCGCCCCCACATTTCCCCACTCCTCCCCCTCCCCCATACTCCTGCCCCACTCTTGCTCCCCCATACCCCGCCCCCAAATTTTCCCCCTCCCTCTCCCCCTCCATACCCCCGCCCCCACATTTCCCCACTCCCTCAGCCCACTGTCCTCCCCATAACCATCACCCACTCTACCCCACGCTCACTGTCCCCCTTCACCCCATGCCCACTCCCCTGATCACCGCACTCCCCCCACCCCTTTGCCTGTGACTGTCACAGCTGAGATGACATGGCCAGTAGCGTCCCTGCCTTTGACCTTTGCCCTATACTGAGAGTCATTGAACTCCGTGTGAGTGAGGCTGCTGTCTGTCCGTCAGTCAGTGTGGGTTGTATCCTCACCAATAAATTCTCTGCTTGGCCTGCAATGGCACATCCTCCTGACACGCTTTGATCCTTTTACTTCAGGAGAGTCGCTGCTTTAAGGAGCTGTGGATTTGGGGTAGGGTAGACCTGGTGTGTGCACAGAGCCTGTGTTGGGGTTGGGATGGGCATTATGACCTGTCTGCACTTTAACCTGGATTTCCTGCCTTCAGCATGTGCTCACCCCTGTATGCATGTAGCAGGGACTGTTCACTCTGGGACACCTTAGCCTATTCCTCAATGGCTACAACACCTGCCCTCTTCCCCTCCTCCCTGCTCACCATCTAAAGGCCTAAACAGTTACCTGGGCCGCCTCCAATCTTGTGCTTTGTAGCCACTGTCCCCAGTGTGGCCGACTCTACATTGGAGAAACCAAACGCAGGCTGGGTCAGCGTTTTGCAGAACACCTCCGGCCTGTGAGCAAATATGAGCCTGACCTTCCCATAGCCATTAACACGATATCCTGCTCGCATGCTCCATGTGTCTGTCCTCAGCATGCTGCAGTGCTCCAGTGAAGCACAATGCAAACGGGAGGAACTTCTGAAGAAGCGTCCTGACCCGAATTGTCGACTTTCCTGCTTCTCTGATGCTGCCTGGCCTGTTGTGTTCCTCCAACTCCACACTGTGCTACCTCATCTTCAGACTAGGCACTTTACAGCCTTCTGGACTTAGTATTCAGATTGTGAACCCACTCCTCCTCTTTGTTACATTCTGTGTCACCATGCCCTCCCTCCCCTCCCCCCAACCCCAGTGTGACAGTCTATTCTGCCATTCTCACATTCCAATCACTTGATCTGAATTATCAACATCCTTGCCCCCCTCAGCACTCCTCTACCCTCTTCCCTCCCACCCCACACCACTGCATGCATGCTGCCTGACCTGCTGTGATCTCCAGCATGTTTTGTTTTTACCCCAGAGTGAGTAGGATTGGCAGAGAGCTACTGGAGGAGGTGCACAATAAGAGCTTGTTCTGCCTGCAATACCCATCTAAAAACAAACGTTAAAGAAGCTTAGATCAGAGGTCAGCATCACTATTCTGTCTACATGCCTACAGTTCATAATCTGAGAGTAACTTTACCCAAAGTCTAACAGCATCTTTCTTTGAGTTTAAATTATCTCCTAATATTCAGCAACCTTTTTTGGAGGACAGATTTCCTTTCCCCTTTGTGTGAAGGTCAGTGTCCCACTATCAACCCTGATCAGCCTGACTGAGACTTCACTTTCTCCTTGTTTGCCCAGATAGAGATTGATAATTTGAGTATCGCTGAAAGGTAAAGTCACTTGCTGGCAAGATTTTTGTCTTGCACTCAACAAGACAATTTGTAAGAAGCTCAGACACAAGGGAAGACAGCATCTATACTGCATGAGAGGAGAGGACTGATTGGCTGGAAAAAGGGCTGTTATTGGTTGAGGTGTTGCCATGGAGAATGCAGCCATTAGTCAACTGCCAAACTTTTTTTAAAATCAGGCAAGTTGGCTCTGGCCGGGGTATTGCCCTGAGTAATGAACCAATGGATAACAGCAAGTGTGTCACTCAGAACTGACAACAAGCCCAGCGTCCAGTGTGAAATTGGTTCTTCACACATTGAGGATTTTCTGAGCAATGTTGTCTGATTGTAGAATCACATTGTGTTTCAGCTTTGCCAGGTGTGGTCAGTAACTTGTTCCAAATAGACAAACAGATACCCTGTTTGATATAGAGATAGTAGGAACTGCCGGTGCTGGAGGATCTGAGATAACAGGGTGTGGAGCTGGATGAACACAGCAGGCCAAACAGCATCAGAGGAGAAGGAAATCGAGACCCTTCACGTCAGCTTTCCTGCTCCCCTGCTGCCTGGCCTGCTGTGTCATCCAACTCTATATTTGTGGTATCTCAGATTCTCCAGCATCTGCAGTTCCTACTGTGATAATGGGAACTGCAGATGCTGGAGAATCCAAGATAATAAAATGTGAGGCTGGATGAACACAGCAGGCCCAGCAGCATCTCAGGAGAACAGGCCCGAAACGTCAGCTTTTGTGCTCCTGAGATGCTGCTGGGCCTGCTGCGTTCATCCAGCCTCACATTTTATTATCTTGCAGTTCCTACTGTCTCTGTTTTCCAATCAACCTGTTTGGAGATATTATTACATGCCTCTGGAGCAGGAGGGGTTAAATCCAGGCCTTTCAGTCCATAGGTAGGGACACTGCCACTGCCACAAGACGACCCTTTTCTGCAAAGTGATAGCCTGCTGAAGCAACTGGCTCCACCTGTTAACCAATCAGAATCAGCCTACCTGGTTTAAAATTTAAACAGGGCTTGACAGTTAACTGTCAGTCATCATTCACTAAGGTCAGAAATGAGATAACACCAGGTCAGAGTCCAACGGGTTTATTTGAAAACACAAGCTTTTGGACCGTAGCCCCTTCATCGCCTGATGAAGGAACTACACTCCGAAAGCTTGTGATTTCAAATAAACCTGTTGGACAATAACCTGGTGTCATGTGATTTCTGACCTTGTCCACTGCAGCCCTGCATTGGCACCTCCACACCATCATTTCCTACCATAATCGATGTGGCAGTATTCCTTCCAAACAGAGTTCACTTGCTAACCAATCAGCACTCACCTTATTTATCATAAATACTGCTTTCCCTTTACTTTGGGAATGCTTGCAAATTGTACTGATGAGTTCAAGACAAATTGCTTTGATATAATTTTTTTAAGCAAAATTCAAAATTTGTACTCACCAAATGACAACTTGAAGGAATTTCTACCAATGCGAAAAGCTCCTTAATCGTAACTGGGTGACATTTAATGTTCCCCATTTGTAGAGATGCCAACCTCATCTGCACAACCTCTCACTGAAAGTTTCTCAATGGCATCGGCCTGCTGAAAGCACTCCACATTGTCTCTGAAGCTAGTGAGTCACAGATATGAAGCCCACCTCCAGAACAGGGTAATAACACCACCTAGCTCACAGTGTCCCCCCTGCACAAAGTAATACTGAGGTTCCTCAGCCATGGCAGTGTGATGTCCTCACCCATAGTGACGCCACCTTCCACAGAGATGCAGTCCTGTCAGTCCCATTCACCCACATTCTCCTCACATCCCTGCAAGTTCGCTTCCCTCAAATTCCTCTCCAATTTCGTCCTCTCTACCTCCATCCCAGAAAGACAGAGAGTATCAGATCATCACCATTCACTGCGTTTAAAAAAATCCCCAGGTCCTCATCTTCCCCATCTCTTTCCCAAAACCTTACATCTACGTCCCTCAGACCTTGTACAGCAGCGTAATTGTTCTTACCTACCTCTTCAAAACCTGTCGTTATTTGTACCTTAATGAGAACAACCTCAAATTCTCCAAACTAAACTGGTGATTAAAGTCCCTTATCCCTGGAATCATTCTGGGAAATCTCCCTGCACCGTCTCTGGGGCCCTCACATCCTTCCTAACAGGCAGGACCCCATGTGCTTTACTAACCACACTCCCAATGTATCTGCCACCTTCAAACCTCAATGTACATGAAGCCACAGGCCCTTCTGTCCCTGCAAATGTTTCAGAGTTGTCTCACTTTGTCAATATCCACCCCCTCCCCATCCCCTCACACTCTCCGTATTAAACTCCATCTGCCGCTTTGTTGGCTCAGTCTGTCAGCCTGTCTAGGTCATGGCACAGTCCGTTTGTGTCATGCTCACTGACATTTCTCTGAATTCGGTATCATTGGCAGTTTTTTTTTAGAAACGGAGCTCTGTATTCCAACACCTGAGCCGTTTATGTATTGCAGAAAGATCAATGTTCTCAGCACTGATTACTGGGTCTCCCGCTGTCTATCAGCCTCCAGTCTGAAAATTAACCTCCCACCACAACTCCCTGCGTTCTGCCCTTAGATCAGATTTGTCTTACCCAATCGAACACGTAGCTTTCTTTTTCATGAGGCTTAACTTTTGTTCACCAGCTCGTATGTGATACCTTGGCAAATATTTTTTAAAATTCCATTAAAAGGTTAAATTCTATTAGTCAGATATGAGCAGCATTTGATATGTACTGACCCAGCTCAATTAACAACAAGGTCTCCTTGGGGCCTGCCCATTCCTTTCCCCTGATTATTCTCTCAAATATTATCCTGAATTGATATTAAACTCACCAGCCCAACTGACCTGCGTTGTGGAATCTTGCTGTATATACATACATAAAGTAATCACTCAACAATACAAGTTGCTTGTGTGTGTGTGTGTGTGTGTGTGTGTGTGTGTGTGTGTTGTTTTAATGGTGGTCGTGATATTGTCAGCTAATCTGTAAGCATTAACCTCAGAGGGCCCCAGGCTCCGTAACTGGAGCCTTGTCTCCTATCGCAGGATTCCTCGTACCCCTTTGGCTCCACAAGCTGGCCTGGCCTTGCCTACTCGGTCCTTAGCTCACCCTTTGACCTCTTCTAATGATTTCTCTCTTTCTGTGTGTGATCTCTCTCCCCCTCAGTCACTCGGCTCGGTGAGGACAGCGAGGAGAGGGCGACTAACCGTCGGTTACCAGCACCGACCCCACTGGCCAGTACCACCGTGTACAACCACAAGCATTCATTACAGCGTCATGTGCGAAGTGCTGAGAGCACTGTGCCAACGTGAGAGGAGCCCTGACAAAAGGACACGCTGCCCTCCCAGCACCAAGTGCCCTCGCTCACACTTCACATCTTACAGACTCTGTGTTCTTTTCTGTTTTTAGGTGAATTGGATTTTAATTTCTGGCAGAGACTAATCCCGTAGGATTTTATACGGTTTTTAATGAGGAAGTGGGGTGGGAGGGTAGGGAAGAGGTTTGAGGTTCAAAGCCCTAATCTGCCTGTTGTAGTTTGATCCTGGGCTGCAGCTCTCCTCGCGCATGATCAGCAGGATGTGGAACTGCAGTTCGATCCTAGTGCTTCATAGTGGTGGCAGATTGTGTGTCTTGGGGTGTAGTTCATAAACCAGAGTGAGTAAAGCATTGCATGGACAAGGGGATAGTGCCAGGCTACCAGCTGGACCCTTGTGGGCCTGGGCAGGGGAGAGGGTGGGAGGGGAGGGGGGAGATTAGCAGATGGGTGGGGTTGGAGGCTGCATGAACCTGGAGGCACACCTACTCAACTTGGTAATGAAGCCACAAAGTCCCTGTGAGAGAAGAGGGGATCACTAGCCAAGGAGACCATGGCTGATGGAGCAGAGAATCAGAGGTTTGATTCAACTAAGGACTGCTTCCCTTCCCCTCCTTCCCGACCCCACCCTCTCAGCACTACTGGGGGAGGGAGCAGCAATGGCCAGACTCATCACAGCCTACGACAGTCTATCTACCACAAAGATAGGAGGGTGGCTGGTAGGCTAGTGATCACATTTAACACTAAAGCATATCAGGGTCCAGGGAAGGTCAAGCCTGCCTGGTTCAGCTCAAATCAGGGACAGAGATTGCATTCAATAACTAGTCAGCTGTGGATGGAGTCGTAACCAAGCACGCAGAGTTTATCGCTGGGGTCATCCTGTTGTGACCTTCTCCGAACCAGTGGGAGAATTTTTGGAGAGAATTGGGAGGTCAGTCATGCGCGGGGGGTGTGCGAATAGGCATTGTGGGCTGCGATGGGTGGTCCTGGGCCCACCGTCTATCTCTGTTCCCTCTCAGTGATGGAATGTGAGGAATAGGGGGTTTCCTGGAGTGTACTGTCAGTCAGCATTCTGTACATTGCTGCCCACTTCTCGTAGAGAAGTGATGGGTGATTGTAGGCCAGTGTGGATAATACATCTCCCACCTCACCATCTCCTTCCCAGCGATAGGATACAAGTTATCATTCTGGTTGTCCCCGGATCCTCGTCCCAGACCCACGCAAGTTTAGAATGTGCTGCTAATGGGATAAATTTGGTACAAATCATTTAGGGGCTTATTTGCAGGAAGTTGTTTTCAGTCGAACCGCATGGGGTACTAAGTGATCGGGACAGCCTGATGCAGGTTCTCCACTGGTTTCGCATTTTAATTATGAAACTGGAAAGACTTGTGTGTGGGAATCATTGGTGATCCCTGGACACAGCAGAGAGCCACTCTCACTACATTAAACAGGAGCAGTTTGCTGCTTCCTCTCTGCTCATCTCAGACTGGAACTCGTGAATTTGTACAACCAAAGACGTATATTTTGTGCTCCAGGGTTCATTAAAGTTTACTTTTCATTTTATAAACGACCATGGTGTTTTTCATTGCCTCTGGTTTGATCGGGGATTCCAAACTGCTGGGTCTTTGTACGTGACGTGCTTCTCTGAAAGGAAGACTTGTATTTGTGTGACATCTTTGACAAGAATAGTCCAAAGTAGAGGTACTTTGTAGCCAATATCATACTTTACAGCTCCCCTTATAGCTGCAGCAATGTAGTCAGAAATTACAGGAATAGCCCACAAGCTCGGACCAACTGGTATCAGAACATTTCCCCACCTGTATTCATCCCTCCAGATTATCTGCTTCTTCTGTTGCTCAATAAGACCATAATGATGTAGAAGTAGACCATTCAGCTCATCAAGTCTGCCAATCCATTCATTGAGATCTGATGATCCTCAAATCCACTTCCCTGCATTTCTTGATAACCCTCAATTCAGGAACTAATTTAAAATTTGGCCATCTCAGCCTTGAACGTGCTTAATGGCCCAGCTTTGACCGCCCTCTCTGGTAAAGAATGCCACAGATTCACTCCTTTTAGAAGAATTATCCTTTCAGCTGTCCTAAGGATCTTGTATGTTTCAGTAAGGCCACTTCTCAAATTTCTAAACACCAGTGAGTACAGACCCAATCTACTCAAAAGCTGTCCATAACACAGGGAGGTAATGGCCGAGTGGTATTGTCACTGGACCATTACAGATCCAGGTAATGTTCAGGGAGCCAGGGTTCAAATCTTGGCATGGCTAATGGCTAAATTTGGATTCAATAAAAACCTGAAATTAGGTGTCTAATGATTGCCATGAATTCATTGTTGATTGTTGGAAAATGCTGACATCCAGTTCGCTGACATCCCTTTGGGAATGAAACTGCCATCGTGTGCTGGCCACTGACGCCTTCGACATGTGAAGGAATAATAAAAAAGACAGTCCCTCTATATCCACGATTGGCCAAGTGAACCTTTTCTGGAAAGCCTCCAATACCAGTATATCTTCCTCGGATAACACACGCAAGTGTTTACAATACTCCAGCTGTCGTCTGCACATATTTTCTAAAGTTATATCTAATTCAATCTAACTGTGATCGTGGAAGGCAGGAGAATAATAGTCCTTCTCTGAGAAGGCAAGAGGAGGCGGCCATTCGGCTCAATTCTGTTTTACTATTAAATCAGACTCAGGCTTGAGGTCCCTTGCTATTGCTGCCTCAAGAAAATCAAGTCTTGTCTGAAAATTTGGTCTAATGCTGCATCCACAGGTGTTTGGGAGAGAGGGGTCCAGATTTTCACTGTCCATTGAGTGAAGTTCAGTCTGGAAGCTTGAATTAATTACTGCATCTTAACTTTATCTTACAAGTTATGTTCCAGCAAAGCTGCAAGAGCACATTTTGACTCACACCCACCACGTGGCAGCTCACATCAATTAAAAATATTGCTTCTGTTTATCAAGGTCTTTTTTATACACTTGATATGTAGCTGTTTCTGGCTGGTACTTGTTGCCTGTCCCCAGTTGCCCTTGAGAATGTGGTGGTGAACTGCCACTCGAACCTGTCAGTGTCGGTAAACCCATGGTGCCATCAGGAAGGAAATTGAGGATTTTGACCCAGTGACGGTGAGGGAACGGTGATACATTTCCAAGTCAGGATGGTGAGTGATTTGGAGGGGAATGTGCAGGGGGTGGTGTTCCCATGTACCTGCTGCCCTTGTCCTTCTCAATGGAAGTGGTTGCGGGTTTGGAAGGTGCTGCCTGAGGATCTTTGGTGAATTTCTGCAGAGCATCTTGTAGATAGTACACACTGCTGCGACTGAGCCTCGGTGGTGGAGGGAGTGGGATGTACAGGCACCTTCCAAACACACAATCACTACCATCCAGAAGGACAAGTGCAGCAGATACATGGGAACACCAGCCCCTGCAAGTTCCCCTCCAAACCACTCAGTATCCTGACTTGGAAATGTATCGCTGTTCCTTCACTGGGTCAAAATCCTGGAATTCCCTCCCTCAGGGCTTTGTGGGTCAACCTCCAACAGGAAGATTGCAGTGATTCAAGAAGGCAGCTCACCCCAACCTTCTCAAGGGACAATGAGGGACAGGCAATAAATGCTGGGCCCAGCCTGTGATGGCCAAATCCGATGAGTGAATTTGAGAAATGAAACGGAAATACATACTTTTAAGAAGCGCCGTTAGTCTGTGCTATTATTTACGACCTGGAGTTGTGCCTCGGCAAAAGATGGCTTCCCCAGCAGACTGTCACTCCTTAGGACAGTGCCCACTCCCTCAGCACTGACCCTCCGACAGTGCCCACTCCCTCAGCACTGACCCTCCGACAGTGCCCACTCCCTCAGCACTGACCCTCCGACAGTGTCCACTCCCTCAGCACTGACCCTCTGACAGTGCCCACTCCCTCAGCACTGACCCTCCGACAGTGCCCACTCCCTCAGCACTGACCCTCTGACAGTGCCCACTCCCTCAGCACTGACCCTCTGACAGTGCGGCGCTCCCTCAGCACTGACCCTCTGACAGTGCCCACTCCCTCAGCACTGACCTTCCGACAGTGCGGCGCTCCCTCAGCACTGACCCTCCGACAGTGCCCACTCCCTCAGCACTGACCCTCCGACAGTGCCCACTCCCTCAGCACTGACCCTCTGACAGTGCCCACTCCCTCAGCACTGACCTTCCGACAGTGCCCACTCACTCAGTACTGACCCTCCGACAGTGCCCACTCCCTCAGCACTGACCCTCCGAGAGTGCCCACTCACTCAGTACTGACCCTCCGACAGTGCCCGCTCCCTCAGCACTGACCCTCTGACAGTGCCCACTCCCTCAGCACTGACCTTCCGACAGTGCCCACTCCCTCAGCACTGACCCTCCGACAGTGCCCACTCCCTCAGCACTGACCCTCCGACAGTGCCCACTCCCTCAGCACTGACCCTCCGACAGTGCCCGCTCCCTCAGCACTGACCCTCCGACAGTGCCCGCTCCCTCAGCACTGACCCTCCGACAGTATCCGCTTCCTCAGCACTGACCCTCCGACAGTGCCCGCTCCCTCAGCACTGACCCTCCGACAGTATCCGCTTCCTCAGCACTGACCCTCCGACAGTATCCGCTTCCTCAGCACTGACCCCCCGACAGTGCCCACTCCCTCAGCACTGACCCCCCGACAGTGCCCACTCCCTCAGCACTGACCCTCCGACAGTGCCCGCTCCCTCAGCACTGACCCTCTGACAGTGCCCACTCCCTCAGCACTGACCCTCCGACAGTGCCCGCTACCTCAGCACTGACCCTCCGACAGTGCCCGCTCCCTCAGCACTGACCCTCCGACAGTGCCCACTCCCTCAGCACTGACCCTCCGACAGTGCCCGCTCCCTCAGCACTGACCCTCCGACAGTGCCCACTCCCTCAGCACTGACCCTCTGACAGTGCCCGCTCCCTCAGCACTGACCCTCCGACAGTGCCCACTCCCTCAGCACTGACCCTCCGACAGTGCCCACTCCCTCAGCACTGACCCCCCGACAGTGCCCACTCCCTCAGCACTGACCCCCCGACAGTGCCCAATTCCCTCAGCACTGACCCCCCGACAGTGCCCGCTCCCTCAGCACTGACCCCCCGACAGTGCCCACTCCCTCAGCACTGACCCTCCGACAGTGCCCACTCCCTCAGCACTGACCCCCCGACAGTGCCCACTCCCTCAGCACTGACCCTCCGACAGTATCCGCTTCCTCAGCACTGACCCTCTGACAGTATCCGCTCCCTCAGCACTGACCCTCCGACAGTATCCGCTTCCTCAGCACTGACCCTCCGACAGTGCCCACTCCCTCAGCACTGACCCTCCGACACTGCCCACTCCCTCAGCACTGACCTTCTGACAGTGTCCGCTTCCTCAGCACTGACCCCCCGACGGTGCCCACTCCCTCAGCACTGACCCTCCGACAGTGCCCAATTCCCTCAGCACTGACCCCCCGACAGTGCCCAATTCCCTCAGCACTGACCCTCCGACAGTGCCCACTCCCTCAGCATTGACCCTCCGACAGTGCCCGCTCCCTCAGCACTGACCGTCCGACAGTGTCCGCTCCCTCAGCACTGACCCTCCGACAGTGCCCAATTCCCTCAGCACTGACCCTCCGACAGTGCCCACTCCCTCAGCATTGACCCTCCGACAGTGCCCGCTCCCTCAGCACTGACCCTCCGACAGTGTCCGCTCCCTCAGCACTGACCCTCCGACAGTGCCCGCTCCCTCAGCACTGACCCTCCGACAGTGCCCGCTCCCTCGGCACTGACCCTCCGACAGTGCCCGCTCCCTCGGCACTGACCCTCCGACAGTGCCCGCTCCCTCGGCACTGGCCCTCCGACAGTGCCCACTCCCTCGGCACTGACCCTCCGACAGTGCCCGCTCCCTCGGCACTGACCCTCCGACAGTGCCCAATTCCCTCAGCACTGATCCTCCGACAGTGCCCAATTCCCTCAGCACCGACCCTCCGACAGTGCCTGCTCCCTCAGCACTGACCCTCCGACAGTGCCCAATTCACTCAGCACTGACCCTCCGACAGTGCCCACTCCCTCAGCACCGACCCTCCGACAGTGCCCACTCCCTCAGCACTGACCCTCTGACAGTGCCCGCTCCCTCAGCACTGACCCTCTGACAGTGCCCGCTCCCTCAGCACTGACCCTCTGACAGTGCCCGCTCCCTCAGCACTGACCCTCCGACAGTGCAGCACTCCCTCAGCACTGACCCTCCGACAGTGCCCACTCTCTGCACTGATCCTCCGATAGTGCCCGCTCCCTTAGCACTGACCCTCTGACAATGCGACGCTCCCTCAGCACTGATCGTCTGACATTGCGGCACTCCCTCAGCATTGACCCTCCAACAGTGAGGCACTCCCTCAGCACTGACCCGCCAACAGTGCCCACTCCCTCAGCACTGACCTTCCGACAGTGCGGCGCCCCCTCAGCAATGACCCTCCGACAGTGCCCACTCCCTCAGCACTGACCCGCCAACAGTGCCCACTCCCTCAGCACTGACCCTCCGACAGTGCAGCACTCCCTCAGCAGTGACCCTCCGACAGTGCGGCGCTCCCTCAGCACTGACCCGCCAACAGTGCCCACTCCCTCAGCACTGACCCTCCGACAGTGCGGCGCTCCCTCAGCACTGACCCGCCAACAGTGCCCACTCCCTCAGCACTGACCCTCCGACAGTGCAGCGCTCCCTCAGCACTGACCCTCCGACAGTGCGGCGCTCCCTCAGCACTGACCCTCCGACAGTGCGGCGCTCCCTCAGCACTGACCCTCCGACAGTGCGGCGCTCCCTCAGCACTGACCCTCCAACAGTGAGGCACTCCCTCAGCACTGACAATCTGACAGTGCCTGCCCCCTCAGCAATGACCCTCCGACAGTGCCCACTCCCTCAGCACTGACCCGCCGACAGTGCCCACTCCCTCAGCACTGACTCTCCGACAGTGCGACGCCACCTCAGCACTGACCCTCTGACAGCGCAGTACTCCCTCAGCACTGACCCTCCGACACTGTCAACTCCCTCAGCACTGACCCTCCGACAGTGCAACACTCCCTCAGCACTGACCCTCCAACAGTGCCCACTCCCTCAGCACTGACCCTCCGACAGTGCGGCGCTCCCTCAGCAGTGACCCTCCGACAGTGCGGCACTCCCTCAGCACTGACTTTCTGACAGTGCCCACTCCCTCAGCACTGACCCTCCGACAGTGCGGCGCTCCCTCAGCACTGACCTTCCGACAGTGCAGCACTCCCTCAGCACTGACCGTCTGACAGTGCCCGCTCCCTCAGCACTGACCCGCCAACAGCGCCCACTCCCTCAGCACTGACCTTCCGACAGTGCCCGCTCCCTCAGCACTGACGCGCCAACAGTGCCCGCTCCCTCAGCACTGACGCGCCAACAGTGCCCACTCCCTCAGCACTGTCCCTCCGACAGTGCGGCGCTCCCTCAGCACTGTCCCTCCGACAGTGCGGCGCTCCCTCAGCACTGTCCCTCCGACAGTGCGGCGCTCCCTCAGCACTGACCCTCCGACAGTGCCCACTCTTTCAGCACTGACACTCCGACAGTGCCCACTCCCTCAGCACTGACCCTCCGACGGTGCGGCACTCCCTCAGCACTGACACTCCGACCGTGCCCATTCCCTCAGCACTCACTCTCCGACAGTGCGACGGAACCTCAGCACTGACCCTCTGACAGCGCAATACTCCCTCAGCACTGACCCTCCGACAGTGCGACACTCCCTCAGCACTGACCTTCCGACAGTGCCCGTTCCCTCAGCACTGACCCTCCGACACTGCCAACTCCCTCAGCACTGACCCTCCGACACTGCCAACTCCCTCAGAACTGACCCTCCGACAGTGCGACACTCCCTCAGCGCTTACCTTCCGACACTGCCAACTCCCTCAGCACTGACCCTCCGACAGTGCCCACTCCCTCAGCACTGACCCCCCGACAGTGCCCACTCCCTCAGCACTGACCCCCCGACAGTGCCCAATTCCCTCAGCACTGACCCCCCGACAGTGCCCGCTCCCTCAGCACTGACCCCCCGACAGTGCCCACTCCCTCAGCACTGACCCTCCGACAGTGCCCACTCCCTCAGCACTGACCCCCCGACAGTGCCCACTCCCTCAGCACTGACCCTCCGACAGTATCCGCTTCCTCAGCACTGACCCTCTGACAGTATCCGCTCCCTCAGCACTGACCCTCCGACAGTATCCGCTTCCTCAGCACTGACCCTCCGACAGTGCCCACTCCCTCAGCACTGACCCTCCGACAGTGCCCACTCCCTCAGCACTGACCCTCCGACAGTGCCCACTCCCTCAGCACTGACCCCCCGACAGTGCCCACTCCCTCAGCACTGACCCTCCGACAGTATCCGCTTCCTCAGCACTGACCCTCTGACAGTATCCGCTCCCTCAGCACTGACCCTCCGACAGTATCCGCTTCCTCAGCACTGACCCTCCGACAGTGCCCACTCCCTCAGCACTGACCCTCCGACACTGCCCACTCCCTCAGCACTGACCTTCTGACAGTGTCCGCTTCCTCAGCACTGACCCCCCGACGGTGCCCACTCCCTCAGCACTGACCCTCCGACAGTGCCCAATTCCCTCAGCACTGACCCCCCGACAGTGCCCAATTCCCTCAGCACTGACCCTCCGACAGTGCCCACTCCCTCAGCATTGACCCTCCGACAGTGCCCGCTCCCTCAGCACTGACCGTCCGACAGTGTCCGCTCCCTCAGCACTGACCCTCCGACAGTGCCCAATTCCCTCAGCACTGACCCTCCGACAGTGCCCACTCCCTCAGCATTGACCCTCCGACAGTGCCCGCTCCCTCAGCACTGACCCTCCGACAGTGTCCGCTCCCTCAGCACTGACCCTCCGACAGTGCCCGCTCCCTCAGCACTGACCCTCCGACAGTGCCCGCTCCCTCGGCACTGACCCTCCGACAGTGCCCGCTCCCTCGGCACTGACCCTCCGACAGTGCCCGCTCCCTCGGCACTGGCCCTCCGACAGTGCCCACTCCCTCGGCACTGACCCTCCGACAGTGCCCGCTCCCTCGGCACTGACCCTCCGACAGTGCCCAATTCCCTCAGCACTGATCCTCCGACAGTGCCCAATTCCCTCAGCACCGACCCTCCGACAGTGCCTGCTCCCTCAGCACTGACCCTCCGACAGTGCCCAATTCACTCAGCACTGACCCTCCGACAGTGCCCACTCCCTCAGCACCGACCCTCCGACAGTGCCCACTCCCTCAGCACTGACCCTCTGACAGTGCCCGCTCCCTCAGCACTGACCCTCTGACAGTGCCCGCTCCCTCAGCACTGACCCTCTGACAGTGCCCGCTCCCTCAGCACTGACCCTCCGACAGTGCAGCACTCCCTCAGCACTGACCCTCCGACAGTGCCCACTCTCTGCACTGATCCTCCGATAGTGCCCGCTCCCTTAGCACTGACCCTCTGACAATGCGACGCTCCCTCAGCACTGATCGTCTGACATTGCGGCACTCCCTCAGCATTGACCCTCCAACAGTGAGGCACTCCCTCAGCACTGACCCGCCAACAGTGCCCACTCCCTCAGCACTGACCTTCCGACAGTGCGGCGCCCCCTCAGCAATGACCCTCCGACAGTGCCCACTCCCTCAGCACTGACCCGCCAACAGTGCCCACTCCCTCAGCACTGACCCTCCGACAGTGCAGCACTCCCTCAGCAGTGACCCTCCGACAGTGCGGCGCTCCCTCAGCACTGACCCGCCAACAGTGCCCACTCCCTCAGCACTGACCCTCCGACAGTGCGGCGCTCCCTCAGCACTGACCCGCCAACAGTGCCCACTCCCTCAGCACTGACCCTCCGACAGTGCAGCGCTCCCTCAGCACTGACCCTCCGACAGTGCGGCGCTCCCTCAGCACTGACCCTCCGACAGTGCGGCGCTCCCTCAGCACTGACCCTCCGACAGTGCGGCGCTCCCTCAGCACTGACCCTCCAACAGTGAGGCACTCCCTCAGCACTGACAATCTGACAGTGCCTGCCCCCTCAGCAATGACCCTCCGACAGTGCCCACTCCCTCAGCACTGACCCGCCGACAGTGCCCACTCCCTCAGCACTGACTCTCCGACAGTGCGACGCCACCTCAGCACTGACCCTCTGACAGCGCAGTACTCCCTCAGCACTGACCCTCCGACACTGTCAACTCCCTCAGCACTGACCCTCCGACAGTGCAACACTCCCTCAGCACTGACCCTCCAACAGTGCCCACTCCCTCAGCACTGACCCTCCGACAGTGCGGCGCTCCCTCAGCAGTGACCCTCCGACAGTGCGGCACTCCCTCAGCACTGACTTTCTGACAGTGCCCACTCCCTCAGCACTGACCCTCCGACAGTGCGGCGCTCCCTCAGCACTGACCTTCCGACAGTGCAGCACTCCCTCAGCACTGACCGTCTGACAGTGCCCGCTCCCTCAGCACTGACCCGCCAACAGCGCCCACTCCCTCAGCACTGACCTTCCGACAGTGCCCGCTCCCTCAGCACTGACGCGCCAACAGTGCCCGCTCCCTCAGCACTGACGCGCCAACAGTGCCCACTCCCTCAGCACTGTCCCTCCGACAGTGCGGCGCTCCCTCAGCACTGTCCCTCCGACAGTGCGGCGCTCCCTCAGCACTGTCCCTCCGACAGTGCGGCGCTCCCTCAGCACTGACCCTCCGACAGTGCCCACTCTTTCAGCACTGACACTCCGACAGTGCCCACTCCCTCAGCACTGACCCTCCGACGGTGCGGCACTCCCTCAGCACTGACACTCCGACCGTGCCCATTCCCTCAGCACTCACTCTCCGACAGTGCGACGGAACCTCAGCACTGACCCTCTGACAGCGCAATACTCCCTCAGCACTGACCCTCCGACAGTGCGACACTCCCTCAGCACTGACCTTCCGACAGTGCCCGTTCCCTCAGCACTGACCCTCCGACACTGCCAACTCCCTCAGCACTGACCCTCCGACACTGCCAACTCCCTCAGAACTGACCCTCCGACAGTGCGACACTCCCTCAGCACTTACCTTCCGACACTGCCAACTCCCTCAGCACTGACCCTCCGACACTGCCAACTCCCTCAGAACTGACCCTCTGACAGTGCGGCACTCCCTCAGCACTGACCCTCTGACAGTGCGGCACTCCCTCAGCACTGACCCTCTGACAGTATCCGCTTCCTCAGCACTGACCCCCCGACAGTGCCCACTCCCTCAGCACTGACCTTCTGACAGTGCCCACTCCCTCAGCACTGACCCTCTGACAGTGTCCGCTTCCTCAGCACTGACCCCCCGACAGTGCCCACTCCCTCAGCACTGACCTTCTGACAGTGCCCGCTCCCTCAGCACTGACCCTCCGACAGTGCCCGCTTCCTCAGCACTGACCCCCCGACAGTGCCCACTCCCTCAGCACTGACCCTCTGACAGTGTCCGCTTCCTCAGCACTGACCCCCCGACAGTGCCCACTCCCTCAGCACTGACCTTCTGACAGTGTCCGCTCCCTCAGCACTGACCCTCTGACAGTGCCCAATTCCCTCAGCATTGACCCTCCGACAGTGCCCAATTCCCTCAGCACTGACCCTCCGACAGTGCCCAATTCCCTCAGCACTGACCCTCCGACAGTGCCCAATTCCCTCAGCACTGACCCCCCGACAGTGCCCAATTCCCTCAGCACTGACCCTCCGACAGTGCCCAATTCCCTCAGCACTGACCCCCCGACAGTGCCCAATTCCCTCAGCACTGACCCTCCGACAGTGCCCAATTCCCTCAGCACTGACCCTCCGACAGTGCCCAATTCCCTCAGCACTGACCCTCCGACAGTGCCCAATTCCCTCAGCACTGACCTTCCGACAGTGCCCAATTCCCTCAGCACTGACCCTCCGACAGTGCCCAATTCCCTCAGCACTGACCCTCCGACAGTGCCCACTCCCTCAGCACTGACCCTCCGACAGTGCCCGCTCCCTCAGCACTGACCCTCCGACAGTGTCCGCTCCCTCAGCACTGACCCTCCGACAGTGCCCGCTCCCTCAGCACTGACCCTCCGACAGTGCCCGCTCCCTCGGCACTGACCCTCCGACAGTGCCCGCTCCCTCGGCACTGACCCTCCGACAGTGCCCGCTCCCTCGGCACTGGCCCTCCGACAGTGCCCACTCCCTCAGCACTGACCTTCTGACAGTATCCGCTTCCTCGGCACTGACCCCCCGACAGTGCCCACACCCTCAGCACTGACCCCCCGACAGTGCCCACACCCTCAGCACTGACCCTCCAACACTGCGGCATTCCCTCAGCACTGACCCTCCGACAGTGCCCAATTCCCTCAGCACTGACCCTCCGACAGTGCCCACTCCCTCAGCACTGACCCTCCGACAGTGCCCGCTCCCTCAGCACTGACCCTCCGACAGTGTCCGCTCCCTCAGCACTGACCCTCCGACAGTGCCCGCTCCCTCAGCACTGACCCTCCGACAGTGCCCGCTCCCTCAGCACTGACCCTCCGACAGTGCCCGCTCCCTCGGCACTGACACTCCGACAGTGCCCGCTCCCTCGGCACTGACCCTCCGACAGTGCCCGCTCCCTCGGCACTGGCCCTCCGACAGTGCCCACTCCCTCAGCACTGACCTTCTGACAGTATCCGCTTCCTCGGCACTGACCCCCCGACAGTGCCCACACCCTCAGCACTGACCCCCCGACAGTGCCCACACCCTCAGCACTGACCCTCCAACACTGCGGCATTCCCTCAGCACTGACCCTCCGACAGTGCCCAATTCCCTCAGCACTGACCCTCCGACAGTGCCCACTCCCTCAGCATTGACCCTCCGACAGTGCCCAATTCCCTCAGCACTGACCTTCCGACAGTGCCCAATTCCCTCAGCACTGACCCTCCGACAGTGCCCAATTCCCTCAGCACTGACCCTCCGACAGTGCCCACTCCCTCAGCACTGACCCTCCGACAGTGCCCGCTCCCTCAGCACTGACCCTCCGACAGTGTCCGCTCCCTCAGCACTGACCCTCCGACAGTGCCCGCTCCCTCAGCACTGACCCTCCGACAGTGCCCGCTCCCTCGGCACTGACCCTCCGACAGTGCCCGCTCCCTCGGCACTGACCCTCCGACAGTGCCCGCTCCCTCGGCACTGGCCCTCCGACAGTGCCCACTCCCTCAGCACTGACCTTCTGACAGTATCCGCTTCCTCGGCACTGACCCCCCGACAGTGCCCACACCCTCAGCACTGACCCCCCGACAGTGCCCACACCCTCAGCACTGACCCTCCAACACTGCGGCATTCCCTCAGCACTGACCCTCCGACAGTGCCCAATTCCCTCAGCACTGACCCTCCGACAGTGCCCACTCCCTCAGCACTGAACATCCGACAGTGCCCGCTCCCTCAGCACTGACCCTCCGACAGTGTCCGCTCCCTCAGCACTGACCCTCCGACAGTGCCCGCTCCCTCAGCACTGACCCTCCGACAGTGCCCGCTCCCTCAGCACTGACCCTCCGACAGTGCCCGCTCCCTCGGCACTGACACTCCGACAGTGCCCGCTCCCTCGGCACTGACCCTCCGACAGTGCCCGCTCCCTCGGCACTGGCCCTCCGACAGTGCCCACTCCCTCAGCACTGACCTTCTGACAGTATCCGCTTCCTCGGCACTGACCCCCCGACAGTGCCCACACCCTCAGCACTGACCCCCCGACAGTGCCCACACCCTCAGCACTGACCCTCCAACACTGCGGCATTCCCTCAGCACTGACCCTCCGACAGTGCCCAATTCCCTCAGCACTGACCCTCCGACAGTGCCCACTCCCTCAGCATTGACCCTCCGACAGTGCCCAATTCCCTCAGCACTGACCCTCCGACAGTGCCCAATTCCCTCAGCACTGACCCTCCGACAGTGCCCACTCCCTCAGCACTGACCCTCCGACAGTGCCCGCTCCCTCAGCACTGACCCTCCGACAGTGCCCGCTCCCTCAGCACTGACCCTCCGACAGTGCCCGCTCCCTCGGCACTGACCCTCCGACAGTGCCCGCTCCCTCGGCACTGACCCTCCGACAGTGCCCGCTCCCTCGGCACTGACCCTCCGACAGTGCCCGCTCCCTCGGCACTGGCCCTCCGACAGTGCCCGCTCCCTCGGCACTGACCCTCCGACAGTGCCCGCTCCCTCGGCACTGACCCTCCGACAGTGCCCGCTCCCTCGGCACTGACCCTCCGACAGTGCCCACTCCCTCGGCACTGACCCTCCGACAGTGCCCGCTCCCTCGGCACTGACCCTCCGACAGTGCCCAATTCCCTCAGCACTGACCCTCCGACAGTGCCCAATTCCCTCAGCACTGACCCTCCGACAGTGCCCACTCCCTCAGCACCGACCCTCCGACAGTGCCGGCTCCCTCAGCACTGACCCTCCGACAGTGCCCAATTCCCTCAGCACTGACCCTCCGACAGTGCCCACTCCCTCAGCACCGACCCTCCGACAGTGCCCACTCCCTCAGCACTGACCCTCTGACAGTGCCCGCTCCCTCAGCACTGACCCTCTGACAGTGCCCGCTCCCTCAGCACTGACCCTCTGACAGTGCCCGCTCCCTCAGCACTGACCCTCCGACAGTGCAGCACTCCCTCAGCACTGACCCTCCGACAGTGCGGCACTCCCTCAGCACTGACCCTCCGACAGTGCCCACTCTCTGCACTGATCCTCCGATAGTGCCCGCTCCCTTAGCACTGACCCTCTGACAATGCGGCGCTCCCTCAGCACTGACCCTCCGACAGTGCGACGCTCCCTCAGCACTGATCGTCTGACATTGCGGCACTCCCTCAGCATTGACCCTCCAACAGTGAGGCACTCCCTCAGCACTGACCCTCTGACAGTGCCCGCTCCCTCAGCACTGACCTTCCGACAGTGCCCACTCCCTCAGCACTGACCCGCCAACAGTGCCCACTCCCTCAGCACTGACCTTCCGACAGTGCGGCGCCCCCTCAGCAATGACCCTCCGACAGTGCCCACTCCCTCAGCACTGACCCGCCAACAGTGCCCACTCCCTCAGCACTGACCCTCCGACAGTGCAGCACTCCCTCAGCAGTGACCCTCCGACAGTGCGGCGCTCCCTCAGCACTGACCCGCCAACAGTGCCCACTCCCTCAGCACTGACCCTCCGACAGTGCGGCGCTCCCTCAGCACTGACCCGCCAACAGTGCCCACTCCCTCAGCACTGACCCTCCGACAGTGCAGCGCTCCCTCAGCACTGACCCTCCGACAGTGCGGCGCTCCCTCAGCACTGACCCTCCGACAGTGCGGCGCTCCCTCAGCACTGACCCTCCGACAGTGCGGCGCTCCCTCAGCACTGACCCTCCAACAGTGAGGCACTCCCTCAGCACTGACAATCTGACAGTGCCTGCCCCCTCAGCAATGACCCTCCGACAGTGCCCACTCCCTCAGCACTGACCCGCCGACAGTGCCCACTCCCTCAGCACTGACTCTCCGACAGTGCGACGCCACCTCAGCACTGACCCTCTGACAGCGCAGTACTCCCTCAGCACTGACCCTCTGACACTGTCAACTCCCTCAGCACTGACCCTCTGACAGTGCCCGCTCCCTCAGCACTGACCCTCCGACAGTGCAGCACTCCCTCAGCACTGACCCTCCGACAGTGCGGCACTCCCTCAGCACTGACCCTCCGACAGTGCCCACTCTCTGCACTGATCCTCCGATAGTGCCCGCTCCCTTAGCACTGACCCTCTGACAATGCGGCGCTCCCTCAGCACTGACCCTCCGACAGTGCGACGCTCCCTCAGCACTGATCGTCTGACATTGCGGCACTCCCTCAGCATTGACCCTCCAACAGTGAGGCACTCCCTCAGCACTGACCCTCTGACAGTGCCCGCTCCCTCAGCACTGACCTTCCGACAGTGCCCACTCCCTCAGCACTGACCCGCCAACAGTGCCCACTCCCTCAGCACTGACCTTCCGACAGTGCGGCGCCCCCTCAGCAATGACCCTCCGACAGTGCCCACTCCCTCAGCACTGACCCGCCAACAGTGCCCACTCCCTCAGCACTGACCCTCCGACAGTGCAGCACTCCCTCAGCAGTGACCCTCCGACAGTGCGGCGCTCCCTCAGCACTGACCCGCCAACAGTGCCCACTCCCTCAGCACTGACCCTCCGACAGTGCGGCGCTCCCTCAGCACTGACCCGCCAACAGTGCCCACTCCCTCAGCACTGACCCTCCGACAGTGCAGCGCTCCCTCAGCACTGACCCTCCGACAGTGCGGCGCTCCCTCAGCACTGACCCTCCGACAGTGCGGCGCTCCCTCAGCACTGACCCTCCGACAGTGCGGCGCTCCCTCAGCACTGACCCTCCAACAGTGAGGCACTCCCTCAGCACTGACAATCTGACAGTGCCTGCCCCCTCAGCAATGACCCTCCGACAGTGCCCACTCCCTCAGCACTGACCCGCCGACAGTGCCCACTCCCTCAGCACTGACTCTCCGACAGTGCGACGCCACCTCAGCACTGACCCTCTGACAGCGCAGTACTCCCTCAGCACTGACCCTCTGACACTGTCAACTCCCTCAGCACTGACCCTCCGACAGTGCAACACTCCCTCAGCACTGACCCTCCAACAGTGCCCACTCCCTCAGCACTGACCCTCCGACAGTGCGGCGCTCCCTCAGCAGTGACCCTCCGACAGTGCGGCACTCCCTCAGCACTGACTTTCTGACAGTGCCCACTCCCTCAGCACTGACCCTCCGACAGTGCGGCGCTCCCTCAGCACTGACCTTCCGACAGTGCAGCACTCCCTCAGCACTGACAGTCTGACAGTGCCCGCTCCCTCAGCACTGACCCGCCAACAGCGCCCACTCCCTCAGCACTGACCTTCCGACAGTGCCCGCTCCCTCAGCACTGACGCGCCAACAGTGCCCGCTCCCTCAGCACTGACGCGCCAACAGTGCCCACTCCCTCAGCACTGTCCCTCCGACAGTGCGGCGCTCCCTCAGCACTGTCCCTCCGACAGTGCGGCGCTCCCTCAGCACTGTCCCTCCGACAGTGCGGCGCTCCCTCAGCACTGTCCCTCCGACAGTGCGGCGCTCCCTCAGCACTGACCCTCCGACAGTGCCCACTCTTTCAGCACTGACACTCCGACAGTGCCCACTCCCTCAGCACTGACCCTCCGACGGTGCGGCACTCCCTCAGCACTGACACTCCGACCGTGCCCATTCCCTCAGCACTCACTCTCCGACAGTGCGACGGAACCTCAGCACTGACCCTCTGACAGCGCAATACTCCCTCAGCACTGACCCTCCGACAGTGCGACACTCCCTCAGCACTGACCTTCCGACAGTGCCCGTTCCCTCAGCACTGACCCTCCGACACTGCCAACTCCCTCAGCACTGACCCTCCGACACTGCCAACTCCCTCAGAACTGACCCTCCGACAGTGCGACACTCCCTCAGCACTTACCTTCCGACACTGCCAACTCCCTCAGCACTGACCCTCCGACACTGCCAACTCCCTCAGAACTGACCCTCTGACAGTGCGGCACTCCCTCAGCACTGACCCTCTGACAGTGCGGCACTCCCTCAGCACTGACCCTCTGACAGTGCGGCACGCCCTCAGCACTGACCTTCCGACAGTGCCCGTTCCCTCAGCACTGACCCTCCGACACTGCCAACTCCCTCAGCACTGACCCTCCGACACTGCCAACTCCCTCAGAACTGACCCTCTGACAGTGCGGCACTCCCTCAGCACTGACCCTCTGACAGTGCAGCACGCCCTCAGCACTGACCTTCCGACAGTGCCAACTCCCTCAGCACTGACCTTCCGACAGTGCCCACTCCCTCAGCACTGACCCTCCGACAGTGCAGCACTCCCTCAGCACTGACCCTCCGACAGTGCGGCACTCCCTCAGCACTGACCCGCCAACAGTGCCCGCTCCCTCAGCACTGACACTCCGACAGTGCGGCGCCCCTCAGCACTGACCCTCCGACAGTGCCCGCTCCCTCAGCACTGACCCTCCGACAGTGAGGCACTCCCTCAGCACTGACCCTCTGACAGTGCCCGCTCCCTCAGCACTGACCCTCCGACAGTGCCCACTCCCTCAGCACTGACACTCCGACAGTGCGGCGCCCCTCAGCACTGACCCTCCGACAGTGCCCGCTCCCTCAGCATTGACCCTCCAACAGTGAGGCAGTCCCTCAGCACTGACCCTCTGACAGTGCCCGCTCCCTCAGCACTGACCTTCCGACAGTGCCCACTCCCTCAGCACTGACCATCCGATAGTGCGGCGCCCCCTCAGCACTGACCCGCCAACAGTGCCCTCTCCCTCAGCACTGACCCGCCAACAGTGCCCACTCCCTCAGCACTGACCCGCCAACAGTGCCCACTCCCTCAGCACTGACCCTCCGACAGTGCCCTCTCCCTCAGCACTGACCCTCCGACAGTGTGGCGCTCCCTCAGCAGTGACCCTCCGACAGTGCGGCACTCCCTCAGCACTGACCTTCTGACAGTGCCCACTCCCTCAGCACTGACCCTCCGACAGTGCGGCGCTCCCTCAGCACTGACCCGCCAACAGTGCCCACTCCCTTAGCACTGACCTTCCGACAGTGCGGCGCTCCCTCAGCACTGACCCTCCGACAGTGCGGCGCTCCCTCAGCACTGACCCTCCGACAGTGCGGCGCTCCCTCAGCACTGATCCTCTGACATTGCGGCACTCCCTCTGCATTGACCCTCCAACAGTGAGGCACTCCCTCAGCACTGACAATCTGACAGTGCCCGCTCCCTCAGCACTGACCTTCCGACAGTGCCCACTCCCTCAGCACTGACCATCCGACAGTGCGGCGCCCCCTCAGCAATGACCCTCTGACAGTGCCCACTCCCTCAGCACTGACCCGCCGACAGTGCCCGCTCCCTCAGCACTGACACTCCGACAGTGCCCACTCCCTCAGCACTGACACTCCGACAGTGCCCACTCCCTCAGCACTGACACTCCGACAGTGCCCACTCCCTCAGCACTGACCCTCCGACAGTGCGACGCCACCTCAGCACTGACCCTCCGACAGCGCAGTACTCCCTCAGCACTGACCCTCCGACAGTGCAGCACTCCCTCAGCACTGACCCTCTGACAGTGCGGCGCTCCCTCAGCACTGCCCATCCGACAGTGCGGCGCTCCCTCAGCACTGACCCGCCAACAGTGCCCACTCCCTCAGCACTGACCTTCCGACAGTGCGGCGCTCCCTCAGCACTGTCCCTCCAACAGTGCGGCGCTCCCTCAGCACTGACCCTCCGACAGTGCGGCGCTCCCTCAGCACTGACCCTCCGACAGTGCGGCGCTCCCTCAGCACTGACCCTCCGACAGTGCGGCGCTCCCTCAGCACTGACCCTCCGACAGTGCGGCGCTCCCTCAGCACTGACCTTCTGACAGTGCCCACTCCCTCAGCACTGACACTCCGACAGTGCCCACTCCCTCAGCACTGACCCTCCGACAGTGCGACGCCACCTCAGCACTGACCCTCTGACAGCGCAGTACTCCCTCAGCACTGACTCTCTGACAGTGCGGCGCTCCCTCAGCACTGACCCTCCGACAGTGCGGCGCTCCCTCAGCACTGACCCTCCGACAGTGCGGCGCTCCCTCACCACTGACCCTCCGACAGTGCGGCACTCCCTCAGCACTGACCTTCTGACAGTGCCCACTCCCTCAGCAATGATCCTCCGACAGTGCCCACTCCCTCAGCACTGACCCTCCGACAGTGCGGCGCTCCCTCAGCACTGACCCTCCGACAGTGCGGCGCTCCCTCAGCACTGACCCTCCGACAGTGCGGCGCTCCCTCAGCAGTGACCCTCAGACAGTGCGGCACTCCCTCAGCACTGACCTTCTGACAGTGCCCACTCCCTCAGCACTGACACTCCGACAGTGCCCACTCCCACAGCACTGACTCTCCGACAGTGCGACACTCCCTCAGCACTGACCTTCCGACAGTGCCCGTTCCCTCAGCACTGACCCTCCGACACTGCCAACTCCCTCAGCACTGACCCTCCGACACTGCCAACTCCCTCAGAACTGACCCTCCGACAGTGCGACACTCCCTCAGCACTTACCTTCCGACACTGCCAACTCCCTCAGCACTGACCCTCCGACACTGCCAACTCCCTCAGAACTGACCCTCTGACAGTGCGGCACTCCCTCAGCACTGACCCTCTGACAGTGCGGCACGCCCTCAGCACTGACCTTCCGACAGTGCCAACTCCCTCAGCACTGACCCTCTGACAGTGCCCACTCCCTCAGCACTGACCTTCCGACAGTGCCCACTTCCTCAGCACTGACCCTCCAACAGTGCCCGCTCCCTCAGCACTGACGCGCCAACAGTGCCCACTCCCTCAGCACTGACCTTCCAACAGTGCAGCGCTCCCTCAGCACTGACCCTCCGACAGTGCAGCACTCCCTCAGCACTGACCCTCCGACAGTGCGGCGCTCCCTCAGCACTGACCCGCCAACAGTGCCCACTCCCTCAGCACTGACACTCCGACAGTGCGGCGCTCCCTCAGCACTGACACTCCGACAGTGCGGCGCCCCTCAGCACTGACCCTCCGACAGTGCCCGCTCCCTCAGCACTGACCCTCCGACAGTGAGGCACTCCCTCAGCACTGACCCTCTGACAGTGCCCGCTCCCTCAGCACTGACCCTCCGACAGTGCCCACTCCCTCAGCACTGACACTCCGACAGTGCGGCACCCCTCAGCACTGACCCTCCGACAGTGCCCGCTCCCTCAGCATTGACCCTCCAACAGTGAGGCACTCCCTCAGCACTGACTCTCTGACAGTGCCCGCTCCCTCAGCACTGACCTTCCGACAGTGCCCACTCCCTCAGCACTGACACTCCGACAGTGCGGCGCCCCTCAGCACTGACCCTCCGACAGTGCCCGCTCCCTCAGCATTGACCCTCCAACAGTGAGGCAGTCCCTCAGCACTGACCCGCCAACAGTGCCCACTCCCTCAGCACTGACCTTCCGACAGTGCCCACTCCCTCAGCACTGACCCTCCGACAGTGCCCGCTCCCTCAGCACTGACCCTCCGACAGTGTGGCGCTCCCTCAGCAGTGACCCTCCGACAGTGCGGCACTCCCTCAGCACTGACCTTCTGACAGTGCCCACTCCCTCAGCACTGACCCTCCGACAGTGCGGCGCTCCCTCAGCACTGACCCGCCAACAGTGCCCACTCCCTTAGCACTGACCTTCCGACAGTGCGGCGCTCCCTCAGCACTGACCCTCCGACAGTGCGGCGCTCCCTCAGCACTGACCCTCCGACAGTGCGGCGCTCCCTCAGCACTGATCCTCTGACATTGCGGCACTCCCTCTGCATTGACCCTCCAACAGTGAGGCACTCCCTCAGCACTGACAATCTGACAGTGCCCGCTCCCTCAGCACTGACTTTCCGACAGTGCCCACTCCCTCCGCACTGACCATCCGACAGTGCGGCGCCCCCTCAGCAATGACCCTCTGACAGTGCCCACTCCCTCAGCACTGACCCGCCGACAGTGCCCGCTCCCTCAGCACTGACACTCCGACAGTGCCCGCTCCCTCAGCACTGACACTCCGACAGTGCCCACTCCCTCAGCACTGACTGTCCGACAGTGCGACGCCACCTCAGCACTGACCCTCTGACAGCGCAGTACTCCCTCAGCACTGACCCTCCGACAGTGCGGCACTCCCTCAGCACTGACCCTCCGACAGTGCCCACACCCTCAGCACTGACCCTCCGACAGTGCGACACTCCCTCAGCACTGACCTTCCGACACTGCCAACTCCCTCAGCACTGACCCTCCAACAGTGCGACACTCCTTCAGCACTGACCCTCCGACAGTGCCCGCTCCCTCAGCACTGACCCTCCGACAATGCCTGCTCCCTCAGCACTGACCCTCCGACAGTGCGACACTCCCTCAGCACTTACCGTCCGATACTGTCAACTCCCTCAGCACTGACCCTCCGACAGTGCGACACTCTCTCAGCACTGACCCTCCGACAGTGCGACACTCCCTCAGCACTGACCCTCCGACAGTGCCCACTCCCTCAGCACTGACCCTCCGACAGTGCCCACTCCCTCAGCACTGACCTTCTGACAGTGCCCACTCCCTCAGCACCTACCCTCTGACAGTGCCCACTCCCTCAGCACTGACCCTCCGACAGTGCCCACTCCCTCAGCACTGACCCTCTGACGGTGCCCACTCCCTCAGCACTGACCCTCTGACATTTCGGCTCTCACTCAGTGGAATATTGAAGTGTGTGTGTTATTTAGGGAATTCTCTGGGAGTGGGATTTAATGCTGTGAGTTTGTTACAAATGGATGAGGGGCCTCCATTGAGTCACAACTGTCGCAAGTTTAGAAACTTCTGCTTTGGCTCAGAGTTTCTCCCTGAGCTAACGGTGAATTGGGAAAGCACATGGTGGTTTAACGCTCTCACTGTGTGAGCTCCCTCTGTTTTGCAATGAACAACTGCTGTTATTTGCTCAGAATCAAACCAGCCGTCACATCAGGGTTAATGAAAGATCGTGCACCAAACACCTTTGGAACCTGCCTCCTAATGAACAGAATGATTATGGGACCAGCTCTGTCCAGACTAAATTCAGACTGAGGTCTGATGTATTGAAATGTTTGATGATAACCTGGGCCTGGTGTCTGCCTGTGTCCCATACTGTTGCCCATGCTGCCTACTGCAGACGCTCAGCCAGAATCAGGATATGCTCATTCTGCCCCTTTCACGGGTACCTCGCATTGGCTGTGACATTCTGTAAGTGTCGCCCCCTGCAGTGGGCAGTGACGTAGTGGTTATATAATTGAATCATTCACAACAGTGGTATAAGGTCGGGATGGAGTTGCTCTGGGAGACCTCAACTTTGACTCCGGATCCCATGAAGTCTCATGGCTTCAGGTTAAAAATGGCAAGGAAACCTTCTGCTGATTACCACATCCCACCCTCCCTCAGCTGACGGCTCACTATTCCTCAATATTGAATAACACATTGACGAGGCACTGAGGATGGCCAAGGCACAAAAAACATCACTGTGCAACTCCTTGCAAGCTCCTACAGCAGATGTAACTTTTAACATTTCTATTCACTGTTCTACACTTTTAAACTTAACGTATAAATCTGCAAAAGTTATTAATGATGTTCTTTGAAATGTAATTTGAACACTCTGTACATTGTAACCTGTGTGCCTCTAAGTCGTTTGGTTCTGTACGTCGTTACTACGATTTACTTGTACTTCTCGTTAACAAAGCTTTTCACTGTATTTCAATACCTGTGACAATAAATCAATCAAATGGAGTCTGGATGGGGATTTCAGTGTTTCTTCTACAAATCCAAGAACGTTGAATCTGCACTTTCTGCTTTAGTCTGCCGATTGTGTTGGACACACACCACTGAAAGCAGACTGTCTGGGTGCATAATGGTCTGGTACAGCAACTGCTCTGCCCAGGACTGAGAGAAACTACAGAAGGTGGTGTGTACACAGCCCAGACCGTCACAGAAACCAACCTTCCACCCATGGATTCGATTTAAACGGCTCACTGCCACAGAATGACTGCCTCAATCAACCAGATTGTGAACCGTCAGTTCTCAGTTTGGAAAACCAGATCATCTTTCTCCAGTTCTCTGCTGCCTTCCAAAAACAGACCCAGTCAGGGTCCACCACCCCCTGGGCCAACCAATGGAGAGCGTTGGTGAGCCAGCTACCCCTCCCATCACCGACTGGATCCTTCTCATATTGGCTGCTGTTGGTTCACCTGAGGGTGGGGGAGGGAGGTGATGCTGGGGGTGGAAGAGACTGGGGAGGGAGGTGATGCTGGGGGTAGGTGAGACTGGGGAGGGTGGGGGAGGGAGATGATGCTGGGGTGGATGGGGGAGGGAGGTGATGCTGTGGATGGGTGAGACTGGGGAGGGTGGGGGAGGGAGGTGATGCTGGGGGTGGATGGGGGAGGGAGGTGATGCTGGGGGTGGGTGAGACTGGGGAGGGTGGGGGAGGGAGGTGATACTGGTGGTTGATGGGGGAGGGAGGTGATGCTGTGGGTGGGTGAGACTGGGGAGGGTGGGGGAGGGAGGTGATGCTGGGGGTGGATGGGGGAGGGAGGTGATGCTGGTGGTTGATGGGGGAGGGAGGTGATGCTGGGGGTGGATGGGGGAGGGAGGTGATGATGGGAGTGGGGTGTGCGATGTTGTGGTGGGAGAGGGAGTTGGAAGCAATGCGGGTGATGGGATGGAGGGAGGGAAGTATTATTGGGCCTATGCATGCAGGGGGGAGTCTGAGGGTTGTTGGTGTCTCCGATGCTCGGGCTGTTTATAACCAATTATGCTAATTGAGAGTCACATTGTTTTACAGCATACAAGAGGCACTTCAGCCCATCCTGTCCATACCAGTCATCAAGTATCTATCTACTCGGATTCCATTTACTAACTTGGTGTTGTCGTACATTATGAAAGAATCTGAAGTCACGCTTTAACTCAATGAGGATTCATTTGAAGTTTATATATTGTAAGTCATGCAAACAGAATATTACTCAATTTCTGAAATAGCCCAAAAGTGGCAAGGCACCTGTTAGTGAAATGTGAGGCTGGATGAACACAGCAGGCCCAGCAGCATCTCAGGAGCACAAAAGCTGACGTTTCGGGCCTAGACCCTTCATCAGAGAGGGGGATGGGGGGAGGGAACTGGAATAAATAGGGAGAGAGGGGGAGGCGGACCGAAGATGGAGAGTAAAGAAGATAGGTGGAGAGGAGAGTATAGGTGAGGAGGTAGGGAGGGGATAGGTCAGTCCAGGGAGGACGGACACGTCAAGGAGGCGGGATGAGGTTGGTCAGCAGGAAATGGAGGTGCGGCTTGGGGTGGGAGGAAGGGATGGGTGAGAGGAAGAACAGGTTAGGGAGGCAGAGACAGGTTGGGCTGGTTTTGGGATGCAGTGGGTGGAGGGGAACAGCTGGGCTGGTTGTGTGGTGCAGTGGGGGGAGGGGACGAACTGGGCTGGTTTAGGGATGCAGTGGGGGAAGGGGAGATTTTGAAGCTGGTGAAGTCCACATTGATACCATTGGGCTGCAGGGTTCCCAAGCAGAATATGAGTTGCTGTTCCTGCAACCTTCAGGTGGCATCATTGTGGCACTGCAGGAGGCCCATGATGGACATGTCATCTAAAGAATGGGAGGGGGAGTGGAAATGGTTTGCGACTGGGAGGTGCAGTTGTTTATTGCGAACCGAGCGGAGGTGTTCTGCAAAGCGGTCCCCAAGCCTCTGCTTGGTTTCCCCAATGTAGAGGAAGCCACACCGGGTACAGTGGATGCAGTATACCACATGGGCAGATGTGCAGATGAACCTCTGCTTAATGTGGAAAGTCATCTTGGGGCCTGGGATAGGGGTGAGGGAGGAGGTGTGAGTTCCCATTATCACCAAGGCACCTGTTAGCTCTAGTTTCCCCACTCGCTATCCTTCAAGTTGCTAACCCATCTCCTCCATGAAGGTAAGCATGCAGGTGCAGCAGGTGGTAGAGAAGGCAAATGGTATGTTGGCCTTCATTGCGAGAGGTTTCAGGTAGAGGAGCAGGGATGTGTTGTTGCAGTTATCCAGGGCCTTGGTGAGACCACATCTAGAATACTATGTGCAGTTTGGTCTTCTTTTCAGAGGAAGGATGTTCTCACTCTTGAGGGAGTGCAGCGAAGGTTTACCAGGCTGATTCTGGGGATGGTGGGACTGACGTATGAGGAGAGATTGACTAGGTTGGGATTAATAGACAGGGTAGATGCTTGGAGGATGTTCCCGATGGTGGGTGCGTCCAGAGCCAGGGGTCACACTATGAGGATTTGGGGTTGGCCATTTAGGAAGGCGATGAGGAGGCATTTCTTCACCCAAAGAGTGGAGAGCCTGTGGAATTCATTACCTCAGGAAGTGGTTGATGCCAAAACATTGAATGTATTCAAGAGGTGACTAGATATTGCAATTGGGGTGAATGAGATCAAAGGTTATGGAGAGAAAGCTGGATTAGGCTATCGAGTTGGATCAGCCATGATCGTGAAGAATGGCAGAGCAGGCTCAAAGGGCTGAATGGCCTCCTCCTGTTCCTGCCTTGGATGTTTTTGTGTACCGAGATACAGTGAAAAGTGTTGTTTTAAGTGCTCTACAGGCAGATCCTATCAAACAAATTGCATCAGGGTAGCATAACAGAGTGCAGGGTACAGTTTTTAGCTGAAGAGAAGGTACAGGCAGAGATATCAACGTTAACATTTGAGAGGTCCATTCAAAAGCCTGACAACAATGGGGAAGAAGCTGTTCTTGAACCTGATTGTACAAGTGTTTGAGTTTTTTTTATCTTCTGCCTGTTGGAAGAGGGTGGAAGGGAGTGTTACCAAGTGGGAGGGGTATGTGATTGTGTTAGCAGCGGGAAGTGTAGATGGAATCACTGGATGAAGGCTGGTTTAGAGTCACAGGGATATACAGCATGGAAACAGACCCTTCAGCCCATGCCGACCAGATATCCGAAATTAATCCAGTCCCATTTGCCGGTATTTTGGCCCATATCCCTCTAAACCCTTCCTATTCATATACCCATTCAGATGCCTGTTAAATGCTGTAACTGTACCAGCCCCCACCACTTCCTCTGGCAGCTCATCCCATACACACACCACCCTCTGTGTGAAAAACTTACCTCTCAGGTCCCTTTTACTGTTTCCCCACTCAGCTTAAACCTATGCTCCTCTAGTTTTCAATTCTCCAGCCCTGGGAAGAAGGCTGTATGCATTCAGTCTGTCTACACCCCTCATGAGTAAGTCCACTCCCATATTCGGCCGTTGGCTAAACCCGAAACACTACACGCATAGTGTCTCCCACCTGTCGTCCTCCTCTAACCAAGAAAGACTGTGCAGAGGGTTGGTAAGGTAAGGCTTTTTCTTTCGTATTCTGGAAATCTCGAGTAGAGGGAGTGGAAGCGAGGGCAGTTGCATGCTCCTCTTGCAGGATGTGGGAGTTGAGGGTCACTGCTGGTGTCCCCTCTGACTACACCTGTGAGAAGTGCACCCAACTCCAGCTCCTCAAACTGCGAGGGAACTGGAGCTGGATGAACTCGGGATCATTCAGGAGGCTGAGGGGGGTGATAGAGAGGAGTTACATGTAAGTGGTCACACCCAAGGTACAGGAAAAAGGTAGCTGGGAGACTGTCAGGAGGGGGAAAGGGAATGGGCAGTGCAGGGATCCCCTGTTCCCCTCAATAATAAGTATACCACTTTGGATACTGTTGTCGGGGGGGCCCTACCAGAAGAAAGCCATAGTGGCCATGTCTCTGGCACTGAGCCAGGCTCTGTGGCTCAGAAGGGAAGGAGGGAGATTGGGAGAGCAATAGCAATAGGAGATTCAATGGTTATGGGAACAGGCAGGAGATTCTATGGTACCGAGTAAGACTCCCGGATGGTATGTTGCCTCCTGGGTGCTACGGTCAGGGACGTCTTGGATCGAGTCTTCAGAATTCTGAAGCGGGAGGGAGAGCAGCCAGAAGTTGTGGTACACATCGGTACTGATGACATAGCGAGGAAAAGAGAAGAGGACCTGACAGGTGAAATTAGGGAGTTAGATTGGAAGCTGAAAGCCAGGATGAGCAGAGTAATAATCTCAGGATTACTACTGGTGCCATGGGCTAGTCAGGCCAGAAACAGAGAGCGAGTGCAGCTGAACCAGTGGCTACAGAGCTGGTGTAGGAGGGAGGACTTCAGGTTTGTGGACCATTGGGATACCTTCTGGGGAAGGTGGGACCTGGACAGGAAGGACAGATTGCATTTGAACTGCGGAGCATAAATTGGGAACAGATGTTCACAGGGAAATGCACGGGGGTTGTTTAGGGAGCATTTGCTATGAGTGCTGGATAGGTTTGTCCCACTAAGGCAAGAAAGGGAATGTAAGGTGAAGGATCCCTGAATGAAACGACATGTGGAACACCTAGTCAAGAGGAAGAAGGAAGCTTGCTTAAGGTTGACAAAGCAAGGATCAGACAGAGCTCTAGAGGGCTACACGGTAGCCAGTAAGGAACGAAGGAATGGATTTAGGAGAGATAGAAGGGGGTAGGAAAAAGCCTTGCCGGGTAGGATTATGGAAAACCCCAAGGCGTTCTATACATATGTGAGGAACAAGAGGATGGCCAGAGTGAGGGTAGGGCCGATCAGCGATAGTGGAAAGAACTTGTGGTGGAGTGAGAGGAGGTAGGGGAGGTCCTTAATGAATACTTTGCTTCAGTATTCACCAGTGAGAGGAACCTTGTCGTTTGTGTGGACAGCGTGAAACAGGTAGATATGCTCGAACAGGTTGATGTTACAAAGGAGGATGTGCTAGAAATTTTGAAAAACATGACAGATAAGTCTCCTGGGCCAGACGGGATATACCCAAGGTTTCTACGGGAAGTGAGGGAAGAGATTGCTACGTCTTTGGCGATGATCCTTGCATCCTCACTGTCCACTGGAATAGTGCCAGAAGATTGAATGGTAGAAAATGTTATTCCAATGTTCAAGAAAGGGAATCGGGATAATCCTGGAAATTATAGACCAGTCAGTCTTCTGTGGTGGGCAAATTTTTGGAGAGGATTCTGAGAGATAGTATTTATGATTATTTGGAAAAGCACAGTCTGATTAGAGATAGCATGACTTTGTGAGGGGCAGGTCATGGCTCACAAGCCTGAGTGAATTCTTTTTCAGGATGTGATAAAACAGATCGATGAAGGTAGAGCGGTGAATGTAGTGTATATGGATTTTAGCAAGGCATTTGATAAGGTTCTCCATGGTCAGCTCATTCACAAAGTAAGGAAGCATGGGATTCCGGGAAATTTTGCTGTCTGGATACAGAATTAGCTGTCCAATAGAAGACAGAGGATAGTAGATGGAAAGTATTCAGCCTGGAGCTCGGTGATCAGTGGTGTGCCGCAGGGATCTGTTCTGGGACCTCTGCTTTTTGTGATCTTTAAATGACGTGGATGAGGAAGCGGAAGGGTGGGTTAGTAAATTTGCTGATGACGTGAATGTTGGTGGAATTGTGGACAGTGTGAAGGGCTGTTGTAGGTTGCAATGGGGCATTGACAGGGTGCAGAGCTGGGCAAAGAAATGGCAGATGAAATTCAATCCGGAAAAGTGTGAAGTGATTCACTTTGGAAGGTCGAATTTGAATGTAGAATACAGGGTTAATGACAGGATCCTCAGCAGTGTGGAGGAACAGCAGAATCTTGGGGTCAATGTCCATAGATTCCTCAAATTTGCAATCCAAGTTGATAGGATTGTTAAGAAGGCGTATGGTGAGTTGGCTTTCATTGGCAGGGGAATTGCATTAAAAAAAGCCCTAACTCTGTCAACCTTTCCTCATAAGATTGTATTTAATCATGGGTGTAAGAAGAATTACACAGGAACTAGATAAAGATCATCAGTTGTCTCACACAGTGCATACCAGAAACGCCACTAACGAACCGACAGAGATACCCTCTGTCCTTATTCCAACAAAACAGAACAGTAACAGCTACTCCAGGGAAGATGGATAGGGCTGACCTATCCCCTCCCTACCTCCCCACCTATACTTTCCTCTCTACCTCTCTTGTTTTCTCTCCATCTTCGGTCCGCCTCCCCCTCTCTCCCTATTTATTCCAGTTCCCTCTCCCCATCCCCCTCTCTGATGAAGGGTCTAGTCCCGAAACGTCAGCTTTTGTGCTCCTGAGATGCTGCTTGGCCTGCTGTGTTCATCCAGCCTCACATTTTATTATCTTGGAATCTCCAGCATCTGCAGTTCCCATTATCACAGTAACAGCTACTCATTGGTTCATGTCTCACAGCAATGGTCTAAGTCCTTCCAGAGCCAACCAGCCCAGTTAAAATGCAAATAAATTCTCCGTGCTCACCATCAATCTTTGTATTTTCCATGATAACATCTTAGATTCCCTGCAGTGTGGAAACAGGCCCTTTGGCCCAACAAGTCCACACCGAACCTCGGTGCATCCCATCCAGACTCATTCCCCCTATAACCCATGTAAGCTACACATCTGAAACACTACGGGCAATTTCCCATGGCCAATCCACCGAGTGTGCACATCTTTGGACTGTGGGAGGAAACCGGAACACCTGGAGGAAACCCACACAGACATGGGGAGAATGTGCAAACTCCACACAGACAGTCGCTTGTGGCCATAAGTGAACCTGGGTCCCAGGTGCTGGGAGGCCGCAGTGCTAAACACTGAGCCACCGTGCCGCCCTGTATAAGCTGAAAAGCATTTTGTATTTATTGGTGAAACTCATAGTTCCTATTCATGCAAATTTAACCACTTTGGTGTTTCAAATGATTAGTTACACTCATTCGAATTTATGGTGCTCTGCAGCTTGTTTTCCAGCCCTGACCCTCCGACAGTGCCCACTCCCTCAGCACTGACCCTCCGACAGTGCGGTGCTCCCTCAGCACTGACCCTCTGACAGTGCCCACTCCCTCAGCACTGACCCTCTGACAGTGCCCACTCCCTCAGTACAGACCCTCCGACAGTGCGGCGCTCCCTTAGCACTGACCCTCCAACAGTGCCCGCTCCATCAGCCCTGACCCTCCGACAGTGCCCACTCCCTCAGCACTGACCCTCCGACAGTGCGGTGCTCCCTCAGCACTGACCCTCCGACAGCGCCACCCTCCCTCATCACTGACCCTCTGACAATGTCGTACTCCCTCAGCACTGACCCTCCGACAGCGCCGCCCTCCCTCAGTACAGACCCTCCGACAGTGCGGCGCTCCCTTAGCACTGACCCTCCAACAGTGCCCGCTCCATCAGCCCTGACCCTCCGACAGTGCCCACTCCATCAGCACTGACTCTCCAACAGTGCCCTCTCCCTCCGGACTGACCCTCTGACAGTGCGGGGGCCCCTTGGCACTGACTCTCCAACAGTGCCCACTCCCTCAGCACCTACCCTCTGACAGTGCCCACTCGCTCAGCACTGACCCTCCAACAGTGCCCGCTCCATCAGCACTGACCCTCCAACAGTGCCCGCTCCATCAGCACTGACCCTCTGACGGTGCCCACTCCCTCAGCACTGACCCTCTGACATTTCGGCTCTCACTCAGTGGAATATTGAAGTGTGTGTGTTATTTAGGGAATTCTTTGGGAGTGGGATTTAATGCTGTGAGTTTGTTACAAATGGATGAGGGGCCTCCATTGAGTCACAACTGTCGCAAGTTTAGAAACTTCTGCTTTGGCTCAGAGTTTCTCCCTGAGCTAACGGTGAATTGGGAAAGCACATGGTGGTTTAACGCTCTCACTGTGTGAGCTCCCTCTGTTTTGCAATGAAGAATGGTGGCTTTATTGTGTGGCTTCTTGGCCTCTGCTGCAAATGCAGCATTTATTGTCCATTGATAATCTCCCCTGAACAGGGGGCCTTCTGTGGCAGTGGGTCTGGAGTCACATGTAGGCCAGACCAGGTACGGATGTCAGCTTTTACCCAAAAGAACATTTGGCAGATTCAAACTTGATGATATCACCACGTCTGCACCTTATTGTTAATGAAATGCGTTCATTGGGACTGGCCAGGTCAACATGACCCAGTGCATTGCTCAAAGACTGAGTTTATGCAGCTGAGTTCCTCCTGACGGATCACTGAGAAACCCCAGAGCCCAGACCGACACACCTCAATGTCCACTCATAGCTGTGAGCTGTTCTGTGCAGCACCAGAGGCCAATCAGCTGGTAAATTACCAGGGATAATGGGAACTGCAGATGCTGGAGAATCCAAGATAATAAAATGTGAGGCTGGATGAACACAGCAGGCCAAGCAGCATCTCAGGAGCACAAAAGCTGACGTTTCAGGCCTAGGCCCTTCATCAGAGAGGGGTCTAGGCCTGAAACGTCAGCTTTTGTGCTCCTGAGATGCTGCTTGGCCTGCTGTGTTCATCCAGCCTCACATTTTATTAAAAGGGATATCTCTGATCAGCTTGAAAGGTAGTGGAGTGGGAGGGGGAGCATCCAGTTGTTGTGGACCACGCTGGAACAAACAACATTGACAAGGCTAGAGTAGTGGACCTGGTCAGGGATCATCAGGAGCCAGGAACAAATTAAAGAGCAGGTCCTCAAGGGTTATAATCTCCGGCTTACTGCCCAAGCCACATGCTAATTGGCATGGGGCATGAGAATAAGGGAAGTAAACACGTGGCTAAAAGAGTGGTGTGGGAAACAGGGGTTCCTTTTCATGGGGCACTGGCATCAATATTGGAGCAGGAGGGATCTGTACCATTGCGACGGTGTCCACCTGAATCAAGCTGGGACCAATGCTCTGGCAAAAAAGGGTGAGTAGGTCTTTAAAGTAGAGATTTTTTTGGGCGGGGTGGTGAAGGGAATGGCGAGACTTGCCCCAGTGGGAAACAAAGCAACAGGTTAATATCTGTAGTGGTGGATTCAACTATGTGGAAAAGTATGAAAGAAATGACAGGGATGGAGAACTCAGGAGAGGTTATTAAAGTCTCCAGCACAGAAACAAATAGGACAGTGTTTGGAAACAGCTAGCAACCAAACACTGGAAAAATGAATTAAAATTACAGAGGGAGGGTTAATACAGGACTGAAGATGTTATATCTGAATGTACGCAGTACAAGGAATAAGGTAAATGAGCTTATGGTGCAGATGGAAATTGGCAAGTATGACATGGTAGGCATCACGGAGACGTGGCTGCAAGGGGATCAGGATTGGGAACTGAATATCCAAGGATGGCCATCCTATTGAAAAGATAGGCAGGTGGGCTGAGAGGATGGCGCTGCCTTTTCAGTGAGAAATGAAATTAAATCAGTACGAAGAAACGAAGTAGGGTGAGATGGTGTAGAATCTGTGTGGGGAGAATGAGGAACTGCAAAGGTAAAGGATCCATAGTTGGAGTCGTGTACAGGCCTCCAAACAGCAGTCAGGAGCTGCGGTGAAAGATGCACCAGGAGACAGTAAAGGTGTGTAAGAAAGGCAAAGTCACAGTGAACACGGGGGATTACAATATGCAGGTGGGCTGGGAAAAACATGATGGTAGTGGATTGCATGAAATTGCAACAAAAGGCTCTGTTCTTGGGCCTCTACTGTTTGTAATTTTTATTAATGACTTGGATGAGGGGATTGAAGGATGGGTCAGCAAGTTTGCAGACGACACAAATGTTGGAGGTGTCGTTGACAGTATAGAAGGCTGTTGTAGGCTGCAGCGGGACATTGACAGGATGCAGAGATGGGCTGAGAGGTGGCAGATGGAGTTCAACCTGGATAAATGTGAGGTGATGCATTTTGGAAGGTCGAATTTGAAAGCTGAGTACAGAATTAAGGATAGGATTCCTGGCAGTGTGGAGGAACAGAGGGATCTTGGTGTGCAGATACATAGATCCCGTAAAATGGCCACCCAAATGGACAGGGTTGTTAAGAAAGCATATGGTGTTTTGGCTTTCATTAACAGGGGGATTGAGTTTAAGAGTCGTGAGATCTTGTTGCAGCTCCATAAAACTTTGGTCAGACCGCACTTGGAATACTGCGTCCAGTTCTGGTCGCCCTATTATAGGAAAGATGTGGATGCTTTGGAGAGGGTTCAGAGGAGGTTTACCAGGATGCTGCTTGGACTGGAGGCCTTATCTTATGAAGAGAGGTTGACTGAGCTCGGACTCTTCATTGGAGAAAAGGAGGAGGAGAGGGGACCTAATTGAGGTATACAAGATAATGAGAGGCATAGATAGAGTTGATAGCCAGAGACTATTTCCCAGGGCAGAAATGGCTAGCACGAGGGGTCATAGTTTTAAGCTGGTTGGAGGAAAGTATAGAGGGGATGTCAGAGGCGGGTTCTTTACACAGAGAGTTGAGAGAGCATGGAATGCGTTGCCAGCAGCAGTTGTGGAAGCAAGGTCATTGGGGTCATTTAAGAAACTGCTGGACATGCATATGGTCACAGAAATTTGAGGGTGCTTACATGAGGATCAATGGTCGGCACAACATTGTGGGCTGAAGGGCCTGTTCTGTGCTGTACTGTTCTATGTTCTATGTTCTATAAAAGGAATTTGTGGAATGTCAATGAGATGGCTTTTTGGAGCAGCTTGTGGCGGATTCCACAAAAGAACAGGCAATATTGGATTTAGTGTTGTGCGATGAGGCAGGCTTGATAAGGTAGAGGAGCCCTTAGGAGGGAGTGATCATGAGATGATTGAATTTACTCTGCAATTTCAGAGGGAGAAGATAGAATCAGAGGTAACGGTATTACGTCTTTGTAAGGCTCTAGTCAGGCCACATTTGGAGTATTGTGAGAAATTTTGTGCCCTATACCTCTGGAAGGATGAACTGGCCCTGAAACAGGTTCACTATCACTGCTGGCAGCACATTCCACACGCCTACCGCTCTCTGTGTGAAGGACCTACCTCTGACGTCACCCCTGTACCTTCCTCCAATCACCTTAGCATTATCACCCGTGTAATAGTCATTTGCGTCCTGGGAAAAAGCCTCTGACTATCCACTCCCTCTATGCCTCTCATCATCTTGTATACTTCTGTCAAGTCACCTCTCATCCTTCTTCGCTCCAATGAAAAAAGTCCTACTCCCTCAACCTTTCCTCATAAGACCTGCCCTCCATTCCAGGCAGCATCCTGGCAAATGGCCTCTGCACCCTCTCTAAAGCTTCCACATCTTTCCTGTAAAGAGGTGACCAGAACTGAACACAATATTCCAAGTGTGGCCTAGCCAGAGTTTTGTAGAGCTGCAGCATAACCTCGCGGCTCTTAAACTCAATCCCCCCGCCAATGAACACACCATGTCAACACACTATACACCTCCTTTATAACCCCATCAACTGGGATAGCAACTTTGAGGGATCTATGGACATGGACCCCAAGATCCCTCTGTTCCTCCACACTGCCGAGGATCCTGTAATTAACCCTGTATTCCTCATTCATAGGACATAGAACATAGATCAATACAGAGCAGAACAGGCCCTTTGGCCCTCGATGTTGTGCCGACCTGTGAACTAATCTAAGCCCCTCCCCCTACACTATCCCATCATTATCCATATGCTTATCCAAGGACTGTTTAAATGCCCCTAATGTGGCTGAGTTAACTACATTGGCAGGCAGGGCATTCCACACCCTTACCACTTTCTGAGTAAAGAACCTGCCCCTGACATCTGTCTTAAATCTATCATCCCTCAATTTGTAGCTATGCCCCTCGTACAAGCTGAAGTCATCATCCTCTGAAAAAGATTCTCACTGTCCACCCTATCTAATCCTCTGATCATCTTGTATGTCTCTATTAAATCCCCTCTTAGCCTCCTTCTCTCCAATGAGAACAGATCCAAGTCCCTCAGCCTTTCCTCATAAAACCTTCGCTCCAGATCAGGCAACATCCTGGTAAATCTCCTCTGCACCTTTTCCAATGCTCCCACATCCTTCCTGTAATGGGGCGACCAGAACTGCACCCAATATTCCAAGTGATGCCGCACTAGCGTTTTGTATAGTTGCAGCATGACATCACGGCGCCGGAACTCAATCCCTTGACCAATAAAACCTAACACACCGTAAGCCTTTTTAACAGCACTATCAACCTATTGCTTTAGTGAGAATGGTTTGGACTGTTAGAAGATCACCCAAAAATTGAACTTCTGAACTCTTGGGAGTTGATTATCATTTAATAAATATGTGAGACATTGAAGTTAATCTCAGGGTAACACGGTGGCTCAGTGTTTAGCACTGCTGCCTCACAGCGCCAGGGACCCGGGTTTGATTCCCCCCTCGGGCGACTGTCTGTGTGGAATTTGTACATTCTCCCTGTGTCTGCGTGGGTTTGCTCTGGTTTCCTGATGCAGGCCAGGTGGATTGGCCGTGGGAAATTGCCTGTAGTGTTCAGGGGTGTGCAGGTTAGTTGGATTATTGGGGGGAATGGGTCAGCGTGGACCTGTTTGGCTGAAGGTCCTGTCTCCACACTGTGGGGATTCTATTAAATAGTCAGTAGCACCTACAAATAAACAAAAAATGCCATGCTGATCGGGAACAATCTCTGTCTGATGTTTATCATTCGATAGAAAGAGCTGGATAAATGTGAGAAACATTAATTTGGTACCTGGCCCATTTTTCCCCAAGGGGGGATCAGGGTAAACCCTAAGGCTTTCTATAGGTATTTAAGGGATAAAAGAATGATGAGAGTAAGATGAGGGCCAATCAAGGATAGTTGTGTGTGGAGTCAGAGGAGATAGGGGAAGCACTAAATGAATATTTTTCAACAGTATTCACTCTAGAAAACAACAATGTTGTCGAGGAGAATACTGAGATACAGGCTACTAGACTAGGTGGGATTGAGGTTCACAAGGAAGAGGTATTAGAAATCCTTCAGAAGGTGAAGATAGATAAGTCCCCTGGGCCAGATGGGATTTATCCTCGGATTCTCTGGAAAGCCAGGGAGGAGATTGCAGAGCCTTTAGCATTAATCTTTAACTCGTCATTGTCTACAGGAATAGTGCCAGACGACTGGAGGATAGAAAATGTGGTTACGTGTTCAAGAAGGGGAGTAGAGACAACCCTGGTAATTATAGACCAGTGAGCCTTACCTCAGTTGTTGGTAAAGCATTGGAAAAGGTTATAAGGGATAGGATTTATAATCATCTAGAAAAGAATAATTTGATTAGGGATAGTCAGCACGGTTTTGTGAAGGGAAGGTCGTGCCTCACAAACCTTATTGAGTTCTTTGAGAAGGTGACCAAATAGGTAGATGAGAGTAAACCGGTTGATGTGGTGTATATGGATTTCAGCAAGGCGTTCGATAAGGTTCCCCACAATAGGCTATTGTACAAAATGCGGAGGAATGGGATTGTGGGAGATATAGCAGTTTGGATCGGAAATTGGCTTGCTGAAAGAAGACAGAGGGTGGTAGTTGATGGGAAATGTTCATCCTGGAGACCAGTTACTAGTGGTGTACCACAAGGGTCGGTGTTGGGTCCACTGCTGTTTGTCATTTTTATAAATGACCTGGATGAGGGCGTAGAAGGATGGGTTAGTAAATTTGCAGACAACACTAAGGTCGGTGGAGTTGTGGATAGTGACAAAGGATGCTGTAGGTTGCAGAGAGACATAGCTAAGCTGCAGAGCTGGGCTGAGAGGTGGCAAATGGAGTTTAATGCAGACAAGTGTGAGGTGATGCACTTTGGTAGGAGTAACCAGAAGGCAAAGTACTGGGCTAATGGTAAGATTCTTAGTAGTGTAGATGAGCAGAGAGATCTCGGTGTCCATGTACACAGATCCTTGAAAGTTGCCACCCAGGTTGACAGGGCTGTTAAGAAGGCATACAGTGTTTTAGCTTTTATTAATAGAGGGATCGAGCTCCGGAACCAAGAGGTTATGCTGCAGCTGTACAAAACTCTGGTGCAGCCGCACTTGGAGTATTGTGTACAGTTCTGGTCACCGCATTATAAGAAGGATGTGGAAGCTTTGGAAAGGGTGCAGAGGAGATTTACTGGGATGTTGCCTGGTATGGAGGGAAGGTCTTACAAGGAAAGGCTGAGGGACTTGAGGCTGTTTTCATTAGAGAGAAGAAGGTTGAGAGGTGACTTAATTGAAACATATAAAATAATCAGAGGGTTAGATAGGGTGGATAGGGAGAGCCTTTTTCCTAGGATGGTGACGGCGAGCACGAGGGGGCATAGCTTTAAATTGAGGAGTGAAAGATATAGGACAGATGTCAGAGGTAGTTTCTTTACTCAGAGAGTAGTAAGGGAATGGAACGCTTTGCCTGCAATGGTAGTAGATTCGCCAACTTTAAGTACATTTAAGTCGTCATTGGACAAGCATATGGACGTACATGGAATAGTGTAGGTTAGATGGGCTTGAGATCGGTATGACAGGTCGGCACAACATCGAGGGCCGAAGGGCCTGTACTGTGCTGTAATGTTCTATGTTCTATGCTATTGTTGAAGGTCTCTGACATTCTTGTTGGGCTGCCCCAGCGTGGGTTCGATTCCTGTGATGGCTGAGCGTCCCACCTTCACAATCTCACCCCCCACCTGAGGCATGGTGATACTCAGGTTATTATCACCAGGTCATCTCTCGCTACTGAGAAACTCAGACTATATCAACTGCATCCTTTACTCGGTGATGTTAATGCCATTGAATGTCAATGGGTAATGTTTAAATTGCCTCCTATTGGAGATGGTTCTTGCCAGGAACCTGTGTGGCACACACGTTACTTATCACTTGTTGGTCCAAGCTAATAATAAAGTGTAGAACCCTCTCTGCTTTATCAGACAATGACTTGTTGTGCCCCTCTCAGTCTCATGTACATTCAGCGCTTCCCCCCTACAGTAACACCACTTGCTTTTTATTATCTCCCCATCCTTTACCACCCAAAATAAAACATATCTCTGCATTAAATTTCATCAAACTCTAATTTCCTGCTCCATCGAAGTGTTTCCATTTGATCTCTTTACTTAACAAATCCACCCCTCCGCAGCACCCACCCTGAGCTGTCAGCCCCACAGCACTTCCCCTTTCCAACTGAACATTCCTGCTTTCCCATCCTGTCTAACGGCCGTCCATAAGTTGCACATTTCCCCAGTTCTTTCTTTCAGAGGGTATTGCTTCAGTGACTATTACCTAAGACTGACCAATCAGATCAGACCGTTAGCTAATAGACAGCCACCATGAGCATCATGTGACAGCTGGCACACTGCCCCCTCCCCCAGCTGCTCCAATATAAATCTCTGAGAAAACCCACGATTCACAACCACTGTGAAAACCATCACAAGGTAAGAGCCTGATCCTGATCGCTCTTCCTGCAGACTGAGTGTCGGCTGGAACTGGGCGCTGGGCGCTGGGCACTGGGACTGGGCACTGGGGATCAGGATGGGGCATTAGGATTTTGGGTTTGGGGATTGGGGATTGGGGATTCGGATTTGGATTTGGAGACTGGAATTGGGGATTGGAAAGCAGGATTGGTCAGGAAGGCATACGGCATGCTTTCCTTCATGGGAGGGGGCATTTAGTACAAGAGTTGGCAGGCCATGTTACAGTTGAATAAGACTTTGGTTCGACGACATTTGGAGTACTGTGTACAGTTCTGGTCGCCACATTATCAAAAGGATGTGGATGCTTTGGAGAGGGTGCAGAGGAGGTTCACCAGGATGTTGCCTGGTATGGAGGGTGCTAGCTATGAAGGGAGGTTGCGTAGATTAGGATTATTTACATTAGAAAGGTGGAGGTTGAGGGGGGACCTGATTGAGGTCTACAAAATCATGAGGGGTATAGACAGGGTGGATAGCAAAAAGCTTTTTCCCACAGTGGGGGACTCGATTACTAGGGGTCATGAGTTCAAAGTGAGAGGAGGAAAGCTTAAGGGAGATATGCGTGGAAAGTTCTTTACACAGAGGGTGGTGGGTGCCTGGAACGCGTTGCCAGCGGAGGTGGTAGACGCAGACACGTTAGCGTCTTTTAAGATGTATCTGGACAGGTACATGGATGGGCAGGGAGCAAATGGACACAGACCGTTAGAAAATAGATGACAGGTTTCGACAGAGGATCTCGATCGCCTCAGGCTTGGAGGGACGAAGGGCCTGTTCCTGTGCTGTCATTTTCTTTGTTCTTTGTTTGGGGATAGGGATTGGGAATTGGGATTTTGGTCTTGGGGAAAGGGATTTGGGTTTGGAGACTGGGCTTGGGAATTGGCATTGGAATTAGGGATTGGGATTGCGGATTGGGCACTGGGTCTGTTGTCTGAAAGTCTGAGGCCTCTTGTCCCTTGTGGAGTAGCTTAATATAGAGCCGTGGGCAAGTGAGAGAAATCTGAGCCTTACCCTGTATCTAAACCCCGTGCTGTCCCTGTCCTGGGAGTGTTTGATGAGGATCTATGGGTATTTTTAAGGAGAAGTTGGATGAACACACAGGGAGAAAGGAGTAGAAGGATATGGTGGTAGGTGAGATGAAGATGTCTGGGTGGAGACGTGATTGTACTGTATAAGATGCAGAGGGAGCTTGACAAGATGAATGTGAGTCAGGGTTAGCCTAGAACCAGGGGACACGTTTTAAATTCTTTGTAAAGGCAACACATTCTGTTGCTGAAGGAACCAGGAGACGGACTAAAGTTGAATTTAATAAGGTGCCACATGGAAGGCTGGCGGTGGTGGAGGTAACAGTGATGCAGAGAGATGATTGGTTGGTGAACAGGAAACAGACTGTAGGAAGAAGTGGGCCTTTTTTCAGGCCAGTAGGATATCGTGAGTGGATCTACCACAGGGTCAGTGCAGGAACCTCGAACCTCTACATTTTTATCGAAATGATTTGGAGGAAAGGATTGAAGGTAAGGGAGCAAAATCTGCTGGTGTCACAAAAATAGTTTAGAAACTGAGTTCTGAAGAGAACATAAAGACCCCATAAAGGGATTTAGATAAGTTACAGGAATGGGCAGAGATCTGGCAAATGGAGAATATTGCAGGAAACTGTAAAATTATCCATTTTGGCGGAAATGTTACTAAACAGTGAGAGATTGTGGAGCTCTGAGCTGCAGTGGAATCTGGGTGTCTGAGTATATGAATCACAGAAGGTGAGTCTGGGGACATAGCACTTAATCAGGAAAGCTCAGAGAGTGTGATGGTTTACTGCGAGGGGGGGAATGAATACAAGAGGAGGGAGGCTACCCCTCAGGTATACAGGGCTCTGGAGAGACTGTACCTGCAGCCGCATGTACAGTGTTGGTCACCTGATGTAAGGAAGGGTGTAGATTTGTAGTATACAGTTCAGAGAAAGTTTCCCAGGCCAATGTCTGGATCAAAAATGGAAATCACAGGAGAAGCTCAGCAGGTCTGGCAGCATCTGTGCAGAAAAAGCAGAGTTAACATTGCAAGACCAGCGATGCCTCATTAGAATTTCTCTGCTTCCTGTTTGCTTTGTCTCCATGGACGCTGCCAGATCTGGAAAAGGAGCTTTCATTTAAAAGGAAAGGTTAGATCGAGTAGACTTGTATATTTTTAAGGCACAGGTGGAGAAATTCTTGTTAAAATAAACTAAATAATTAAAATAGAGATGCCACTCCAGGCACCTATGTTTCACACACACGGTGTTAGAGTTGGTGGACTGCATTGTGGTACAGAATGATCACATTCAGAGTAAGTGTTGGTTTCTCGAGGAACCCCAGCTCAGAGTTAATGAGCTGGATCCTGAGCTTCGAACACTGAGGCACATCAGGAGGTGGGAGAGTTACCTAGATGCTGTGTTTCAGGAAGCAGTCACACTCCTTAGATTAACTGTTTCGGTTTAATTAGCGGTCAGGGGAAGAAATGTGTAGCTCCAAGTGAGGCAGGTCGAGTAATTATGGAGGTGGTACTGATGGAGGCTCAGCCCTTGAACGTGTCTAATAGATTTGAGATTCTTGCTCCCTGTGCGGATGAGAAGGGAGAACGTGCAAACTGATATTGCACTGAGATGTAGGGAGCCAATGAAGAGCAGGGAAGAAGAGAAATGTAGTTGTAAATCAGGGATAGTATAGCTAAGGCACTGTTGTCAGGATTGTGGCCAGGATTGAGAATCCCGAAGGCTGTGTTGCTTGCCTGGTGCCTGGCTTCAGGATATCTCAGGAACTTGGAGTGGAAGGGATAAGATCCAGTTGTTACGATCCAGCGATGCAGATAGAATGAGTAAAGAGTTTCGATTGAGGGAGTATGAGCAGCTAAGGGCTAAGTTAAAAGTCGAGGAGCCACAGAAGGAGTAAAGACTCTGAAGAGAGTTATATACAGAACTTCCAGCAGTAGTCAGGATGTAGGGCAGAAGATAAAGCAGGAGATAGAAAAGGCACAGAAGAAAGGCACTCTTGGGTAGCTCAGAGGTTAGCACTGCTGCCTCACAGCACCAAGGACCCAGGTTCGATCCCACCCTTTGGTGGGTGACTGTCTGTGTGGCGTTTGTATGTTCTCCCTGTGTCTGTGTGTGTTTCTTCCAGGTGCTCCGGTTTCCTCCCACAGCCCAAAGGCTGGGTGAATGTGCCATACTAAATTATCTATTGTATACAGGCTAGGTGGGTTAGCCACGGGTAATGCAGGGTTGTGGGACAGGGAAGTGGGATGGGTCTGGGTGTTATTCAGAGGGTTAGTGTGGACCCAGTGGGCCAAATGGCCTGCTTCCTCACTGTGGGGATTCTATGGTAACAATGATCACAGGGAACTTCAATAATCCAGTGGACTGAGGAAAAATCAGATTAGTTGTAGATTCAAGAAAAGGAATTTGTGGAATGTCTACAAGGTTGGTTATTTTTGAAGCAGCTTGCACTAAGTGCATTAGGAGACAGGGAATTCTGGATTTGGCAAGGCAGCTGAAAGTTCAGGAACCCCCACGGGTCAATGACCATCAATGGATGGAATTGATCCTGCAGCTTGAGAGGGAGAATCTGGAATGACAGCTGAGTGAAGGTAACTGCAAATCATGAGGGAGGAGCTGGCCAGAGCTGATTAGAAGGGTGGCCTAGTCGGGAAGATGATGAAGCAGCAATGGCAGGAATTTCTGGTTATAATTCAGGAGGTATAAGAGGAATTCATTCCAAGGAAGAAGAAACATCTGAAAGGGATGATGTGGAGCTGCTGGTGCTGGGCTGGGGTGGACAATGTCAGAAATCACATGACAGCAGGATACAACGCATCATCCTTCGACACTTCCGCCATCTACAATCCGACCCCACCACCCAAGACATTTTTCCATTCCCACCCTTGTCTGCCTTCCGGAGAGACCACTCTCTCCGTGACTCCTTGTTCACTCCACACTGCTCTCCAACCCCACCACACCCGGCACCTTCCCCTGCAACTGCAGGAAATGCTACACGCCCCCACACCTCCTACCTCACCCCTATCCCAGGCCCCAAGATGACTTTCCATATTAAGCAGAGGTTCACCTGCACATCTGCTAATGTGGTATACTGCATTCTCTGTACCCGGTGTGGCTTCCTCTACATTGGGGAAACCAAGCGGAGGCTTGGAGACCGCTTTGCAGAACACCTCCGCTCGGTTCGCAATAAACAATTGCACCTCCCAGTCGCAAACCATTTCCAATGCCCCTCCCATTCTTTAGATGACATGTCCATCATGGGCCTCCTGCAGTGCCACAATGATGCCACCCGAAGGTTGCAGGAACAGCAACTCATATTCCGCTTGGGAACCCTGCAGCCATATGGTATCAGTGTGGACTTCACCAGCTTCAAAATCTCCCCTTCCCCCACTGCATCCCAAAACCAGCCCAGTTTGTCCCCACCCCCCACTGCATCACACAACCAGCCCAGCTCTTCCCCTCCACCCACTGCATCCCAAAACCAGTCCAACCTGTCTCTGCCTCCCTAACCTGTTCTTCCTCTCACCCATCCCTTCCTCCCACCCCAAGCTGCACCTCCATCTCCTACCTACTAACCTCATCCCACCTCCTTGACCTGTCTGTCTTCCCTGAACTGACCTATCCCCTCCCTACCTCCCCACCTATACTCTCTCCACTTATCTTCTTTTCTCTCCATCTTCGGTCCGCCTCCCCCTCTCTCCCTATTTATTCCAGTTCCCTCTCCCCATCCCCCTCCCCCTCCCTGATGAAGGGTCTAGGCCCGAAACGTCAGCTTTTGTGCTCCTGAGATGCTGCTGGGCCTGCTGTGTTCATCCAGCTTCACATTTTATTATCTAGCAGGTTATAGTCCAACAGGTTTATTTGAAAACACAAGTTTTCGGAGTTTTGCTCCTTCTTCAAGTGTTACACTGATAAAACCTTTTGTTCTTTCAGGACAGGGATTTGAAAGGAATTTGGGGATTTACATATACACATTAATCAACTAAAACCTTCTAAGTGATTAAAGATTTAACAGCTTCTTAGGTTTGTTTAACCCATCCTCATCAGTGATGTGAACCTTTGATCTTTTACTGATAAATTGTGTTTGATACTACCTCTCTCACTAACACCAGGAGAAAGAGCGAAACTCTGAGAGCTTGTGTTTTCAAATAAACCTGTTGGACTGTTACTGGTGTCGTGCAATTTCTGACTTTATTTGTAGGGGAGGATGAGGTAACCATGGCTGACAAGGGACGCATAAAAAGAAGCAGACAGTGTGGTAAAGATTAGTGGGAAGCGATACGATTGGGAAACCTCTAAAAACAAGCAGAGGATACCTAAAAATGAAAATGGGGAGAGCAGATGAAACTGAAGAGTAAGCTAGCTAATAAAATGAAAGAAGACTGCAAGAGTTATTTTTATATATGTAAAAAGTGAGAAAGGTAATAGTAGACACTGGACCACTGGAAAATGAGGCTGCAGAAGTAGTAATGGGGAACAAGGAACTGGAAGAGGCTCTGAACAGCTATTTTACATCAGTCTTCACACTAGGAGACATAAGCAGCATATGAGAACTTTAAGATTGTTGGAGGTAGAGGTCAGTGCAGTGGTCATCAGTAAGAAGAAGGTGCTAGGATAGTGAAAGGTCTGAACGTAGATAAATCACCCAGACCAGATGGACTACACTCTAGGATTCTGAAGGAGGTGACTGAGGAAATTAAACAAAGAACAAAGAAACCTACAACACAGGAACAGGCCCTTCGTCCCTCCAAGCCTGCACCGATCACGATCCTCTGTCTAACCTGTCATCTATTTTCTAACGGTCTGTGCCCATTTGCTCCCTGCCCATCCATGTACCTGTCCAAATATATCTTAAAAGACGCTAACGTGTCTGCGTCTACCACCTCCGCTGGCACCGCGTTCCAGGCACCCACCACCCTCTGTGTAAAGAACTTGCCACGCATATCTCCCTTAAACTTTCCTCCTCTCACTTTGAACTCATGGCCTCGAGAAGTGGCAGATGGAGTACAATGTGAGAAAGTGTGAGATCACGCACTTTCATCGGAAGAATAGAGGCGGATACTATTTTCTGTGGAGGCAAAATCGTTGACTGTATGTAAGACAGAGATGGATGGGTTCTTAATTATTAAGGGGATCAAGGGTTGAGGGAGAAGGCAGGAGAATGAGTTGAGAAGCATTTTGGCCAGGATTGAAAGCACACAGACTCGATGGGCCAAACAGCTGAATTCTACTCCTCTAGCTTATGCCATTATGGTCAGTGGTAGGTGGTAACAGGGATCAGGCCTGAGGGGTCTCCCCCTGATTCCTGTGTGGCTGTAGTCTCTTTTTGTACAGTAATCTCTCAATGATCCTTCAATCCAAGGCTCATTCTGAATGTAAGAAACAAATTGTTATGTTTGTCTGTTCCACAGGATGTTGCCTTGTTACCTGTGGGTGCTTGCCTGTCTCTGGGGCTGCGCTAATTCTCATCCAGCTACAGGTAAGATCTTCATGTGAGCCAGTTACAAAGTGCAAGGGGTTAAACTCACATCTAACCAATGAAGTTTCCTCATCAGCACGATGCTGCTCAGACTAGGTCAGTGTTCAGTGGCGGATCAGCCACCGTCTGTACAGACAGCAGTTCCCTGAGGTCAGCAGCTCAAGCTCTGAGAGACAGTGACAGGAACCAGGACATCCTGGGACAAAGCTGTGAACATCTGAATGTGTGTATGGCTGTGTGACCGTGATGAGTCTTTGATCAGAGAATCATAGCCCTATGCAATTAGGCAGGGGCAACCCCACTGTTGCCTCAAAATTGTTCGAAAATATTCCTGCCTGAAAGTTCCTCTGCTGTCAACACTGACTGGGGCGGCACAATCCAGATCACAGCCTGTGTGTAACTCCTGTCCCCTCTGCTAAACACCTCAAATTCTCGACTGGGTAGACATTCCTTAATCAGCCAGCTTGGAGAAATCATTGCACACATCTGGAGCAGGTGGGACTTGAACCCAGGCTTCCTGGCTCAGAGGTGTGAACACTACCACAAGCACATCTTACAGACAGGATAAACTTTGACAGAGTTGAGGAAAGTTAATTTTTTAAAAAATAACTCTGATGCCTTTGATTCCAGGAAATTTGGCTGGGACTATTCGGGCCACTCAGTCCAGCCTTGCAGACTTTCTAGGAGATGCTTCGAATGCTATTGATGGAAATAATATGACTGATATCAGTAAGGGATCCTGCAGTCGCACTAAAGTGGAATTATCTCCTTGGTGGAGAGTTGATTTTCATTATCATTACCGAGTCTATCAAGTCTCAATTACCACCAGCAGTGACAAAGCTTTGGAAGGAGCAGAAATTCACATTGGAGACCATTTGGAAAACAACGGCATCAGCAATGAACTGTAATTTATAAATATTTCTGTAATTTATCAATATTCCTGTAATTTATCAACACTCCTGTCATTCACAAACCCTGCATTCTTCAGCTCTGAGGAATGGTTTCTGGACTTGAAACATTAGCTCTGCTTTCTTTCCACAGATGCTGATGGACCTGCTGAGTTTCTCCAGCAATTTCTGCTTTTGTTCCAGATCTCCAGCATCCGCAGTTCTTTGGTTTCTCTGTAATTTACAGCCCCCCTTTCTGTAATTCACCAAACCTGTGATAATTCCAATTGCCTATATTATGTGGAAATCCCAGCCACGGACACACTGCACTGCCTTCCTGATTTATTCAACTCTTCCTGTTAAGTTTGATCTTGAGTTTGTTCCTGATTTGTTCCTTGCTTTTTGTGAATTGAGCTTCTCCCTCCATCTCTTATAGCTGTGTGAAAATTGAATCGATCCCAGCAGGACAGACTCAGATGTTTAACTGCAAACCTCTCGGAGTGCATGGTGTGTTTCTGACCATTAGTGTCCCAGGAAAGGAAACGTGCCTTAGGCTGTGTGAGGTGCAAGCTTTTGGAACCTATGAGCCACACTCCATTGTAGAGTGAGTAATCATCGTCAGAATTTAACCCCTGTGTCTCCAATCCCTCTCAGTTACTGGGAGCTACCCACCTCCACACATTCCCTGGGGCCTCTGAAGTGACAAATTCGCTCTGAGAAATGTCTTCATGGGGACGGATGTTATGAATATGAGGGGGGTGGGAGGTGAGTGGGGAAGACAAGCAAGACCTACAAAATTGACAGAGCCTGGATTGCATGTCCACTGCTCCCTTGTAGGCGGCAGCACAAGCAGATAGTGAGTCAGAATATTTAACAACAGGCCTTTGTTCTGATGAGCACATTGGTGGCAACCTCAGGGAAGGTGAGAATGGGGATGGGAGGGGAGGCTGTGTTGATTAACTGCTGGAGAAAGAGGATGTCCCAGAGGGTCAGAGACAGAATCCATTTGGTTGGAGCCGAGGAACAAAAAGATACAATGACATTGCTCAATGCGCACCACCCAAACGAAGGAATGTGGAGGAACAAATCTGCAGGAATACTACAGGAATACAAACATGTTAGTGTGGCTACAGTGGCGGCGGTGGGGGGGGGGGGGGGTTTAATTATCCTAATATAGACTGAGTTGGTGCTTAGGTAAAGTACAGAAGTAGCTGCAACTCCTTTCCACCATCTGTCCCATCCAAGGAAAAGGACGTATGGCAAGATCTGGTTCTTGTGATCAAGGTGGACCAAGTAGATTCCCAGTCAAATTAAAGGGAGGGGGCAGGAGGTTTAGTGTGAGGATAAACCTTTTCACCCAGAGGGTGGGTGGGAATCTATAGCTCACTGCCTGTAACTGTGAGAGGGGCAGAAACCCTCATCACTGATGAAGTATTTAGATGTGCCCTTGTGATACCAAGGTAAACAAGGCTATGGGCAAGTGCTGGAAAATGGGATTAGAATCATTAGGTGGCTGTTTTTGACTGGCACAGACTCAATGGGCTGAAGGGCCTTCCCAGAGCTGTAGATCAGTAGGACAGCAAAATTGCTCACAACATCCCAAATGTGGCCTTAGTAGTACAACTTTGCTCTTGTATTCTAGCCTCTTGAAATAAATGCGAACGATGCAATTTACCATCCTTACTGCAAACTGAACCTACATGTTAACTTTAAGAGAATCCTGAGCAAGGACTCCCAAGGCCTTCAGATTTCCAGAGCATTACCCCATTTAGGAAATCGTCTCCTCCTCTATTTTTCCTACCAAAGTGCATAACCTCACACTTTCCCACTTTGTGTTCCATTGCTGCTATTCCCACTGAATTGGAGCCCCACTAAGTGACTCCAGGCCCAGCAGAATGTGATGAACTCTGAAACTCCCTCTAAGTGAATCCAGTCACATCAAATCAATCACTACTACAGGAAGTGAGGGAAGAGACTGCTGTCCCTTTGGCAAATGTCTTTGCATCTTCACTGACCACGAGAGTAGTACCAGAAGATTGGAGGGTGGCAAATGTTATTCCCTTGTTCAAGAAACGGAATAGGGATAATCCTGGGAATTACAGACTGGTCAGTCTTACTTCTGTGGCAGGCAATTAATGGAGAGGATTCTGAGGGATAGTATTTATGACTATTTGGAAAAGCACAGTTTGATTAGAAACAGTCAGCATGATTTTGTGAGGGGCAGGTCATGCCTCACAAGCTTATTGAATTCTTTCAGGATGTGACAAAACACATGGATGAAGGCAAAGCAGTGGATGTGCTGTACATGGATTTTAGTAAGGCACGTGATAAGGTTCCCCATGGTAGGCTTATTCAGAAAGTAGGGAGGCATGAGATCCAGGGAAATTCGGCTGTCTGAATAGAAGACAGGGTGGTAGTAAATAGAAAGCATTCAGCATGGAGCTCAGTGACCAGTGGTGTGCCGCAGGGATCTGTTCTGGGGCCTCTGCTCTTTGTGATCTTTATAAATGACTTGGATGAGGAAGTGGAGGGATGGTGAGTAAGTTCGCCGATGACATGAAGGTTGGTGGAGTTATGAATAGCATAGAGGGCTATTGTAGGTTGCAATGGGGCATTGACAGGATGCAGAACTGGGCAAAGAAGTGGCAGATGGAATTCAACCCAGAAGAGTGTGAAGTGATTCATTTTGGAAGATCGAATTTGAATGAAGAATACAGGGTTAATGGCAGGATTCTCGGCAGTGTGGAGAATAGAGGGATCTTGGGGTCCACATCCATAGATCCCTCAAAGTTGCTCCTCAAGTTGATAGGGTTGTAAAGAAGGCGTATGGTGTGTTGGCTTTCATTGGCAGAGGAATTAAGTTTAAGAGCCGCGAGGTTATGCTGCAACTGTACAAAGCTCTGGTTAGACCACACTTGGAATATTGTGTTCAGTTCATTATAGGAAGGATGCAGAAGAGGGTGCAGAGGAGATTTGCCAGGATGCTGCCTGGACTAGAGGGCAGGTCTTATAAAGAAATGTTGAGGGAGCTGGGGCTTTTCTCATTGGAGCGAAGAAGGATGAGAGGTGACTTGATAAAGGTTTATGAGATGATGAGAGGCATCAATAGAGTGGGTAGTCAGAGACTTTTTCCCCAGGGTGGAACTGACTATTTCATGGGTGATAATTTTAAGGTGACTGGAGGAGGGTAGGGGGGAGATGTCAGAGATAGGTTCTTTACACAGAGAGTGGTGGGTGTGTGGAATGTGCTGTCGGTACTGGTAGTGGAGTCAGATACTTTAGAGACTATTAAGCGACTCTTGGATAGGCACATGGAGGGTAGTAAAATGTAGATTGATTTCAGAGTAGGATAATAGGTCGGCACATCATGGGCCGAAGGGCCTGTACTGTTGTCTGTTCTTTGTTCCATCAGCAGCAGCAGATTTTCCAACACCCTCCATTCCATAAAGTCATAAATGTTAGCCTTGCAGTTCACGGCCACACCTCGTCAATGAAATATGAAAAGTATTAATTCCAGACATTGTGATTTTGATTTCCATTTAGAACATAGAAGATAGAAAAGTACAGCACAGTACAGGCCCTTCGGCCCACCATGTTGTGCCATGGAATATTCCTAATCCAAAAATAACCTAACCTACATTCCCCTCAATTCATTGCTGTCCATGTGCACGTCCAGCAGTCGCTTAAATGTCACTAATGACACTAACTGAGCATTTTTGTGTGATTTTATCTTCCAGCCATGAACATTAATCCAAAACGCAGCTCATTTGGAGACAGCCATGTTGCGCTTTGAGCTTCTGCAATCAATCTCCTCCTAATCCCTCTGCTTTCAATCTGTTGTACACAAGGATTTCAGACGGGAGCCTGCCTTTCCCAGTTTCTGTCACACATTCACAAACAGACGGTCACTGATCTCGCTGTCAAACAGTCTCCCAGAAGGAACATCAGGCAATCAGGCTGTGCTCAGTCACAAGGAGGGAGCATCATCAGAGAAAGTCTGTGAGAGACTAACCAGAACAGGGGGCAACTGAGAGAAATCACAGCCCATCCTGACTCTCACATCGAACAGCAGCTTTATCAGAACACCCAGAGCTCGGAATCAAACTGGGATTAATCCCCATGGTCTCTGGGTGTTAGGAAGCGAGGACTGATTGACCATTGATGATCTGTATTGTTTGATTACTCTGCTCTGTGAGGATGTGTGTGGGATCTGTAACCTTTCTGCTTTTTCTGGTTTAAAAACCTCAATAAAATTGCTGCTTGCACAGGGTTGAGACAGTGTCTGTTCAGTTCACAGAGTGTGTTACCCACTGGACACTCAGAAACTCATTCCACACAATCACACTGTCCCCTCCTTATGCATCATCATTCCTGGAGGGCTCTCTCTACCACAGTCACCCCCACACCCCATGCCCAACCCCTCTCAGTCCCGGGGAGCTCCTTTTACCACACTCACCGACACTTTTCCTCCGCCCTCATCCTGGGGAGCACCCCTCCCCTTCCCAGTATGCAATCTGGGTATTAAGGAGTGAATTAACCAAAGTGTACTAACTAATGAGGGGCTGTGGTTGAGTGGACAGGGAAGACCCCTATCAGAGATTAATGAAGAAAGGGTGGTAATCTGACCAACAAGAGGGAAATGACAGGTAAAAAGAGCTAGACCTTGTTCAGAAAAGGTCTAGGCCCGAAACGTCAGCTTTGGTGCTCCTATCATGGTGCTTGACCTTCTGTGTTCATCCTGCTCTACACCTTGTTATCGCAGATTCTCCAGCATCTGCAGTTCCTGCTATCTCTTAAAAACAGTAGGGTGCCTGGATGTGACTTCCAAGACTTTTTTCTGTCTGGCACTTCTTTGCCCACTTTCCTATCCTGTCAACGTCCTTCTGCAGCCTCCCCACTTCCTCAGCATGACCTGTTCCTCTACCTGTGCCATCTGCAAACCCAGCAACAAAGCCCTCAGTTCCTTTGTCCAGATTGTTAACGTTTTATGTGAATAGGGCTGTGGCCAATGCAGACTGATGGATCATAAAATATGCTTCAAAATGCTCTGTTACTACATCCTTTCAGAGACTAACCTTTTCCCATTAACAGATGAGAAGCTAAAAGTTACTTATTTTATAATAACTGATATCACGGCAGATTCACTGCCCTCCAATCCAATGGAACCTTCAAATCAAAGAATTAAATCCAATGTTGCAAACATCTAAGTAGGCCCTTAGACCTTGGGATAAAGTCCAACAGGATCCAGGCACTGGTCAGCCTGAAACTCCACCAACTGACTGAGTACCACTTCTCTGATGATTGTATTTTTCCTGTGATATTGTTACTGCAGTGTAAATAGGTATAAATTGTTTTCATTGTTGAATGGAATGATGGCATCACTTAATTGCAGGGAGGGCAGTTCGGAGTCAACCACATTGCTGTGGGTCAGGAGTCACATGTAGGCCAGACCAGGTAAGGATGGCAGTTTCCTTCCCTAAAGGACATTAGTAAACCAGGTGGGCTTTTCCAGTAACTGACAATAGTCATCATTACACTGTTAATTGCAGGCTTGGTTTAAATTGAAATAAAATGGAATTTGATTTGCCATATTAGAAAGGAGACCATTGCCCTCAGAACAATTATTATCAGTATACCCAGTATGTCAACGACTTCAATATCCTGGGATCCACCCCAGCAGCTCCACGTGATGGATAGCCTCCAACCCCATTAGTTTCCCCCTCACACTGTTGTGATAGTATGAGTCATGGGATAATTTCCTCTCCTTCAGCCCCTTGATTATTTCTTCATCTTGGAATGCTATTAGGATCTTGTATAGTGAAAGCTGATGCAGGTCTAATGGTCCACTCCTCTGCCATTTCCTGGGCCCCTATTATTCCCCATCCTTATCTCAAGGGACTCATCACTTGAAACAATACCAGAAAGGAGGGCTGAAAGACTTTGCTCTCCATCTCGATATTATTCATAAACTCACCTTCAGATTCTCTTTTCTGCATCTGATCCTTGGTGCAGACTACAAGAAAGACACCGGAGACACACACAGACAAGACCCATTGGTGAGACTGGGACAAACTCCCTCCAGCTTGGGAGCAGCTTTCCCAGGCATCCTGTTCTCAATGGGATAGTGAACTGGGTAACGCAGGGTCCATACAGTAGCCCTGTGGCTATGCTACAGACTGTGCTCCAAATCAAAGCATAGCTCTTCCTGCAGGCTTCCTCATTATTTGCCACTGGTCTCCACACCTGACATTGGAAGGGGAGCAACTGGAGAGGATTTGGAAACTCAGATACTCCTGCCCTACTGTCTGGCACACCTCAGTCCCATACAAAGCCCTAGTGCCAGAATTTTTGTGCCTCTTTCAGACCTCTCAGCCACATCCAAACCCACAGCAACTGCACCAGGCTCCCAGTGGTGCCACCTTCCCCAACAGATTTGGCCACTGGATCCAACAGACAATAGGTGCAGGAGTAGGCCATTTGGCCCTTCGAGCCAGCACCACCATTATGATCATGGCTGATCATCCATAATCAGTATCCTGTTCCTGCCTTATCCCCATAAACCTTGATTCCACTACCTTTAAGAGCTCTATCCATCTCTTTCTCGAAAGTATCCAGAGACTTGGCCTCCACTGCCTTCTGGGGCAGCGCATTTCATATACCCACCACTCTCTGGGTGAAGAAGCTTCTCCTCAACTCTGTTCTAAATGGCCTACCCCTTATTTTTAAACTGTGTCTTATGGTTCTGGACTCACCCATCAGCGGAAACATGCTTCCTGCCTCCAGAGTGTCCGATCCCTTAATAATCTTAAATTCTCAATCAGATCCCCTCTCATCCTTCTAAGCTCAAGAGTATACAAGCCCAGTCGCTCCAATCTTTCAACATATGATAGTCCTGCCATTCTGGGAATTGACCTCGTGAACCTATGCTGCACTCCCTCAATAGCAAGAATGTCCTTCCTCAAATTGGGAGACCAAAACTGCACACAGTACTCCAGGTGCTGTCTCACCAGGGCCCTGTACAGCTGCAGAAGGACCTCTTTGCTCCTATACTCAATTCCCCTTGTTATGAAGTCCAGCATGCTATTAGCTTTCTTCAGAGGCCTAACTGTCCCAGCTGCCCAGATTTCTCCAGCCCCAGGCCACAAGCCACTTGTGTTCATTTCCAGTCATTCCCAGAAGACTCTCCACTGGTGTCATGCCACTGGCTGGAATTGTCTCCAAAATCCTGCAGTGGGTGAGAAGTGTGCTAAGTGACTCCTGGCAGCTTTTGCTGAAGCCTGGACAGAGTGATGTTACACTCAGCTGGCACATTGCAGAGAGAATGAAACACAGCAGCAGTCACCCAGAAAATCAGAGACTGGGCACCAGCTGACATTTCTCAGCCAGGAGTAAGAGAGAGGTTGGCTGAAACAAGGACATTTTGGGATGAGAGCATCACTGGCTAGGCAGTATTTATTGTCCATCCCTAATTACCAGACCATCACAGAAGCCAACTTTCCATCCACCAACTCCATTTTCACAGCTCGCTGCCTCAAAGGTGGCCATCGAAGACCCATCATACCCCTGTAATGATTTCCTACAAACTCTTCCATCAGGCAGGAGATACAGAAGCCTGAACACAGATGAGCAGGTTCAGGGACAGCTTCTTCCCAGCTGTTATCAGACTGTTGAATGGGCCCTCTAACTTCAAATAATGTAACCTGCATTGTAACCTTTATGCCTCTAAAATTTTTTGATTTGTACATCCTTTGGCTCGCTGTGATCCACCTGCACCACACGTAAACAAAGCTTTTCACTGTATTTTGGTACACGTGGCAATAAAATCAAATAAACTGTCTAGCAGCAGAGAGAGAGTGAGCTCTCTGTGTGTGTTAGTTTCAACTCTAACTCAAACTGAATCCTGAGGTCTGAGAGAGATTGACTCTATGCACTTATGCTTCTTTTGTCTTAAAAGAAACCTCAGTTTTTTAATATTCATTCATGAGATGAGGGTATCGCTGGTTACATTTAAGTCATCATTGGACAAGCATATGGACGAACATGGAATAGTGTAGGTTAGATGGGCTTCAGATCGGTATGACAGGTCAGCACAGCATCGAGGGCCGAAGGGCCTGTCCTCTGCTGTAATGTTCTATAGATCAGTGTTTGTTGCCTGTCTCTAACTGTCCAGGGGGCATTAACAGTAAATCACACTACAGTGGTCTGGAGTCATATGTAGTCCAGTTTCCTCCCCTGAAGGACATTATTGAATCAGATGGGTTTTTCCTGACAATGGATTCATGATCATCATTAGACCATTAATTCCAGGCATTTCTTTAAAAAAAAACTGCATTAAAACTCCATCATCTGCAGTGACAGCATTTGAATCGGGGTCCCCCGAACATTACCATAGTCTCTGGATTGGCAGCACAGCCATAAATATTACTAGACCATCACCTCCCCACTCAACTTCCCCTTTTAGAACTTCTACAGATGCTTACAGACACAAAAAACAGAAATTTGCTTCATCAAGATACAATGGGGGCAGGAGATGGCCTAATGGTTTTATTGCAGGACTGTTAAACCAGAGACCCAGATAATGTTCTGGGGTCCTGGGTTCGAATCCCGCCATGGTAGAATGTGAATTCAATAAATATCTGGAATTAACAATCTAATGATGACTGTGGATCAGTGACAGATTGTTGGGAAAAATCCATTGGGGTCACTAATGTCCTTTAGAGAAGGAAGTGGCCATCCTTACCTAGTCTCACCTACATGTGACTCCAGACCCACAGCAATGTGGCTGACTCTCAAGTGCTCTCTGGGCAATTAGGGATGGACAATATCGGCACCACCTCGTGTTCCCACAAGGAGCCTCAACAGTTCATCCACTTCGCCAACAGCTTCCACCCCAACCTTAAGTTCACCTGGACCATCTCTGATACCTCTCTCCCCTTCCTGGACCTCTCTGTCTCCATCTCTGGCATCCACCTGGAAACCGATATCCATTTCAAGCGCACCGACTCCCACATCTACCTAGAATACACCTCCTCCAAACCCACCTTCCTGCAAAAAGGCCATCCCTTATTCCCAATTCCTTCGCCTGCGCCACATCTGCTCCCAGGATGAGGCATTCCACTCCCTAACATCCTGAATATCCTTGTATTTCAAGGACTGCAACATCCCCCCCCAGTGGTCAAAAACACCCTTGACCGCATCTTTTGCGTTTCCCGTACTTCAACCCTCACATCCCCTCCTCATAATAACAAAGACAGAAACCCCCTCGTCCTCATGTACCACCTCATTAACCTCCAGATTCAACGCACCATCTTCCGACACTTCTGCCATCTACAATCCGGCCCCAAAGACATTTTTCCATCCCCACCCTTATCAGCCTCCCAGAGGGACCACTCTCTCCATGATTACCTTGTCTGCTCCACACTCCCCTCCAGCCCCACTGCACCTGGCACTTTCCCCTGCAACCGCAGGAAGTGCTACACCTGCCCCCACACATTCATCCCAGGCCCTAGGATGACCTTCTATATCAGACAGACAGAGGTTCACCTGTACATCTGCTAATGCAGTATACTGTATCCACTGTTCCCGATGTGGCCTCCACTACACTGGGAAGACCAAGCGGAGGCTCGGAGACCACCTTATGGAACACCTACACTCGGTTCGCGACGAACTACACCTCCCCCTCCCCCTCCCACTCCCTGGACATGTCCACCCTGAGCCTCCTCCAGTGCCACAACAATGCCACCAGAAGGCTGCAGGAACAGCAACTCATATTCCACCTGGGAACTCTGTCGCCCAATGATCTCAATGCGGATTTTACAAGCTTCAAAATCTCCCCACCCCCAAACTCATCCCAAGACCATACCCCCCTCTCATCCCCGCTTCCTTGACCTGTCTGCCTTCTCTCCCATCTATCCCCTCCACTATCTACCTGCTGTCACCGATGCCCCTCTATTTATTTCAGAACTCCCTAACCCTCCCCATTTCTGAAGAAGGGTCTAGACCCGAAACATCAGCTTTCCTGCTCGGCCTGCTGTGTACTTATAGCTTCACACCTTGTTATCTCAGATTCTCCACCTTCTGCAATTCCTAGTCTCTGTCACCTTTCATCTTTCACAGGCAGCTGGTAATTTTCCTACTGCAGATGTTCAGACACAAATTCTTTAGTTGACACGCATGCAGGCTCTGGTCAGAACCTCATGGACCATTTAAGGTGTGAATCTATTCGCATAGACAAGTGCAGCCCCAACAACACTCAAGAAGCTTGACACCATCCAGGACAAAGCAGCTGTTTGATTGGCACCACATCCACAAACATCCCACTCCCTCCACCACCAACGCTCAGTAGCAGTAGTGTGTACTATCTACAAGATGCACTGCAGAAATTCAGAAAAGATCCTCAGACAGCACCTTCCAAACCCACGACCACTTCCATCCAGAAAGAAAGGGCAGCAGATACAAACCACCACTACCAAGCCACTCTCCAAGCTGACTTGGAAATATAATCACCATTCCTTCCTTCAAAATCCTGGAATTCCCTCACTAACTGTATTGTGGGTCAACCTACAGCACGTGGACTGCAGTTCAAAAAGGCAGTTCACCAACACCTTCGCAAGGAGTGACTAGGGATGCCCAGCCAGTGACGCTCTCATTCCATGAGAGGAAATCAGCAAAAAAACAAACTACTACTACTTGAGATTATATTTCAGTGGACAGGCATGCAATGATTGCTGTTTGTGAAAAATTTCCAGAACTCGGGCAACAATTTCAAATTTCACCATTTCACTACTTATCAGTAATACCACACAAGTTTATCACCGACTGACAGATAAACAATATTACACCAATTTGTGGGCATCAGTTTCCACACAATCAGCTTCAGTGTCCAGGAAATAAGATGGCAAGGAAGCAGGTGGCAGATTCTAATAGGTTCAGATTATTATTCAGCTGTAGAGCATTTAGTTTTCACATCTCAGGGGGAAAAAAAAACTGCACAGCATAAGCTTCTTCATTTAATTTCTTTAATAGAAATGGAACTTAACTTTTCTACAATACAGTAAACACATTGGAAAAAATAAAAAGAATTGCAGAGTTTAACCATTCTGAAGAGTGGACTGAGCAATTAGGATTGTTCCATGTCTAGAAATGGTCAAAGAGGAACAAACTCAAGTCTTGCTCTTATGGACCTCAACATGAACAAGTGTCAGCACAGTGACCACCAGTCAGCATCTGCATGAACCCAGCAACAATCCACAGGTTCCATTTTCATTGGGACACTAAACTGTCAAAATTATGCTTCCTCATACTTCTCCGCAGCAAACCCAACCCAACTGCTCCCCCACCCCACCCCTCACACTGACTGGAATCAATAGCTGAACAAACTTATGACACTCTTAAAAACAGGACTAAACAAAGAAATGCGAGCCCCAGCCAGACAGTTCATCGATTTGAACTCTCAGACTGGTCTACACCAGTACAAGCCTGCACTTTTACACATTAAGAGTTGGTACTGAATGGAGGAACTGTACACTAGAACAGTTTAACAGAAACAGAATTGTTTCACTTCATGAATGGAAATCCATTGGGTTCTTCAGCATTCACTGAAGGTTCCCAGGTCAGGTCACATGTTGAGATATAAGGTGTTAGTTCAAGTTCCTGAATACCAGACCCCATAACATGACAGCTCCGTTAACTGAATGACTCGTGTTCATGCAGATAGGTCACTGTTATCAAATCGATCCTGGTCATATATCTCCGCAATAACTTTTCGTCCTCCAAACCAGCGTCCATTCAAAGCTTGGATGGCTTTGTGCATCTCTGAAGCCAAGGAGAACTCAACAAAGATTTTGACAATCACCTCAGCATCTTCCTCCTCACCCTGTTTTTCTTGGTAGATGATCACACGATTCACAGCCCCAAATTTACCACATTCTTCCGTCACTTCACCTTCCAGATCATCATCAATGTCCTCAGGACCTACCATGTTCCGTAAGACCATGACTGTGGACTGAAATGAAAGGAAAAGATTAATTAACGTTCACACAAGCACCACTCTAACACTGCCATTCTACCAATGTATACTCTCATACCTTGCAAAGGAACGACCCCTCCCTGACGGCTCCAACAATTAGACCACCTGTACATCAATTCCATTCTTTAATCTTTAAAACATATCTCACAATATAGTCTTTACAGGGCACTTTGCCCAGCGCAGTAGCAGCCAGAAGGCAGCGAGAGACAAAGTAGCCAGTGCGGTGAGGATCTGGGCCTAGTCCTTACAGGGTACTTATCTTGCAACAGCAGCAGCTGGGAATTGGGGACACAGTAACCAATAAGCTGCAAGAACATCGCGAGAATCTTCAGTGCAGCTCCTGGGGGAAGCTTAAGCTTCAAAAAGGTGAAAAAGGTTTCAGACTCATGAGTACAGGCATGTGACAATTACTGGTAAACCTTTTCTTATCCTACAGACTTAGAGCAGTGGGAACAAGTTATAGTTCACCCTTTCATAACCTTAGTGATAGAATAGGGAAGTCTAACAAAATAAGTCCAACAATTCCAGTCAAGGGCATTAATTGTAAGTTTAAAAGGTGTCAGGAGAGGCCAGCTGAGTGGAATGAACAGTCTGTCACGTATCAGGAGATCTGGATGCCACCAATATTGTAGGTGACCACAAGTGCAGGAAGTGCTCCTGGGTGCAGAAGCTGGAGCTCAAGGTCTCAGAGTTTAAGTAGTGGCACACCTGAGAGGTTGAGTGCTACATGGATAGCATGTTTAGAGAGGTGGCTACACTGCAGTTTGAGGGATTAATGGAAAAAACGGAATGGGATACCACTAGACAGTCCAGAAAGAACAGGCAGATAAGTACAAGGGTCTCCTGGGGTCCCAGTGATTAACTAGTATTCCGTTGATGTGGGTGTTTGGCCTTGGAGGAGTGTGGTCAAAGTCAAGCTTCTGGCAACACAAGCAGCTTGACTGTACGGGTGTGACCAAGAAGAAAGGAACATCCGTCATGATAGGGAATTCTTCAGACAGAGAGCAGACAGGGGTTTCTATGGCTGGAGATGTGACTCCAGGTTGGTGTGTTATCTCCTTGGTGCAAGGGTCAGGGATGGTCACTCAACAACTTCAGGGCTTCTTGAAAGGGGAGGGTGATGAGTTAAGAGGCTGTGGGCAAATTGAGAAAAGAGGTCTTGCTTCAAGAATTCAGCCAGCTAGGCAGCAGATTAAAAAAACAGGACCTCGGTGGTTATAATCTCTGAATGACTCCCAGTGACGTGTGCTAGTGAGTTTAGAAGTAGGAAAACAGGGCAGATGAACATGTGGGTTTGACAAGGTGCAAGAGGGATGGTTTTAGATTCCTGGATCACAGGGAGCATTTTTGCGGAAGCTGGGACATGTACAAATGGGACAGTCTACACCTGAACCTCATTGGGATCAACATCTTTGCAGGTAGATTTGCTAATGCTGTTGGGAGGAGTTTAAACTAGTCTAGCAGGGACAGGGGACACAGAACATCAATGAAACAGAAACACATCATACTACAGAGGAAGACAACATAGCTGAACTCACTGTGACTGAGTGTCAAAGACAGTAAAGCAAGGCTGGATGGTCTTTACTTTAATGCCATGAGTGCCATAAGTAACAGTGATGAGTTAGTGTCATAGATTGACACATGGAAGTATGATATTTTTGCCATCACAGAAACATGGTCGAGGAAGAGCTGGACTGGAAACTTAACATTCTGGACTAGAGGATCTATGGGCAAGATAGAGGAAGGTCTAAAAAGAATGGTGATGTAGCACTATTAATTAAGGAACAATTTACTGCAATAAGGAGAGCAGTTATCTTGGGAGGACCCTCAAATGAGGCTTTGAGGATAGAACTTAGGAATGGTAAGGGGGCAGCCATTTTACTAGGAGTGAATTATAGGTCCCCAAAGAGTCAGTGGGAAATAGGAGTAGCAAATATGTAGACAGTACTCAGAGGTGTGTAAGTGCAATAATTGGGTAATTACACTGGGGGATTTCAACTTTCCCAACATACATTAGGATAGTTATTGTGTTAGAGGAGGCAGATTTCCTAAACATATCCAGGGGAGATTTTTGTATTAATACGTAGAAGGCCCGGATCTGACTCTGGGGAAAACCGCCGGACAAGAGTTTGATGTGCCAGTGTGGGAACATTTTAGCAATAGCAACCACAACTCAATTTATTGCAGACAAGGAAAAAAATCATCTGCGAAAGATAGCTTTGGACTGGGGGAGAAAAATTTTATTAAAATAAAGCAGGATCTGGCCACAGTAAACCAGGAACAGTTCCTTGGTTAAGTATACAGCAGAGCAGCAGGGGACATTCAAGAAGAAGCAACGGAAGATTATAGGTCCAACATGTATCTTTACAGGGAAGTGTAAGAGCAGTAAGTTCAGAGAATCCTGGATATCTAAGATAATTCAGGACTAGATGAGGAAGAGGAATAGAATTTTAGCAAGTCAAAAGGGAGCAATTCACCTGAGGCCCTAGAGGAATTCAGGAAGTGCAAGAAGGAACTTGCAATTAGAAGAGCAAAATGGATGCAGGAAAAAGGACTGGCAAACAGGATTAGGGAGAATCCTTAAGGGAAAGAGTAGGGACTAAGGAGCAACACGTGTGTGAAGCCACAGGATATTGGAAGGGTGTTGAATGATTACTTCTCTTCAGTCTTCACTCTGAAAAGGGAATGCATAGGTATGGAATTCAGGGAAAGGACTGTGAGGAACTTGCAAAGTTTCATATAGGAAATGGAGTGTTATTAGAGATTCTGTTGGGCTTAAAAACACACAAATCACCTGGCCTGGATGAGGTGAGCCCAGGCGGCTGTGGGAGACGAGGCAGTAAATTACAAAGGCTCTGACATAAATTTTTAATTCCCCTCTAGCCACGACAGAAATACCAGAGGACTGGAGGACAGCTAATGTGGTTCCACATTTCAAGAACAGTGGCAGAGGTGAACCAGGAAATTACAGACTGGCGAGTCTCAGGTCAGTGGCAGGAAAACTATTGGAGAAAATTGTGAAGGAGAGAATTAATACCAATTGGAAAGGCATGGGTTAATTAGGGATCGTCAACATGGCTTTGTCAGAGGGAGGTCATGCCTAACAAATTTGTCAGATTTTTTTGAAAACGTGATCAAGTATGTGGATGAGGGAAGTTTGGATGATGTAGTTTATATGGATTTTAGCAAAGCTTTTGACAAGGTCCCACATGGGAGACTGACTGAGAAGGTTAAAGCACATGGAATTGAGGGAAATGTGGTCAGAAGGATCAGAAACTGGCTTAGTAATAGGACACAGAGGGTAGTGGTAGAGGGCTTTTCGAATGACAGGAGGCCAGTATGCAGCAGTGTACAGTAAGGATCAGTACAGGGACCCTTATTGTTTGTTATATACATAAATGACATAGATGGAAATGGGGTGGGAATGTTAAGGAAATTTAGAGACGATCCCCAAGATTGGTAGTGTGGTTAGTAACAAAAAGGATGGTTGTGGGTTACAGGAAGCTATAGATTGGATGGTCAGGTAGGCAGAGCAGTGGCAGATGGTATTTAACCCTGATAAGTGTGAGGGGATGCATTTTGGAAGAAGAAACAAGACAAGAGAGTATTAAGGTGGCAGAGTACATGAGCAGCATAGTTAAGGAGCCTTGTGGGTCATCTGTTTTTGTCAGTCTTAGCATAGAGTACAAGAGCAAGGAGGTAATGTGTGGAAGTTGTACAGAACGTTGATTAGGCCACAGCTGGAGTACTGTGCGCAGTTCTGGTCACCTCACTACAGGAAGGATGTGTTAGCACTAGAAGGGGTGCAGAGGAGGTTCACCAGGATGTTGCCCAAGATGGAGAAACTGAACTATAAGGAAAGACTAGATAGGCTTGGATTGTTTTCCCTGGAGCAGAGAAGACTTGGAGGAGTGGGGGAGGTACATAATTTGAGGATATGAGGGGTATGGGCAAGCTGAATGGAGAGTAGCTGTTCCCCTAGGTTGAGCGGTCAGTCACAAGACGGCACAGTTCAGCGGCAGGAGATTCAGAGAGGATTTTGGAAAAAGCCTTTTGACTCAACAGTGGTGGAAATCCAGAGCGCACTACCTGGCGAGGTAGTGAAGGCCAAAAACCTTACAACCTTTAAAAAATATCCACAGTGAGCACTTTCACATATCAAAACATTCAAGGACATTGAAGGGAACTGCCATCCTTACCTGGTCTGATTCCAGACCCACAGCAATGTGGGTGACTCTTAATGGGGATGGTAAGTAAATGCTGGCCCAACCAATGATGCCCTTATCCCAAGAATAAATTTTAAAAAAGAAGAGACAAGTGCAGGGAAGTTGCAACTAGAGTGTCTTTAGCAGTAGTTAGTGCAAACTTGATGAGTGAAAGGGACTTTTCTGCACTGTAGGAATCTATTACACAGTAAAACTTCAAATTTAAAGGCTCCACATTATGCACTGATTGCATGTATTTTGTGTTGAGGAGGAGTGTGGGAGGAACTGCCTATTTTCACCAAATTGCAAAAAACCCTGCTTCCACATTTCACCCTAAATGGTCAGACTTCTTCATTAAAATTATCAGCACAGAAAAGTTTGTCTCTTCTATCAAATAGTTTTCCAATTTAAACACCTGAAACAGAACAGTTCATCTTCAATACCCAAAGAAATATAATTCCAGGATATGTAATCTTCTCTCACAGTTTAGTAATGAGACCCAGTACCTTTCTTGTGAATTCACTCTAGATCACCTCCAAAGCCAATATATTGTTTCCTGAGATGTAAAGCCCAGAACTAAACACAATTACTTCAGATGGGGTCTGACCTAGGCTCTGTACAATTAAGATGACTGTACCAGTCCCCTAGTTTTTAGCAAGGTACAGCCAGAGGATCAATGTACATAGGATCCATGGCGACTGGCCACGTGGATTCAGAACGAGCTTGCAAACTGAAGACAGAGGGTAGCAGTGGAAGGGTGTTTTTCCAGGTTGGAGGTCCATGACCAGTCATTTCCGCAGGGATCCATATGTGGGCCTCTGCTGTTTGTCATAGATATAAATGACTGATAAAAATGCAGAAGGGTGGCTTAGTAAGTTTGCAGACGGTACAAAGATCGCTGGAGTTGTGGATAGCATAGAAAGTTGTTAAAGGATACGATGGGATACACATCAGTTACAGATATGGGTGGAGAAATAGCAGACTGAGTTTAATCTGGGTTAAGTGTGAAGTGCTGCACTTTGGGAGACCAAACGTTAAGGAAATGTATACAGTTAAGGACAGGAGCCTGAACAGCATTGATGTAGAGGAATCTTGAGGTTCTAGGCCACAGCTCCTTGAAAGTAGCCACATTAAGTAGATAGGGTGGGAAAGAATGTGTATGGTATGCTTGCTTTCATTGGTTGAGGAATAACATTGTGGGTCAATCCACAGTAGGCGGACTGCAGCGCTTCAAGAATTAAGGGTTAGGTCAGTCTGGAGGCAGGGAGCACTTTTCCACTGATGGGTGAGTCCAGAATCAGAGGACACAGTTTAAAAATAAGTGGTAGGCCATTTGGAGCAGAGTTGAGGAAAAACTTCTTCACCCAGAGAGTGGTGGATATATGGAATGCGATGCCCCAGAAGGCAGTGGAGGCCAAGTCTCTGGATACTTTCAAGAAAGAGATGGATAGAGCTCTTAAAGATCGTGGAATCAAGGGTGTTGGGGATAAGGCAGGTACAGGATACTGATTGTGGATGATCAACCATGATCATAATGTATGGTGGTGCTGGCTCGAAGGGCTGAATGGCCTACTCCTGCACCTATTGTCATAAGACAGCTCACCACCACCTTCTCAAGAGCAACAAGGGATGGACAAGAAATGCCGGGCCCAGCCAGTAACGTCCACATCCCACAAACCGAATAAGATTAAAAAATTGAGTACAAAAGTCAGAATGTCATGCTGCAGCTTTATAAGACTTTGGTTAGGCCACACTTGAGTGTATTATGTTCAATTGTGGTTGCTACATTACAGGAAGGATATGGGGATTTTGGAGAGGGTTCAGAAGAGGTTTACCAGGAAGCTGCCTGGATTACACGGTATGAGCTATAAGGAGGAGCTAGAAAAACCCTAGTTGTTTTCTCTGGAGTGACAGAGGCAGGGGGAGACTTGATGGAAGTCTACAAAATTTTGAATTGCATAGATAGGGTTGACTGTCAGAATCTTTTTCACAAAGTTGGAATGTCTAATATCAGGGGGCATGCATTTCAGGTGAAGGGGTAATTTCAAAGGAGACGTGAAGGGCAAGTTTTTTTTTTAAAACACAGAGTGGTAGGACTCTGGAATGTGCAACCGGGGTGGTGGTGGTGGAGACAGATACGATAGGGGCATTTAAGGGACTTCTAAATAGGCACATGAATATGCAAAGAATGGAGGGATATGAACCAAGAGCAGGAAGAAGGGATTAGTTTAACTGTCATCGAGTTTGGCACAACATGGTGGGCTGAAGGGCCTGTTCCTGCACTGTGCAGTTCTATGTTCTGTACCTTCTCCAAATCCCCCAACCCCACCACAGCTACTACAGGCCTCAGATTCAATTTTCATCTCTTACCTCCTGCTTGCGAAGCAGCTTCTGCATCACCATGTGCCTTGCATTACTCCCAGAGATGCTCATGTGTTCTTGCTCACTTAGCATTTCCAGCCTTTCAGTATCCAGTAACTTCTCCTCATCCTCTTTCTTGACTTCTGTAGCAGTACCAGCTGTAGGGGGTGTGGCCAAGACAGGGTTAACCACTCCCACCTGTGGGATGGTAACTGGCAGCGACACTGTTGGACGGGTTGGGGTCACACCTGGAAGAACAAGGACCCTCATGTTTATAGCTAATGACAACAGTACAGCGGAGTTGCAAATGTTACAGTCTTGATCAAAAAGAGTGCAGTAAATGCAGGTCTGGGAAAGCTTCTAGAAATGATGTGAAATAAAACAAATAGTCACTTGGACAAAAATGAAGTAATAAAGTTATACCGGCTTTGTTTAAAGGTAAACCATGTTCAGCTAGCTTGATTGTTACCCCTTCAAAAAAAAGATGGTTGATCAGGGCAAAAAAGGCCAAAAATATATGCTTCATACAATCAAAAACATGAGAAAAATCAACACACATACTAAAAGAAAATGCAATGTAGAATTAAAAAACTGAAACACATGTAGTTAATTGATACCTGTTAAACAGGTCCCCTCAAATGGCATCCACGTGGGACCTGGTCAAAAGCTTTGCTGAAATCCACATAAACTAAAAATCGACCGAGCTTCCCTCATCCACACGAATACATTCTCAAAAAATTCCAACAAATTCGTTCGGCATGACCTGTGATAATGGGAACTGCAGATGCTGGAGAATCCAAGACAACAAAGTGTGGAGATGGACGAACACAGCAGGCCCAGCAGCATCTCAGGTGCACCTGAGATGCTGCTTGGCCAGCTGTGTTCATCCAGCTCCACACTTTGTTATCTTAGTTAGGCATGACCTGCCTCTCTCAAAGCCACGAAGACAATCCACAGCGACTGCGTGCATTTTCAGGTGGATATTAGCGCCTCCTTGACTCACCAATCTGTAACTTCCTGATTCGTTGCTGCCACCCTTCTTGAAAAGTGGAACGACAGTAACTGGTGCTTTCTCCGTGGCCACAGAGGAATTAAAATCTTGTATCAGAGGTTGTTGACTTGCTCGCCAAGCTGGCTAGTTTTCGTTCAGATGTTTAATCATCACACTACGTATTATCATCAGTGAGGGTCTCTGATGCACCAATGTTATTCTACTCTGCTCAGAATTTATTCTTTCCAGTCTGTTATGGTGAGTAGTGTCATTCCTGGTTCTGTTCTGTGTAGGTTTGTGTATGGGGTCCAATTCTGTATGTTTGTTGATGGCTTTACAGGTTGAGAACCATGCCTCTAGGAATTCCTGTGCATGTCTATGTTTGGCTTGGTCTACTATAGTTACATTGTCCCAGTTAAACTGATGGCCTTCATTCTGAGTGTACTGATATTAAGGAAGGTTTGTCATGCCGTTTTGCTGCTAGCTGATGTTTGTGTATTCTAATGGCTAGTTTCCTTCCTGTCAGTCTGATGTAATGTTTGTGACAGTCAGTGCATGGTATTTTTCAAACCATGTAGGTTTTGCATATTGTGGAAATGGGGTCTTTAATCTGTCAGTGTTTGTCGTAGTGTGGCTGTCAGCTTGTGGGCCACCATGATTCCCAGTGGACTTAGGAGTCTCATTGTCAGTTCTGATATGTTCTAGATGTGCGAAGTAGACAACAAGAGAACACAGTGTTCTATTACAGACTTTGCAAATCTCAATGAGTTACTGACCTGTTATAACCCCTGGGGCTTGTGCTGCCATAACAGCCTGTGGCAATGCTCCAAGTGGTTGTGCAAGGGTCAGTGCTGGAGTGACCAGACCTGGTGCAGAGAGACCACTTACACCAAGTACAGCTGCTCCTGCAACAGCCTCCTACAGCAAGGAAGATAGACAATGTTAGGATAGCGTAACATTCTCAAACAGTTTATAGCACAGACTTCTGAGAAGTTCAATTTTGTACCACTCAAATAGTACAGATGCAACAGGTTCAACTCCCACTAATCGTAAAGGTTACAAAAAGGTGTTAAAACCAGGATGAGGACTGAACAGACCAAAATATCCTGGAGACCAGTTACTAGTGGTGTTCATCCTGGAGACCAGTTACTAGTGGTGTTCCACAAGGGTCGGTGTTGGGTCCACTGCTGTTTGTCATTTTTATAAACGACCTGGATGAGGGCATAGAAGGATGGGTTAGTAAATTTGCAGACGACACTAAGGTCGGTGGAGTTGTGGATAGAGATGAAGGATGCTGTAGGTTGCAGAGAGACACAGATAAGCTGCAGAGCTGGGCTGAGAGTGGCAAATGGAGTTTAATGCAGACAAGTGTGAGGTGATGCACTTTGGTAGGAGTAACCGGAAAGCAAAGTACTGGGCTAATGGTAAGATTCTTAGAAGTGTAGATGAGCAGAGAGATCTCGGTGTCCATGTACACAGATCCTTGAAAGTTGCCACCCAGGTTGACAATCCTTGAAAGTTGCCACCTAGGTTGATAGGGCTGTTAAGAAGGCATACAGTGTTTTAGCTTTTATTAATAGAGGGATTGAGTTCCGGAACCAAGAGGTTATGCTGCAGCTGTACAAAACTCTGGTGCAGCCGCACTTGGAGTATTGCGTACAGTTCTGGTCACCGCATTATAAGTATGTGGAAGCTTTGGAAAGGGTGCAGAGGAGATTTACTAGGATGTTGCCTGGTATGGAGGGAAGGTCTTACGAGGAAAGGCTGAGGCACTTGAGGCTGTTTTCATTAGAGAGAAGGTTGAGAGGCAACTTAATTGAGACATATAAAATAATCAGAGGGTTAATTGGGTGGATAGGGAGAGCCTTTTTCCTAGGATGGTGACGGCGAGCACGAGGGGGCATAGCTTTAAATTGAGGGATGAAAGATATAGGACAGATGTCAGAGGTAGTTTCTTTACTCAGAGTAGTAAGGGAATGGAATGCTTTGCCTGCAACGGTAGTAGATTCGCCAACTTTAGGTACATTTAAGTCGTCATTGGACAAGCATATGGACATACATGGAATAGTGTAGGTTAGATGGGCTTGAGATCGGTATGAAAGGTCGGCACAACATCGAGGGCCGAAGGGCCTGTACTGTGCTGTAATGTTCTATGTTCTTTCATTCTATGTTACCCCAGTATCATATTTATGAATCTTCTCTGCATCCCCTACAATACTTTTGTATCCTTTTCCAACATGATGACTAGAATAACATGGATTACTCCAATTCTGGTCAAACTAGTTACCTATAGTTACTCCTCTAGGAAAAAAAGTTTGGTTTGCTTTATGACTCTGCTAACTTACGGAGCAGCTTGCAATGACTGTTGTATTTCCCTTTTGTACCTCTATACTTACACGGTACATAGAATATTACGGCACTGTACAGGCCCTTCGGTCCACAATGTTGTGCCAACCTATTGTCCTACTGAGATCAAACTACCCTGCATACCATACATTTTACTGTCCTCCATGTGTCTATCCTCGTGTCACTTAAAAGTCCCTACAGTATGGCTCCACTATCACTGCCGGCAGCGCATTCCACACTCCCACCACTTGCACCTTTCAAATAGTCAATGGCATTCCAATTCTTCCAACTAAAAATGTAGATCAACATCTGGTTATGTTGAGAAAATTTCTCTGGGTTCAGAGATTGCAAGATGCATGCGTAGGATCTGAAACTCTCACATATTTGCGTGGAACTTAATTTTACCAACTTTTCCCTAATCTGTAGATTTAGTAGTGTTCCCCTGTAACATATTGCAATTTTCTTCAGTATTGTCCCCGCATCTCCAACTCATTTAGCATCATTTGCAAATTTAGAATTGTGTTATGGGTCAAAAGCTAAAATCATTTGTATAATTATATGTAGCAGTGGTCCTGGCAATTATTCCTGTTGAACATTACATTCTACTTACCTCTCTGAATAACTATCCGTTGCTTCTAGACACTGATTCCCATCTTGAAACCATACTTGCTCTGTTATGAAGCATCTCATCAAAAGGCCTTTTGAATTTCCAAATAAACTGCATCTGCTGTATTTTTATTGTTTCCTGTCTGACCTTCTCAAATACATTAATTATATTTATCAAACAAGGTCTTTCCTTTTGAAATCCATACTAAATATTCTTTATATTTTGTTTGAAATGATTTTTTTTATCTTTTATTCTTCCATTTAAGGATTGTAAAATGTGTGAGAAACAGTCCAGCGAAGGTTCACTGAAATTCATTGATGGATCTGAAGGAGGAGAAGATGGACTTCTGTTCATCTGTGTTTGGAAAAACTGGAGGTGATCTTATTGAAACTTGCAAGACTCTAAGGGGCTTGACAGGGTAGATATGGAGAAGATGGCTCCCTTGCAAGAGACAGAATTAGGGGAAAAAACAGATTAAAAATAAGGTGGTGCATATTTAAAACTGAGATGAGGAGGGTTTTATTCCCTCAGATCAACACCTTTTGGAATTCTCTTCCCAGAGTAGATTAGGGGCAGGGTCACTGAATGTTTTTAAGCCAAGTCGAAGAGATTCTTGACTGAGAAGGGAGTAAATGGGTAACAGGGTTATCTGAAAATGTGGAATTGAGGTCCACCATCCAGACGAGTATTTATTACACTCCTAACTTGTGTCTTACAGATGGTGGACAGGTTAAGAGGCGACTTACAAATTACAGGATTCCTAGTATCTGAACTGCTCTTGTACACGCAATATTTATATTGTTAGTCCAATTCAACTTCTGATCAATGATAACCCCAGGAGGTTGACAATTCTTTTTATTCATTAACACAGAGCATTAGTTAGGCTGCATTTGGAATACTGTGTTCAGTTCTGGTCACCACACTACCAGAAGTATGTGATGGTTTTGGATAGGGTACAGAAAAGATTTGCCAGCATGTTGCCTGGTATGGAGGGATTAGCTACGAGGAGAGGCTGGAGAAACTTAGGTTATTCTCACTGGAACGGCAGAGGTTAAGGGGTGACCTGATAGAGGTCTACAAGATTAAGAAGAGCATGGGCACAGTGGACAGTCCAAAGCTTTATCCCGGGGGGCGGGGGGACGCAGTCAGTTACCAGAGGCTGAGGGTTTAAGGTGTGAGGGACAAGGTTTAAAGGCGACGTACCAGGCAACATGTTTGCACAATTTTTACACAGAGTGGGTGGGGGGAAAGAGAGGTAGTGGAAGCAGATGCAAGTGACTTTTAAAAAGGACATTTTGACAAATACATAAACAGGAAAGGAATCGAGGGTTACAGTCCCCGGAAGGGTAGGGAGTTTCAGTTGTGACTGGCAGCACGTTGGTGCAGGCTTGGAGGGCCGAAGGGCCTATAATTTTATGTGCTATAATTTTCCTTTTTTTTGGAAGAGGGCAGCAGTGGTGCCCAGGTCTGGATCTACTGGCCTTCCCAATTGTAGGTTGCACCAGCCTTAGCATGAAGAGGTGTGGCAGTGTAAAGCCCTCAGCTTCTGGCTGGTATAGGACTGAAAGTGCCCGTTACCCACCTGAGCTGTGATCTTTGCTGTTGCTGCAGCTGCTGCCACTGCTGCTGCAGGGGGCAATCCACCAGGTGCTGCAGGTGTCATCAAAGGCATCGGGGGGGTCACTGCCTTCCCAACACGGAGGAACTGGCCACCGAGGTCAAAGAGGTTCATGGAAGATACCGCATCTTGCGAAGACTGAGCCTTTTCATATTCTGCACAAAGCAAACAGGAAGGCCACAGATGAAGCACTTGAAACTGGTTCACAAGATCACAGTCACACACCACCATTCACATACACTAGGTTACACAAGACCGCATAGCCATAGCCCACCATTCCTGCATACGGTCACGTGATCACTCAGAGCAGGCCAGCCCCTATCATTTATTGAAAATTGGCAATGCCAGGGGAGCTCTTTGTCCGTAGTCCAAGCATGCCATCACGCTCCCTTACACCGTATCACCTGCTCTCAAGGAGCAAACAGAAGGGAGTTCAGCAGGGGGCTTTATGAAACAAAAGTGCAGGGAACAATGAAACAGAGAAAGGAGGAAGGTGAATGGAATTTAAAGAGTATGGTAGTGCAATGGTTGTTATGTATTAATAAGTCAGAGACCTATTCCAATGATCAGAAATATTATATCAACAAGACAGCTTGGGAATATAAATTCATCTTATTGAAATGTCCGGAATAAAAGCAAGCTTAAATAACGGTAGGCATGAAACTACCAAATTTATGTAAAACCTCTGATTCACTAATGTCTCTTAGGGAATGAAATCTGCGTTCTTTATTCTGTCTAGTGAATGCAGGCCCACAGCATTGAAGCTTATTCTTAACCCTTCTCAGAGATCCCGTAACAAGTCACTCAGATGTATTTAAACATTCAGTCATCGCCACCTTCAGGGGCAGAAGTGCCAGTCTTGTCAGATATATTCATACCCTATGAGCAACCCAGAAAGGGGACTGTCAATGAACACTAAGAGAAGACAGGAGGACAACTGGAAGCACAGAGCTTCAGCGCTAATAGAAAAGTCGAATACTTCTTGACAGGGGTGAAATTTGTAAATGCTTAGAGGGATTTCAGCACACCCAATCAAGGAATACAAAAATCAGCATGCAGCAGGCAAATGTGAAGACAAATGCCATGTTAGAACTTCGCTGCAAGAGGACTGGAGTACAAGTAAAATAAGAAACTGTACAGTATTTTGGTGCAATCGCACCTGGAACAGTATGCAGCTTTAATCTCCGTATTTAAGAAAAAGAAACCACTTCCGTGGAGATAGTGCAGCACAAATTTACCCAAGGGGTGAGGGAGTTAGCTTATGAGGAGAGGCTGGGTAAATCAGATTCATAGACTACCCATACTATGGAACGAGGTCATTTAGCCCATCGAGTCTGCAACACTCTAAAGAGCATGCCACCTAAACCCAGTCTCCTACCCCTTCCCATAGCCTCTCATTTACCACGAACAAGTCACCCAACTTTATCCTTGGACTGTGGAAGGAAACCGGGGCACCCGGACCAAACCCACACAGACCACAAGGAAAATACGCAGGCTCTACACAGACAATCAGCCAAGGCTGGAATCAAACTGGGGTCACTAGTGCTGACAGGCAGCAGGATATCCACTGAGCCACCGTAACGATGGTTTTTTTTTGGGGGGAGGGGGGGGGCGGCGGCATCGGGCCTTCATTCTCTGGAGAAATGAGAGATGATATTGTAAAGCAGAAGATTCTCAAAGGGCTTGACAGTGTAGACAAGGGGCACTCCCTCTAGCCGGGAAAACTAGAACAGAGGGACGCAGTCCAAGGATAAGGGATTCATCAAAGGATGAGATCCAGAGATGTGCCATGAGTCAGAGGTCTACAGCAAAGAAAAGGCTCCTTCAACCCACCAGGTCTGTGTCAATCAAAACCTACCACCTATTTATTCTCATTTCATTTTCCAGAACTCAATCCGTAGCCTTGTGCGCTTTGGCAACACAAGTTCATGTAGAATACAGAACAGTACAGCACACTACAGGCCCTTCAGCCCACGATGTTGTGCCGAACTTTTACCCTAATCCTAAAGTCTACCTAACCTCCACCCCTACCTGGCCTGTAATTTCCCGGTTTATCCCTATTCCCTTTTTTTGAACAAGGAAATGACATTTGCCTCTCTTCAATCTTCCGGCACTATACCTGTGGACAGTGAGGATGAAAAGATCATTGCCAAAGGCCCTGCAATCTCTTCTCACTTCCCATAGAATCCTTGGGTAAATCGCATCAAGTCCAGGGGACTTATCTATCTTCAACTTCCTGAAAATTCCTAGGAAATCTTTGCTAACATCAACCTCCTCTATCCTACCTGCCTGTTTCACACTGTCCTCTTGAGAGCCAGGGCTCCCTCACTCAAACGCATCTTCTCTGCCTGCTCGGGACAAACATATCAAACACACACAGCATGCATTCCTTAAACAATCTCCACAATTCTATAGTGTTCTCTCCTGACAGCCTCTGTTCCCATTTTATGTTACCCAGTTCTTGCCTAACAGAATTGTAATTACCCTTACCCCAATTATAAACCTTACCCTGCTGTATGTACCTATCCTTATCCATGACAATTGTAAAAGTAACAGAGTTATGATCGCTACCGCCAAAATGCTCTCCTACCAACTTGTCTAACACCTGGCCCGGTTCATTGCCAAGCACCAAATCCAAAGTGGCCTCTCCTTGTGTGGGTCTAACTACATACTGTGTCAGAAATCCTTCCTGAACACACTGGACAAAATCCGCTCCATCTAAACTATTAAAACTAAAATGTTTCCAATCAATATTTGAAAAGCTGAAGTCACCTACGACTACAACCCTGTGACTTCTGCACCTTTCCAATATCTGCCTCACAAGCCGTTCCTCCACTTCTCTGCAACTATTAGGAGGTTTGTAAAAAAAAAACCCTCAAAGTGACTGCTCCTTTCTTGTTCCTGACCTCAACCCAAACTGTAGACATATCATTCTTGAACTGTCATTCAGTAGCTGCTATACTCGTCCTGACGAGCAATGCCGCTCCCCCGCCTCTTTTTCCACCCTCCCTATTTGTTTTAAAGCATCTAAATCCCGGAACTTCCAACAACCATTCCTCTCCCTGAGTTACAAAGTTTCTGTAATGGCCACCACATCATAGTTCCAAGTACCAAACCAAGCTCTAAGCTCATTCGCCTTATTTCTGATACTTCTAGCATTGGAGTACACACACCTCAAACCATCTCTGTGTTCACAATTATACTCCATCGGCCAAATTTCTTTGTAAACAACCTCACTCCCTAATTGTGTCTGCTGGCAGACTGATTACCTCATTCTCTGAATTACAGATCCGGTTCCCCACCCCCTGCCAATCGAGTTTAAATCATGCCGTACAGCTCGAGCAAATCTCCCTCCCAGGGTATTTGTGCCCTTCCGGTTCAGGTGCAACCCGTCCTTACTGTACAGGTCCCACCTTCCCCAGAATGTGCTCCAATTATCCACATAATGGAAGCCCTCCCTCCTACACCCACCCTGTAGCCACGTGTTTAGCTGCACGCTCTCCCTATTTCTTACCCTGTTATCACGTGGCACTGGTAGCAATCCAGAAATAACTACCCTGTTTGTCCTGGACTTCAGCTTCCAGCCTAACTCCCTGGACGCGCTTTTCACGTTCTCAGTCCTCTCTCTCCCTATGTCATTGGTACCGATGTGTACGACGACTGCTGGTGGCTCACCCTCCCCCTTAAGCATCTTGAAGACATGATCTGTGATATCACGGACCCTGGCACCCGGGAGGCAACATACCATCTGTTCTGAGGAAGGGTCATTGCACCCGAAACGTTCACTTTTTTTTTCTCTTCCTCAGACGCTGCCACACCTGCTGAGCTTTTTGAGCAACTTCGTTTTTGTTCCTGATTTATGGCATCCACAGTTCTTTTGGTTCTTATACCATCTGTTCATCTCGTTTGTGTCCACAGAACTGCCTGTCTGTGCCTCTTACTATTGAATCCCCCACTACAATTGCTCTCCTATTCTCCCCCCTTCCCTTCTGTGCCACAGGGTCAGGCTCAGTGCCAGAGACCTGTCCGCTATGGCCTTCCCCTGGTAGGTCCACACACCCCACCCCAAACAGTATCCAAACTGTATACTTATTATTCAGGGGAACGGTCACAGGGGAAAATTTGTTTAAGACGTAAACATTATGAGTGTTTTTGCTTTTACCACACTTACAGGCAATACGTGCCACGTTCCACCATCCTCTGTGTGCAAAGAAAAACCTCTGCTCACATCTCCTTTAGAGTGCCCTCCTTGGGAGGGTGCAACACTGCACCTCCTCTTCGGAAATGAAGTCAGACCAGTGAATTAAGTGTCAGTCGGAGAGCACTGAGTCCAGTGACTATAACTCTCAGTTTTAACACAGTCATGACACAAATTAGGACAGATCCCCGGGTTAAGTTGCTAAACTGGAGCAGGGCCAATTTTGGGGCCATTAGGCAGGATCTTGCAGCAGTCGACTGGGTGAATCTGTTTGAAGGAAAAGGAATAAGTGGCAAACGGAAGGCTTTTAAAAGTGTGATATCAAGAGTCCAGAGACAGTATGTCCCTGTTAGGGTGAAGGGAAAAACTGGCAGATTCAGGGATCCCTGGCTGATGAGGGATATTGAGGGTCTGGTCAGGAAAAAGGAAGGCAGCATACACTGGGTTGAAGCTATCGGGCTCAAGAGAATCCCGAGATGACAATAAGTAGTATCGGAGGACACTTAACAGAGAAATCAGAACAGCAAAGAGGGTGTGAGATGGATCTGACAGATAACGTTAAAGATAATCCCAAGAGGTTCTGTAGCTATATGAAGACCAAAAGGGTAGCAAGGGAGAGAACGGGCCACCTTAAAGATCAGCATGGCCTTCTGCGTGGGAAACTACTGGAGATGGGGGAGATTTTTAAGGAATAGCTCTCCTCAGTAAACACAGGAGAGAATCATGGATACTAAAGAAATAAGTGGGGATATTTTGGAACACGTACATATTCCTAGAGGAGATGTTTTTGCAGCCTTAGATTGCATTAAGATGGATAGATTCCCTGGACCTGATCAAATTCATCCTTGGACATTGTGGGAGGCTAGGGAAGAAATTGAAGAGGCCTTTTCAGACATTTTTGCTTCATCTTTATAGCCACCGAAGTTCCGGAAGACCGGAGAGTGGCTAATGTTGTTCCATTGTTTACGAAAAGTAGCAAAGACAAACCAGGGAATTACAGGCCAGTGAGCCTGACATCAGTGGTAGGCAAGTAATTAGACAGGATACTGAGGGACAGGATCAACAACAACTTGGATAGTCAAGGTCTAATTAGGGATAGTCAGCATGGATATGTGCACAGGAAATCATGTCTGACAAATCTGCGTTCTTCGAAGAGGTAACCAAGAGGATGAATGAGGCTAGAGCAGTGAATGTTGTCCATATGTACTTTTGTAAGACCTTTGACAAGGTCCCACACGGCAGGCTAGTCATGAGGGTTCGGTCGCATGGGATCCAGAAGAATTAGCTAACTGCATTCAAAACTGGCTCGATAGTAGGAAGCAGAGGGTGATGGTCGAAGGTTGTTTCTCGAACTGGAGGCCTGTGACTAGTGGTGTGCCACAGGGGTCAGTGCTGGGACATTTTTTATTTGTTACTTACAAAAAATGATGTGGATGTGAATGTACAAGGCATGACTAGTAAGTTTGCAGATGATACAAAATTAGGAGGCATCATTCTTAGCTAAGAAGGTTATCAGAGGGATCTTGATCAGATGGGGAAGTGGGCTGAGGATTAGCAAATGCAATTCAATACAGATAAATGTGAGCTGTTGCACTTGGAAAGTCAAACCAAGGTGGGACTTATACAGTAATGGTAAGGTCCTGAGGCGTGTCGTGGAACAGAGGGACACAGTTGGACAGGACGGTGAAGGTGGCATTTAGCATGCTGGCCTTCATTGGTCGAAGCATTGAGCATAGCAGTTGGGATGTTATGTTATAGTTGTAAAAGCTGTTAGTGAGGTCACATATTGGTGTACACTTTTGGTCACCCTGATATAGGAAAGACACAGTTCAACTGGAAATTTGACTCCTCTAAACCTTTGCTGGCTTTACGTTAAGTCCAAGTCCTGTTTATTGATCAAAGGAGAAAGTTTCTTCCCGTGTACCCTGTCCATGCCCCACTGTTTTATACATCTCAATCATGAGTCCTCTTAAACACCTCTGCTGCAAGGAAAACAACCCCAGTCTGTCCAATCTCTCCTCATAACTGAACCTTCGAGTCCAGACAACATCCTGATAAAATCTGACCATCCTTTCCAGCCCTAGCACATTCCTCCTATAATGTGGATTACAGAACTGCACATATATTATTCTTGCTGCAGCCTAATCAAGGTGTTATACAGTTTCAACATAACCTCCCTGCACTTCAACTCTATGACTCTGCTAATAAAGACAGGTATATCATATGCCTTCTTCACAAGTTCATGTGCTTTGCTTAAAGTACTTGTTTTTTCACATGCACACCAAGGATTCCCGATCCTTGATGCTTCCAAGGGTCCTATTGTCCATCATGAATTTGTTTGACTTGTTCATCTTGCACAAGTGCATCATGTCACTTATCCTGATTTGCCGCTAATCAGCCAATCTGACCAGCTGGTCTATATCCTCCTGTAATCTTCACTGCTTACCACTTAATTTTCATATCATCTGTAAACTTACTGATCAACTCATGTACAATCATGTCTAAGGGTTCTTAACTCTCAGGGTTCGAAGATTTGGAATTTTCTACCCTAGAGGGTTACATAGAACATTACAGCACTGTACAGGTCCTTCGGCCCTCGATGTTGTGCCGACCTGTCATACCAATATCAAGCCCATCTAACCTACACTATTCCATGTACGCCCATATGCTTGTCCAATGACGACTTAAATGTACCTAAAGTTGGCGAATCTACTACCGTTGCAGGCAAAGCGTTCCATTTCCTTACTACTCTGAGTAAAGAAACTACCTCTGACATTTGTCCTATATCTTTCACCCCTCAATTTAAAGCTATGCCCCCTCGTGCTCGCCGTCACCATCCTAGGAAAAAGGCTCTCCCTATCCACCCTATCTAACCCTCTGATTATTTTATCTGTCTCAATTAAGTCAACTCTCAACCTTCTTCTCTCTAATGAAAACAGCCTCAAATCCCTCAGCCTTTCCTCAACTGTTGAACATATTTGAGGGTGGATTAAGCAGAATGTTAGTGTCTCAGCAGATCAATGGATATTGTCAGAGAACAGGAAAGTGGAATGAGGAAGCACAGCCATGAAGGTTTTGAAAGGAGTGGGGGATTGGTCTCAACAGGCTGAACAGTCTATTATGAGAGCTGAAAGGAGCAAAGAAGTGGAGAGTAGGGTCAATGAAGATGCCAGACAGAGGGAGATAAAAGAAGAGGGAGTAGGGAATACTTAATCACTTGTTGGTTGTCCAATTTCATAAGTACTAAATGTGAATTCCATTCAAACCAACATGGACAAACATTCACACTTGCAACTTAGCAGCAAAAATGAGTGCCTCAGACACATTTAAATTCAACTGAAAACTTAAAATAATTTTGAATTGAAATACAGACTTCCAATTAAAATTTCTCCTTCCCATTCTTGGATAAATCACTGGCTGTAAGTACAACTCTCCAACTCCAGTGAATATGTGCAGAACTCAATGTCCAAGTGCACTCTATTAAAAATAAATCAAGAGTCACTCTTACCTCTCTCTTTCTCACCTTTGTTCAACTTTCCATTACCTTGCTTACTGTTCTCGTGGTGAGATCTGTTGCTCTCTGGCACACTCCTTTGTCTTTTCCTGAGGCCTCCCTGCACTGTTCCTCCTCACTGCAACAGCATGTTACGTTTCCACCGAGATACTTCAAGAAGTGGGACAAGCAGTCTTTTCAGCTCCAGGTGGAAAGTGTTTACCTCTCCAGCTGTTACTCAGCAGTTGACAGTCACCGGTAAGACAGCTGGTGACGCTAACAGTACTGAGAGAGGTCAAAAAAAAAGCAGTGATACTAATCCACAAGGGCCCTCAATGAGCTGGAAGTGCTGTCTTCATTTTGTGCTTAAAGGTTTGTGTGGGCCATTGGGCAATCTGTGGAGATATCCTGGGTGACCAGGATAGAGTCAGAAGCAGCAGCAACAACAATCTGCCCAAGATCTGGAAATATCAGCAGGGAGTGCTGTATAGATTGAAAGTCAAAACAACTGACTGGAAGATGTAGGCTGCCACGTTTAACCATTTAGGAAATAGAATGGCTGTTTGCGAACAAAGTGCCAAGTGTTACCAGCTGCCTCTCAAGGTTGGGATCACAGCTTGTCTTGAGGCATGGAAATTTTCATGTTGCAATCAGAACTTCTGGCAACTCATTATAATTCATTGAGGGAATCTGAGTTAGAGTTAAAGTTAAAAACTACAACAAAACCCTTCTTATACCAGGGCTAAGGGTACACTGTCTGGGACAGTGTGCAATAAGATCTGGAATATTGTTACAGTCAAAGCTCCCTTTCAGCTATTGGACAATGGTCATTCATCCCGAGCAATGTGCGTACAGTGATTGAACTGCTTCCTCAGGCATTTCTGAACTAACTGGGTCACAGTTTTCCATTCTGAAAGCAGATCTGCTGTTCTCTACTCACCACCCTGACCAATAAGAAAACTACCAAGTGGCTTCTTCCAATGCTATACTGCAGGTCTGTAAAGCCCTACAATCAACAAGGTGACATAGGGACCTTTTGATCCAAGTCATTCATTCGCCAGTACTCAGGAACTGGCCCATTGTCAATACTGCTTCAGAATCAATTCTTCCATAGTTCAGTGGTCTTTCACATTTCCCTTTAACAGTATGTTTCCTGCTCTATACTAAGCTTATGACATGTTACAATGCTGTTTGAAACATTCTCTCCCACAGTTCACAACTCCCAAACATGTAATGACATCCTTTAGCCGAAACAAATCAGTAGAAGTGAGCAATTCATATGGCCACGCAAATAACTGGTGATGTGCTCCTTGAGCTGGGTATGCTCATTCTGGTAGTTTCAAATTGAAGTGTCAAACATCGATGCAAACAGCATAACTAATGAGGAAATAGAGGCTGAAGCTGGCAATAGCTGACAGCATTACTTACTAGCCAGAGTTGAAAAACAATTTGGATTTTGGCAGATTCACTGCTTATCTTTACTAGTAAGTCAGACTCATGATCTATGAGGTTTGGAATTTGCCTATACTGTGGTGAACCACAGGATGCACTCTCACTTTTATGTTGAGTTATGCTGTTAACTACACGAAGCAATTATGGAATCTACCGTCTAAATGAGTCGTAGGTCAACATATGGTCATCGATCATCCAACCATCGGCAAGTACAATTGTACCAAGTGAAGATAAAGATCACGGTTTTGTTTAATCCTCGATAGAAAACAGGCAGTGGATACTTAAAGTATACAAACAAACAGTGACAGCCATAATAAGCCAATACTTAAACCATAAGTCCAAAGTCAGTCCGTGGTATTAACAGATGACTGACTAATCACAGATTAATTGAAGGGACCTGAAGGGCCAACACGATCAACCACTTGGTTCTTGGTAAGTCTGTAAAACAATACCGGACCCAGCTGGGCAAGCGGTAAGCATCCAGTGCTCTCTACTGGTGAAGTAAATGTTCATTGTTTACCCTCATACATAGGATCCATGTGGTATCACCGATGTTACAATGCTGAGAAATTGTGTATCATACGTATTTGTAATTAATTTCAATTGGACAACGCCAAACATAGTTGATGTGTGTGTTAAGAATGGAATCCAGGAATCAGCCAATTTTGTCTGGTTTTCCCAATCAACTATCAACCGCATTAGCACTAAGTTCCTACCCATGTAACAATCTCCTGCTGAATCATTAAACAAGATTCTTACCAAAATACCAAGAACATTTGTCTAGTAAGAGCACTTTTCAGTAAAGTCAAAATCTTGTGTCATATCCAAGGATTCTACCTGATCAACACAGTAAATCAGTGAAATAACATATTTTACATCTCCAAAGCACCCTACTGCAACTGGAAATTAATTATTCTATGTATCAGAATTATAAAACCAGTCTTGATTTGACCCTACACAACTGTCCTGATTCCTTTCTCAATCCACATTAAATTACTTAAAGAAGTTCTAACACCACTCAACCCACCACTTCCACACCTAAAAATCAATAAAACAGAAATTTATTGTCATGTGTACTCTTACATGAAAAATAGTGAAAAGTTTTTAAGTCGCCCCACCACGGCGCCTGTATCAATGACCTAAGTCATACATAAGTTAAAAAAAAATAAAGACAAAGTTTGACACAGTTCAGCGAACGGCTCCAATTAACTATAACCAGATATCATTCATCTTCCAACACCTACCCGTACAATTTAAAAATCCAAGAAATTCAATGCAAGAGAAAAGTTCTGCCTTCTACTACCATACACAGTACAACCAAATTAAACCAAACTAAATTTATACTGTCAGATAAACAGATACCAAATTCAAACACCTATGCCAACAAGTGAATCAGATGTAATTAAGTGCCAGAGCCTACACTGCCACTACATTAAGTCTCAAATCCCTTCTAGTTCCAGGTTTTGCTGGAGTGTTAGTAAAAACAAAATCATTGCTCATCTAGTTCATTTCAGAGCATTCTCCTAGTTTTAATGATTCTAAAGTTGTTGACTAATCACAGCAATCGATCTGCAATAGACTCAAAACACAAACTGAGCTGAACACCCAAGTGTGGAAAGCTTTGTCAACCACAGAGTGAAAGTCACCTGTGCTTTCATTATGCTCATTTACAAGATGCAAATTTAAACATGGCATGTAGACTGAACACATTATATAGTAGCTAGGAGGCAGCAGTACAGCGTACATCAAGATCAAGACAGGATGTCCAACAACATCAGTCTTGCAGACAAAAGGCTGTGTACGTGCAACTCTGTAGTGGACAGCACAGATAAAGAGCATCCAGATCCAGAAATTCAAATTGACAGAAATGGCACCAGTCTCGGATAACTGAGTTACAGTGAAAAGCCAAACGTTAAAAATGCAGTGTATCTGCAACATGGCAGTGCCCAGGACATTGAAGTGTCTTTTGCAAATATCACCTTTACTGACAAGTGCACTTGTCAGCTCTCATGAATGTGCAGAGAGATTTATAATTAAAGCTGCACTAGCAGCAGCACAAACTAATTGGAGGAGGCAAGGAGAAGGGACGATGGTGCTAAGGAATGAACTTTTCCACTTTGCTCCCAGCTCTGGCATTAGCTGTGGTCAAGATGAAGTGCATGACTTGTCCTCGGATTCTAGCAATGAGCTTTTTCTTCCAGTCATTTCTAGTGCATCAGGACATTTCTTCCAATTCTGATGTTATCTGTCCTGGCAGCCTATCAACGCTAGATAAGTGGCAATCTGACCAAATTTAGAAGCCAGGATGCTTTGCAGCAGGAGAGGAGGAAGGAGGAAAAAAAGGAGGATCAAAATGACAAAAAGAAATTATGTGGAGAGTGCTGAAATTCATTATTCAGGATTTACGGAAGCTGAGAATAGTCCTTCGCTCCATCTACCTGGATTGGAGTAACTGTCAAGTCCCTGAGATGAAAGATCACACTATTCTATCCAATTTCATCTTTGCTACCTGCCAGGCCTTTGATTTTAATTTTGTAAAATGTGTGTGCCTCCCTTTTTCCGCAATACCGTCACAAAACCAGTATTACCAACAGAACACTCACCAATGAATCCATATCCTTTATGCTTCCCCGTTGTGGGGTCTCGGGCCAAGGTGCAGGATTTAATCTTTCCAAAGGCCTCGAACACACTTTTAATGTCATCATCCGACAGATCCGGGTGAACGGACGCGACATAAATTCTGTTAAACGCCCTGGCTTCCTCTGCAAGCTGGTCTATGATTGGTTGAGCTTGTCCTATGTTACTCGGTCTGCCAACCTGTAACAAAAGAAACCCCCGCCAATTACAGACCAAGCTAGAAATGAATACGAACCATGCCACTTCTCCTGGAAAACACGGGCTAGGAATTGAGATGCCACCTGAAATCTTCCCGGGACATTGCGAGTACCCCAGAAACATTAGCAAATGGCACCATTAGTCATGAAATTGAGTGCATCTCTCAGTCTGTTCCCATCAGGAAGAGGCCATTTTTTGGTTAAAGATTATTATTGAACCGACCTCACTCATTAGGAACACTCGATTTGAGGGTTCAAAAGAAAAAGCTTCGTGTGTTTTACAGGAGAGCATGTAGCATGCTGGCACATCTAATTAAAGGGAAACTACACCTCATTTAAAAAACAGTAAATTTCCTGCTCCCACACACAGTCCCCTGCCAAGTGCTCCGAGTTACACGCTGCGATGCTGCGGAGAAATCCACCCCGTAGCCTCGCGTTTGTTCACCACCAGGAGGGAAAGGGGCAAGGGGAGGGAAGCAGATACACAGTTCACGCGCCGACTCACAGTACATTCTAGGTAGAATGACATCACTGCAGCTGCACTGTACAAACCTTCCACAGAATTTACTTACCTGTGGAAGACTTGTACAGGGCAGCTACAGAACAAGCAGACCAGAGTGATGCCACCCTACCTAGAATGTACTATAAGTAGGAGAAGGAACTGAGACACCAGGCAGTGGGAGAAAATGCAATGTCACGAGCTGGACTTCTCCCCAACATAGCAGCGTACAACTCAGAACAATTGGCAGAAGTCTGCGCCTGACAGCAAGCTATTGAAACTTACCACTTTTTAAATGGGCTGAAGGCCCCTTTAACAGATATCAAATACAAGTGGTTGTTTGTATATGTTTACTGGGAGTGCCCTGACTTGTTCCCCCAGCCAATCGCAGGACATCATGGTGGTGTGATACTGTCTATCAGCACTAAAACGCAACCTGCTGCGGAGACAGGCCAGAACTATCACAGTAAACATACTGGGTGGTGAGAAAGAAAAGATCAGAGACTGGTTTCAGAACTTTTGAGCATTTATTATTAAAACAGGAATTACAAGTTGATTTGGTGTTGGAAGGAGAACACGCATCCTCCAATCAATGTGAAATGTCCAACATGACAGATAACTTTTTAAGGAGGAGGGGAATGAATAGAAGGAACTGGGAAAGGTCTTGAAAAATAGAGTATTCCAAGTATTTCATCCACTGAAGAGTAATTTATAATTTATCTGGAGCATGAAATGAGAGAAAAACTTTGGAAATGTGGGTCAGCAAGAGTTCCACCTAAAATTTTCCTGTGGATCACTGTCAAAGATTATAAACCAGCTCCAAGCACAAAAGAGCTTAATGCTCCAAGAACCAAAGGAGGTTTGGGATTGTAACGCAGGCCATCAGAGAGCAGCTGAACAAGATGAAAACATCTAAATGTGCAGATGGAAAAGTAATCAATAAGTAAGACCAAAGAATACAGATGTCCTCAAGATCAGTAATGTCTGGATCCTAAGGTTCCAGACAAAGCCAGATGCCTCCTTTTGCTCTCTGTGGCCTGGGATGCTAGGGTTCACTAGGTAGTTCCACGTGGAGTCTTCAGTCTTCAACTACAATTAAACAGTAGATTTCTTGTCTAGTAAAGGTCAATGTGTGACCCACAGCAGCCTATATGTTTCACTGGAGGCAAGTAAGCAAAGATCATCACAGTGCCTGCTGAACGTTCTCTTTTGTATCTCTCACAAAAGTTTTCACAGTCAGCTGCCAATGTGAGCAAGCCAAGAAAAGATGCCATGTACTTAATGAAAAGAACAGACCTATTGTCAAATGAGAAGTAATTTTTAAAAAATTACTGGGGAAAATAAATACTTTCATTCCAAAGAGAGAGAAAACCATGACCCTTGCCCTTTGCTCTAATCCCAGGCAAATTTAAAATATCAGGCTGGCTCCTGGAGGTGCAGTCGCTTAGAATGTCGAGTATTCCCACTGGCTGCGGGCACCTTAATGCTGGAATTTACAGCTGCTGATCCTTCTGAACAGAATGGCTGTCGGACTGGTGAGGAGGGAGAGGTCTACAGCCGAGTCCTGTTCTACATAAAAGCTTGGAGGAGACACAAAGAAAAGAGAGGTCGTTTCTAAGCACATAATAGGAATGGTTACGGTAGCATTTATAAAGTCAGCAACAACCCAGAGCTTAAACAAAGTCACCAGAAATCTGCTTCTATCAGGCTGGAGGAACTGACGTCAATCTTGGCAGGATCCATTGTAAAGCCATAAAAAGGGGCTTCTCCCCTTGACCTCCACCCACACTTCACCTACATCATTACCATGCCATTAGTGTCCTAGGAGACATTATTTTTTTCCCGGCTATATACTGAACCTTCATTCATTCGTTTGCCTAATGCCATCCACAGGGCCCCCACAGAATAGAATATATTTCCCTTTTTTCTACAGCCCTTCCCTCCTTGCATCCATTTTTACATCCCCTTCTCAACTAAGCTATTCTTTATGGTCTCCTAGACATATTCATTTTTCTGCTCCATCCCAGTCACACTAATGCTTCAAAAATCTAACATTATGTTCACATAAGCTGGTTAGCAACTCTGCAACACTCTTCCTTGTTCCTATCATATTTGATTCAACCCACCATCTGGGAATCCCAACCACACCCTCATATACTGGACCCATCACTCGCCTCAGGTGAGTGCGCCTTCTAAAGTGTCACAACAATGTTAGTTCTCGGTTTTAACGGCGTTATTCAGCCAACAGGCACAAACCACAGTGAACCCATTTCTGTATTCTATTAAATAGAAGAATTAAACACTGGCATTGCCAGAATAAAAGGGTAAATATGTAGCCTGGCCTTAAATGGGTTATTCTAGCTCCTTCATGCACACCACACGGGGTGGACATTTGGACAGCACTCTGTGGCTAATTTGCCAAAGTCCACTGTGCACTACATCAGTTCCTCCATTTATGCCACATTGATTGCAGCCACGAAGTTTCAGCAATCCCATAACCTATCCCTAGCCTTACTTACCAACTCTGCTGATAAGTCTAAGCTGGTGCAAATAAGCTGTGGTTGACTCTGTGGGTCCAGTTGTCACAGCTGATGTGCAGAGGTGACCTTATTAGCAGCTATGGCACGTACTGATCTATATCAAATGCGCCTGTGACTCAACACCCCATAGCAATGAAATTGGAATATCTTGTATGGGATTAAAGCTAAGGTTAGAAAACAAAAAGAGCTGACTTTGGTGAAAGAAATGCTACATCATTAAGCGTTCAACAGAATTCTGGTGGAGTCATCCAATTTTTGACTTGATAGATGGGATAACGAACAGTGAAGAAATAAAACTGGCCACTTTATACAAACTATTTAAAAAGCAAAACAAAATCAGTTTTGTTTTGCATCTGAAGGGCCTGCTTCAGTCATTGCTGACAAGATGATAATGCAATGAGCTTTCATAGTTGTCACCAAAATACCATATAGATTGCTGACTGTATCATTAACCAACATGCATCCATAAGTAGACAATCGTCATGTGTTTATAGGAACAATGCAAATCAGCGGGATCCTGGAGTTTTCTGACCTGAAGTCACTTTGTGCTTTATTCTTTTACTGGAGCACATTGCATTTCATCGTTGTGTATTTGGAAAAAATTAAAAAGAATTGAGAGTTTTGTGGAGACTCTAATCTGACGAGATAACTATGATTTCAAGTGATGAAGTCGCTTACCTTAATGTTTCTGCCTCCCAGCATCACTGAGTTCATCTGTTCAAGAGCAAGCTGAGCTGCCTCAGGAACTTCATACTCCACAAAGGCAAATCCCTATAAGTAAAAGGAATGGCCTCACTCTCAGCTCTTCTATAGCAGTGTAATCTACAGATCTCGTGCCAGTTGACCCCCATCACCTTGCATACATAAAATGAAGACTTTGCAACCTCATGCTAATCACTTATTGAATGCTTAGCCCAATATGACAGTAGGAACTGCATTAATTTGCTGTTTAAATTTTTTAGTGTTTCTTTGCTAATCTTATTGGACAAACTACTTGTCAAGGCCTGCAATCATGCGAGCACATTCACATTGACACAGATCAGAAAGCACCTCTGGCTCATCCCAGTTTAGCTACAATCCTGCATCAAGATATTTCATAACAAGCCCAAAAAATGAGGAAGAGTCAAGGCCCGAAACGTCAGCCTTCCTACTCCTGATGCCGCTTGGCCCGCTGTGTTCACCCAACTCTACACCTTGTCATCTCAGACTAATTTAATAGTCCTTCTCTGAGAAGATAACAGGAGGCGGCCATTCAGGTCAATTCTGTTTTACTATTAAATCAGACTCAGGCTTGAGGTCCCTTGCTATTGCTGCCTCAAGAAAATCAAGTCTCATCTGAAAATTTTAATCCTGCATCCACAGGCTTTTGGGAGAGAGGGGTCCAGATTTTCACTGGCCATTGAGTGAAGAAATGCTTCTTCACATCATCTCTAAATGGCCTAGCTGTGGATTCAACCTGCAAATTTGGTTTCTGTTCATTGACCCGAACCAATCCATAAGACCATAAGACATAGGAGTGGAAGTAAGGCCATTCGGCCCATCAAGTCAACTCCGCCATTTAAATCATGGCTGATGGGCATTTCAACACCACTTCCCTGCACTCTCCCCATAGCCCTTGATTCCTTCTGAGATCAAGAATTTGTCGATCTCTACCTTGAAGGCATCCAACGTCCCAGGCCTCCACTGCACTCTGCGGCAATGAATTCCACAAGCAATCCCTTTGCCATTGTGAACACCTCAATCTGATGACAGTGCTTGAATTCAACCTGTCTCCATAATTTAACCCCTTTAACCCCAGATTCATTTCCGGGAATCTGTGTCACAGCCTGCAAACAACATATCTGTCCTGTTGCATGGTGGCCAGAATTAAACAGAATTACTCTAGATATAGAATAGAATTGAATCCCTACAGTGTGGAAACAGGCCCATCGGCCCAACAAGTCTACAATGACCCTTGGAGCATCCCACCCAGAACCATCCCCCGATAACTCACCTAAGCTACACATTCCTGAACACTACGGGCAACTCGGCATGGCCAGTCTACCTAACCTGCACATCTTTGGATTGTGGGAGGAAACCGGAGCACCCGGACGAAACTTACGCAGATACAGGGAGAATGTGCAAACTCCACACAGGCAGTCACCGGAGGGTGGAATTGAACCCGGGTTCCTGGTGCTGAGAGGCAGCAGTGCTAACCACTGAGCCATCATACCGCCCCTATGATACGTCCTGGTCAAACTTCTGGAAAACTTACAATTCCCTCACTTTTGAATTCCAATTTCTGAGGTTCAGGTAAACAACTCACTAATTTTTTTTCAGTTATCCTGCATTAGCTTTTAGCAACTTTTCTATGTGGTCTCTCATACGTCTCTCCAGTAAGCAAACGAAAGTGGAGATGGATAATCCTGCACTGCCCACAAACTTAATCTAAGCACATATGAATTAAGAGCAGTGAGGCATTCACCATCTCAAGCCAGGTCCGTCATTATGGCTGATCTGATTATGGTCTCAGTATCCTGCATATCTCGATACCCTTTAATTTCCTTGTTAATAAAGGCCCAGCTTTGTCCACGCAATCTGCTATGCCTCTTCAGAACTTCCTCTTGAATTACACCCACAACAATTTCTATTTGGTCATCCCATGTCACTGATAGATATTGAATGCAGGATGTTCAGCATTAACTCCTGGGGAACACCACTTGTCACAGCCTGCCAACTGCAGATCATTCTTTTTATTTCACTGTTTCCCACTTCCCAACTAGTTCACCTTCAAATATCTCCAATTTCATGCAAACTCATTTTTGCTTACACTTAGTGTAGACCCTTACCTAACGTCAACTGGAAGATCACAACGATCCCTCCTATTGACTTCAGTCAAAAACGGAACCCAAGTGAGTAAATTTCAGCCATATTCATTCTCATCTTCCAAAGGTGACTGCATTTACTCACAGCACCAAAAGTCCAGAAAGCTAACATCACATGCTCAAAAAGGGAGAAGGAAACAAACTCAAGCCAGCAACTTTATCAATAGTGGAATTCATTACTGAGCGCAGAGTGAACATGTAGAAAAATACAGCCAGTCAGGAATAGAGCATGATTTTGCGAAGGTTAAAATAAAGTGAAAGTGTTTGCTAGCAAATCATGAGGCAACACAAAGTGTTTAAAGTGGCCAAAGAATAAATACAGGAGCTAAAGGGTCTATAACAATACACCACAGAAGCCTAAAGTTGGGAAATTCGGTACAAGAGGGCAGGACCGTTGCAAATTTGTCGAATTCCTTCCAGGTTTAGTGGTCAAGGTATAAACTATTTCAGCTTTAAGGATTAAACTGGGTAAGTGAACGAAGGAACAAAGGGAACAGTGCAGATAAACATGTAAACACGCTGAGTGAAATGTAACACTTAGTTTGGTCTGAATGGCCTGTTTTTGTGCTAATGAAGACAACAGATTTTGAAATAGCACTGAAGATTAAACCAATGAATAATTGTACACACCAACAGACTCTTAGGTGCCCAAAGGAAGATTATTATAGACTTAGAGAAAGGCACATGACCACTTAATGAGTGACTATCTAGGACAAGGGTATGAGTTCTATTTAATTTTGGCTCATACCCCTTGGTACAAGGGATCAAGTTGGTGGAAATGGGAGTTGAATTTCTTCCTCTTGCGTGAAAATTCATAAAAACAGAAGTACCATACAACACAAAATAAACTGCTGAAACAAGTCGAAGTTTTATCCTTCCTCAAACAATATGCTAGGGGCATGGATGCACTACTGATAATTAATGAAAACTAATACTTCCTCAGATTACATTAGATTAGATTCCCTACAGTGTGGAAACAGGCCCTTTGGCACAACAAGTCCACACACCCCTGAATACTACGGGCAATTTAGCATGGCCGATCCACCTAGCATGCACATAGAACATAGAAAAGTACAGCATAGTACAGGCCCTACGGCCCACCATGTTGTGCTGCGGATTAATCCTAATCCAAAAATAAAATAACCTAATCTACATTCCCCTCAAATCACTGCTGTCCATGTGCATGTCCAGCAGTCTCTTTGGACTGTGGGAGGAAACCCGAGCACTCGGAGGAAACCCATGCAGACACAGGGAGAATGTGCAAACTCCACACAGACAGTCGCCCGAGGCTGGAATCAAACCCGGGTCCCTGGTGTTGAGTCACCTCAGGAAGTCAGAGATGCAAAGGAAAGACAGGAAAGAAAAATTAAGATAAACGAAACAGCAGAACAAGCTTCTGGACTTTTTCTTGTGCTCACTCAGTTCTCTTACTTTAAGGAAAGAGAGCTCCAACTTCTCCAGTCTTAAAACCCAGTGCTCCCAATGTTACCTACGCGGCTCTTCTCTGCATCACCTCTAGATCTCTCTGATAGCTAAGAGTCATATCAGACTCCAAACATTAACTGATTTCTCTCTCACACAGGTTCTGAGTTTTTCTAACATTTTGTATTTGTCTAGTCTGACTGGTACTCTATTCCTGTCCTATAATTCAGAATTGGCCAGTTGATTGCTGCTCCAGTAACAGGCACTTTGAGCACTCAAGCCAGTAAACCTTGCCATTTCCATCCATCCCTTGACTTCACAGTATGATATACCTCCATCTATTTAAAATCATGAAGTATCAATATTCAGGATTAAAATGAACAAAGCAAACTGTCCTCATTCTGCATTTGTGACAGTGTTGTGGCTCCATAGTTTCAAGATTTCCCACATTACTTCACTGCAGCCAGCTTGTTAACTTATGTTTGATGTTAGTTCCCCAGCCTGCTAATTCTCACGACTATCTTGAGTCAAACTAGAATTATGGCCAAGATCATTAATTTCGGAAGAAGGGTCCCAACTTGAAACGTCAACTTTCCTACTCCTCTGATGCTACCTGGTCTGCGGTGTTCCTGCAACTCCACACTATGTTATCAAGATCATCAAATGTTACTTATCCCAGAGACTAAATTGCAACACTGTGGGAAACCCTGCAAAGAGATCAGCTTAGCTTGAAGTGGTGGGAACTCCATTATGGTTAGGACCCTGAAGATGAATGCCAGTTTTAGCAGCACTACTTTCACTAAGCCTCTGGTGATACTGAGCTGTCGCAGTGTTTCTTGCTAACCAGCCCTCAACAATACAAAATCATGCAATGAAAGAAAAGAGAACCTTGTGTTTCATTGTAACAGAGTCCCATGACATGTCGATGCTCTTGATTGGCCCAAAGGGAGCAAAAGCCTGTCGGATGGTATCTTCCCCCAACTCATAGTAAATCGATCCAACGTAAACACGACACATGATCGCCAGCGCACGCTGTCTCTGTGCTGCCATCTGATCCAGAAAGGGAACAAAAGACGTGTGAATATGTACATCCAAGCAACATTCATCTGAACACCCTAACAGAAATTCTGGACAGTAGGGACAAGTAATAGAGCATTACGGCAGGTGGTTAAATAACAGGCTGTATCTTTCAGGCAACTTATCTGCTAAACTGCAAATGCAGATCTCAGTTAACAAATGCTGTACAAAATAATTAGCTAAATAGAGAAAAAAAACTAGCACTTACTGTGGATAGTACAGCCTCAAATAAGCACATTTCAAGTTGTCAAAATGCTCCCATTGGTTATAACTCATCTTTTACAGTATGCAATGTCAAACCACCAGTTTAAAGAACGGCAGAAGGGATGCTGTCACTTCACCTAAGCTGCAGTCTCTGCTCACACTGTGCTCCAATGAGCTGAATGGCAGGGAGTCTTTGCTGCAATCCTATCCTATCATCTTATCTGCAATCTCATTTAGTGGACTTGTTTCACAATGGATCAGCACTGCTACACCAACTGCACTCTCACTCTCAGACTGAGGGGTAAGTTGGGAGAAGGTTGGAGAAAGCAAGAGAGATTCCCAAAACTGTACTACAATAGGATGTGCCATCAGACGGTCAGCACTTGGGAACTCTAAGCCAGTTCAGCATTGGGGTTGACATCTCAATCCTTGTACAAGGGCCTCATCGTGGGTCAAAAAAAAGGGAAATGTTTATGGAATAGGCATGAACAAGCCAATCGCAAAATCCCACGGCACTAATGGCGATGAAGAGGCGGCCTGGGCTATGTTCTCCCCTGGAGTGGGAAGGAGACATAAAGCATTGCTGCAAATTTAGAAAGGTCACAAGGGGACAGGGAGAAAAGAGGGAGAAAGGTGGGGGGGTGGGGGGGGGGGGTGGGGGGGGAAGAGAAAAAAAAACAAAGCACAAAATTTCTATCCACCCCTTACCACCACTTCCACAAAAAGAAAGTTGACAAAACAGTCGTGGAAATTGTTCAAAAAGCAGTCCAGATGTGATGAGAAGGGAAAACACACAGACATGCAAATGTCATTGTAAACTGTAAGCCTATTAGTGCACGCTTCCTCGAAGCTTAACAATCCCACTTTTAAGAAGTACAACAAAAGAACCCCTATGAAAAACCTCCAAAAAATTGAAGTTAATCAAACCAGTATTCTCAACAGAGAAGAGCAAGTGCTAATTTCATAGCAATTTTAAACTTCTGATAACATTTGCAGTCTCTTTCTCACACTCCCTCTCTATTCTCTCCACACCGCCTGACGAACTGTCTAAACCATTAGAACCAGCTGTTGCCTTGTACGCCTGCACAGGTGCTTACTACACCAGATTATGACCACTCTGCAGTAGAGGAGCTAAAATTGCTTACTGTGGGCTTTAAACCAAAAAAAAATCACACTGCTCAAGACATTTTCAAAACTCCAAGTGTTAGTGCTTTTTGACAGAAGTCCCTACCTGATCTTTGGAGTCGAGACAATCGCACAGTTCCCAGCATGCCCATTTTCGAAAGGAACCCAGTGTCTGATGAGAGGAAGTCACTTATGAAAAAAATCTAATAAAGCCTTTTTGTTTAAATTTGAGGTGACAGTAAGTGTTATGGATGTCGGTACGCCAGAGTTCCCACTAGGATTTTTAAAATTTAAATGGACAGAATAATCAAGTCCTCTTTGAGTTTTTGTACTTATTGGCTAAAACCAGAATTACTGATTTTCGTTATTAGTGCACTCTCCCATAGCCAAAACTTCCATGTATACTGCACTCATCACATTGAGAATGAATAAGGTTAGATACAGTGAAGCCCCCTTATTGTTACTTCTCTATATCCCTCTTTTCACACTGTCTAGTATGCCACAAAACACAAAACTGGTTCCACAGTCAGTTTGGTTCAATCAGTATCTAGTGCTTTAATCTGATTTGAGTCGACCCTGTCTCCCCTCCCCCCTCTCAGAAGTGATCGGGACACATGGGCAATGTTATCCTCCCATCTCTAAAGATGGCTGCGCACTGACAGAATCGTGATGATTTATTTGAGGAAAGTCATTATAATCACTAAATTTGCAACAAAATTCACAAATAAGGTGAGGGAGGGAGAAAAAGAGTGCTAGCAGAAGGGCGTACGGAGTGGAAAGTTTAAAAAGAAATGGTGTACAGACCACACACTGAAAAGGACCCAGAGTATAAGCATCCAGCCGACCTAGAGCCATTCACCAAAAGCACAGCAACACAGTTCTACAGCAGTTTGATGGGCTGAGTGTGACAATAAAAGGGCTTCCATATGGAAAGCTTTTCACTATGGGACTTCACTATTTTGCTTCTGGATTTATTACGATACCCACTATCCGTTCCCCCACCTTTAACTATTCTCAAAAGATCAGAGACAGGGCAAATCTACTCAAGATTTTAAAATAATAGGAACCCTGATGTACACGTACACAGTTTCAAGTAAGCTCAATATTTTTTAAAAAAAGGAACCCAGACTCCAATCAGAGACAGACTCAGGTTTTATATTACTGAGGTGACAAATAAAGTGATAATGTGAGCACACAAACAGTTAGAATGATGAAGACTTCAAACAGGAATAGAGAAAGTGTCCACAACCCAGTATTTGAACTGTCAAAACAGCAAAACTACTGGATTGTAAAAGAAAAAGAAAATGAATGGATAACAAATTGCAACTGAGCTCCAACCAATAAGCTGGGGCACTCCAGCCTAATACTGTTGGTGCAAATTTAGTCATTGCAAGAATTTTAACAAGTTAAGAGAGGCACATGGCCACTGCCATTGTTTAACACCAGTATATGCATTAACACTACTGCCTATAGAAAACGAATGAGTGGGAAATGCTGCTTTACAATGCTGTAGCAAATCCTGAAACACATTTATCTACAATGCAACCCTTTTTTCCATAAATCCTCCAGCACATTTAAAACCTTGCTTCCATAACAGATGAAAGCAGAAGGCAACTGCGTAATAGCTGACTGGAATACGGCAGTGTAAAACACAACACAGTCCAACACAGTACCACTATAAATTTACAATATTAATAGTTCCAATGCTCAACTTCTAAAGCACAACTTTCATTATTCACATGTGTGTGAAGGATCTGGGTTGGAATTATGCCCAAGAGAGCCCACCACCCTCCATTTGGACTTGTGCCTGTTGCAACAGTGCAAATAGACAATAGGTGCTGCAGTAGGCCATCTGGCCCTTCGAGCCAGCACCACCATACATTATGATCATGGCTGATCATCTACAATCAGTATCCTGTTCCTGCCTTATCCCCATAACCCTTGATTCCACTATCTTTAAGAGCTCTGTCTATCTCTTTCTTGAAAGCATCCAGAGAGTTGGCCTCCACTGCCTGCTGGGGCAGAGCATTCCATACATCCACCAATCTCTGGGTGAAGAAGTTTTTCCTCAACTCTGTTCTAAATAGGTTCAATCAACATTACTATTCCTACCATTCTCAACCTAACAACATCTACATGCTGTCCCTTGATGACATCATCCAAAAACATTAGGTTCCACACGTAGACTGACTGCTCCTTCAACAGCACCTTCCAAATCTGCAACTCTAGCACCTAGAAGGACAAGGGCAGCAGATGCCTGGGAACACCACCAGCTGCAAATCTCTCAGTATCCTGGCTTGCAACTATGTTCCCTCACTGTGTCAAAATCCAGTAATACTTGCTCTAACAGCAGATGGTGAAATCAAATTCAATAAACCAACATCCTTCAGGGAAGGAAATCTACAATCTTTACCTGGTCTGGTCTATGTGACTCCAGATCCAGAGCAATGTGGGTGATCCTCGACCACCCAAAGACTGCAGTGGTTCAGAATGCAGCTCCACATTCTCCAGGGCAATTAAGGACAGGCAATAAATGTTGGCCCAGCCGGTGACACTCATCACTTGAATAAACAAATAAAATTTAGACCACACATCCACTTCTTCACCCTCCCATCATGTTTCATCTCTCAATCTGCAGGTCCACCATCCAGTGCTAGATAAGCAGTCAGCCAAGAAATATTGGGAAGACAATATTGGGACAGGGTTGTTAAGAAAGCATATGGTGTTTTGGCTTTCATTAACAGGGGGATTGAGTTTAAGAGTCGTGAGATCTTGTTGCAGCTCTATAAAACTTTGGTTAGACCGCACTTGAAATACTGCGTCCAGTTCTGGCCGCCCTATTATAGGAAAGATGTGGATGCTTTGGAGAGGGTTCAGAGGAGGTTTACCAGGATGCTGCCTGGACTGGAGGGCTTATCTTACGAAGAGAGGTTGACTGAGCTCGGTCTCTTTTCATTGGAGAAAAGGAGGAGGAGAGGGAACCTAATTGAGGTATACAAGATAATGGGAGGCATAGATAGAGTCGATAGCCAGAGACTATTTCCCAGGGCAGAAAAGGCTAACACGAGGGGTCATAGTTTTAAGCTGGTTGGAGGAAAGTATAGAGGGGATGTCAGAGGCGGGTTCTTTACACAGAGAGTTGAGAGAGCATGGAATGCGTTGCCAGCAGCAGTTGTGGAAGCAAGGTCATTGGGGACATTTAAGAGACTGCTGGACATGTATATGGTCACAGAAATTTGAGGGTGCATACATGAGGATCAATGGTCGGCACAACATTGTGGGCTGAAGGGCCTGTTCTGTGCTGTACTGTTCTATGTTCTACACCTTTACATCCTTACCACAAATTCCATTCCCTAACCACTAATTTTCCTTTCTCCCTGCCCAGTGATGCTGATTAAAGGTTAGATATTGTATTTGTCCCACTCTTTCTGGAACAGTGACCAGCAAGTATTTAACTGAAGATGCCTGTGGAAAGAGGCATTTTGAGTTTGTGACAGACAATATGAACATATTAATGTTAAAAGCCTGGTTTTCAGTTTGACTCAGAAGAATCAGGGACTGAGTTCAGACAACATCACAAATTCATAAGTTTTAATTTTCCTCTGAGCAGAAATTTTTCAGTTGAATTCAAGGGAAGCTAGTCACCACAGCAGAAATGCTTAGTTTGTGAAGGTTCAAGGCTAGGACAACTTGGAAAGAAATTTGCAAATTATGAAAAATGAGAAAATTTAGGATAACAGACTTGTGAAGAGTCCATGTCAGTAGATACAGTATGCTCGGAAATGTTTTGACGATCCATGGTAAGGAGTTGAAAGGATTCCTTCAAGTAGAAACACTCAAATGAGATGTAAATATAATTTCTCTGGACTGGAGCCTCTGTAAAGGATAGTTTTGAGAAATATGTTCAAACTTTGCTCTGATGTTTATGTTAAGCTATTCTCAAGTGCAATATCAACAAGATTGTTTCATTTCTTTTGTGTTTTGTTATTCACTCATGGGGCATAGATGTCTCTGACTGGGCCAGCATTTACTGCCTGTCTGTCATTGCCTTGAGGTATTGATGGGGAGTTATTTGCTGCAGTATCCATAGCCTAGTGACTTGCTCTTGGAGCCAGTACTTATGTGGTGAATTCAGCTGAGCTTCTGGTCAACAATAACATCCAAGATGTTGATAGTTGGGTGTTCAGTGATGGTAACACCATCAGACGTCAAGGGATGGTGGTTAGATTATTTCATTGGTGATGGTCATAGCTTGGCATTTGTGTGGCATGAATAGAACTTGCCAGCCCAATCCTAGGTCTGGTCCATATCTTGTTGCATTTGAACATGGACTGCTTCAGTATCTGAGTCGTCGTGAATGATGCTGAATGTTGCACAATCAGCAAAATCCCCCATCCTTATGATGGAGGGAAGGTCATTGATGAAGCAGCTGAAGACAGTTAGGTCTAGGACACTACCCTGAGGAATCCTGCACAGATGTCCTAGAGCTGAGATGACCGCATCCTATATCCACAATCATCTTCCTACGTCCCAGCTATGGCTCCAACCAGTAGAGTTTTGTGACAATGCTGTAGCTTTAAAGGCTTTGTTCTAGTTTTTGCTTTGAAGAGAAGTTGTAAAGCAGAGGTGCCAAGCAATCTGGGGTAATGTAAGCAACTTGTGAAGCCTTGGGTTTTCTTTTAAACAGGCTGAAAATCAGATCCAGATTGCTGGGTTTTGGTTTCTTTCAGCAGCCATCAGAAGTTATTAGGGTCTCAAACAATTTGGAAGCTTCAGTTAATGCCTCTTGGCTGCTACTCTTGTTGAATTTTCTATTGATGTTTTCCCCTCCTGGATGGGAGAACTGCATGTGAGAATCTGAACTTTCCTTTTTGCAAAGGGGTGTGTTTGTGGATGTTACTATATTGGAACAAGCAATTAGTAATAATTACAGTACCTATTATGTTTTCCAATAGTTAAGTTATTGTAAACTCCTCTTTTTCATTGGTTGTATGTTTAACTATAGTGTTTAAATAAATTGTGTCTTGATTAACATCTATTAGTTTGACCAGTTGCATTTTATTTGGAACAGACACAACTTTTTCCTAGTTTAAAGGCAGATGTAAAGAGTCTAGGCTACCTTAAAATATTTTGAGGGGGCCATGTCTGATCAATAACAATTTGTCCCCTGATACACACAGATTTTCCAAAACAATATGGTGTGAGGCTTAGTGCTTCCAGGTGTTCAATGACAGGTGCACTGTCTAGTCTTACTTCTGTGTCAAGACTTTGCAGTAATTGACACAACTGAGTTGCAAGGCCATTTCAGACAGCATTACTGTGGGACAGGAGTCACACATAGGCCGGACTACATAAACATGGTAGATTTCCTTCCTTGAAGTACAATAGTTTATTGAATTCAAATTCTACCATCTGCCATGGTGGTATTCAATCCTCAGTCTTCTGAACATTAGCTGAGTCTCTGAACTAATAAATCTAGTGATAATAGCACTAGGCCATCACTACTACTATTGTTTAAAAAAAAATCTGCAGCCTTTAGAAAATGTGTTTCAGTAATTAAACTGCCACATTGATTGTTAATTTGTTTAGTTAATCAAGTCAGATTTCATTCTGTGTTCTAACTTGTGGCTTGTTTGGGATCAAGATTAATTGAATAGGGATAAGTGACAGGGATGATGCAACAGTGGATTACTGGAAACCATTAAAGCTAAATAGAGATTAAGCAGAGAACTGAAGACTGAAGTAAAAGCAAGGATTTCAGAAGGATGAGATACTCGAAGTGGTTACTCATCCTTTAGAATTAGGAGGGTAGCTTGAAATTGTTAAGTACCAGAATCAGCAACAAAAGCAGTTCTGAGAAAAGGTCACTGGCCCCAAAACTTCGTTCTTTCCTTCACAGATGCTGCCAGGCCTGCTGAATTTTTCCAGGAACTCTATTTTTGTTCCCGACTTAGAGCATCCATTGTTGTTTTGTTATTTTTTCCTAGAATCAGGTATGATTCTATGAAAAAACTTGAGTTGGAGGAACTGGAGCAGGCCATTCATCCCACTAAGCCTGTTCCACCATTCAGGAATATCATGGCTAATCTGTGGCCAAACTCTATTGTACCTTTGCTTAACTAAAATTTCCCTCTCCAAATTAAAAGCAACAACCAACATAGCATTGACAGCAATTTGTGGAAGACAGTTCCCAGCCTTTACCTTTATGTGTAGAAATATTTCCTAACTCCCAATTTTTAGACTACAACTTTAGCTCTGGGATCTCTCAGCAATGGAAAATAGTTGGTCTTTATCTACCCTGTCTTTCAAAGACTTTGATCAAATCACCGCTTAACCTCAAGCACGAGAAATCCTGGAAGCATGGCACTCCACGAAGCAGGCTATTAATAAACACATTGAACTCAACCCCACATACATTCCACTGAGGAGGAAACCCAAAAGTGAGGCAATCCATCGAGACTGACTCCAGACTTTAAAAACCAGGTGGGAAAACACACCGACGCTCCATCGGAGGCTGCATTGAGGACGTTACCAAGTACTGTAACAAAACGTCTGTGGAACAACAAACCAGCTCGGCGAGCCAACCAACCTCAACTCTAGGCTGTACTCCTTCCAAGGCATGATTGAATTGAAAGAAAGGAAAAAAGTGGAAAACAGAAGTGAAGAAACAATTAAAAGGGAAAGGAAAAGGCAGGAAAAGCAAATTAGAAAGACAGCAATGGAAAGGAACATTAAACTTACTGAACTCCACAGGAAGTGAAATCAGATATGACAATTCGAGCTAAAATTTAAAGCGAAATAAAAAGAAGCAAGCAGTATCTCTGAAAATGATCGATTCCAATGAGGGATTTGATTTCTTCTAAACTTGCATTTAATGCTGAAATTTACAGAAGATGAGGTTGAGAATACTTTGTCTCTTTTACAAAGGTAGCAATGCAGATGGTATGGCCTAAAAAAGTTTCAACCTTAACATGAGAGCACTCCGACCAGTACAGCTACGAATGTGTACACCAGTTCGTGGGAAGAACAATCTGCAGGGAATGAAATGAGTGAAAAAGCAGTACTCAATGCTTGAGATCGTCACTGAGCTTATGAAAATTCAGGATCACAAAGGAAGAAACCTATCAGGCATTTGAAGAATTTACAAGAGAAAAAGAAATGTTGTGGGATCAGTATTTTTGGTCACTGGAGTTGAGAAAAATTAAGAATGTAAAGGAAATCTGATTACAGCAGAATGCAGTAATTATATTCCAACAAACCTTCAAACTTATTTAAATAAGCATCAAGTACCAACAAATACGAACATTAGTTCTGACAGATACCAACAGAATCTCGCAGAGACAGTTAGTGGGGAGATGGTCATATAGGAATCCACAAGAAATTGGAGGAATAAAAGAATTCTGTGGCTGGAAGAGGTATTAGTTTTGGGGATGAAGGAGATCAAAATAATAAACATGAAAGGCTAAAAAAAAGAAGTGATAAGGAAAATAACATGCCTCTACTGTCATATGGCTGGACACACCAAAGCCAACAGATGGAAATTAAGTGGGAGACCAATCACAGCAGTAGGAATGCCTATGGAATCTTAGCCAAAGGAAGAAAAAGAACAAAAACAAAAGAGAAGTCCAGCACAGGAACAGGCCCTTTGACTCTCCAAGTCAGTGCTGATCATCATGCCCTAACTAAATTAAAAAGCAAACCTTCTGCCCTTATTCAGTCCATATCCCTCTATTCCCTCCCTATTCATGTAACCACCCAGATGCCTAGCAAGTTTTGAGAAGATTTGTAGCTCAGGTTGAGGTTCTGGATGAGAGTTTGCTCGCTGAGCTGGAAGGTTCGTTTTCAGACGTTTCGTCACCATTCTAGGTAACATCATCAGTGAGCCTCCGACGACGCGCTGGTGCTATGTCCCGCTTTCTATTTATCTGTTTAGGTTTCCTTGGGTTGGTGATGTCATTTCCTGCATCGGTGATGTCATTTCCTGTTCTTTTTCTCAGAGGATGGTCAATGGGCTCCAAACCCAGATGCCTCTTTAATGTTGCCAACGTGCCTACTTCTACCATCTCTTCTGGCAGTGAGTTCCAGGCTCCTACCACTGTCTACATGAAAACCTTTATCTCGCACATCCCCTTTAAACTACCCACCCTCGCCCCTCCCCCCCACTTGAACCTGTGCCCCCTTTTAACTGAAACTTCAATCCTGGGGAAAAGCCTGACTATCCATCCTATCTATGCTTCATAATTTTGCAGACCTCTTATCAGGTTTCCATTCAGCCACCATCTGTCCAGTGAAAATAACCTTAATCTATTTAACCTTTCTTCACAACCAATGCCCTTGAGATCAGGCAACTTCCTGGTGAACCTTCTCTGCACCCTCTCCAAAGCTTCCATGTCCTTCCGGCAATGTGGCGACCAATACTGCACATGATACTGCAAATGCAGCCTAACAGAGGTTTGATATAGCTGCAGTATGGTTTGGCAACTCTTGTGCTCTGTGCCCCGGCCGATGAAGGCAAACATGCCATATGCCTTCTTAATCACTTTGGCAACCAGTGTTACCACTTTTAGGGAACTGTAGACCTGCACACCCAGATCCGGCCATGTTAATGCTCCTAAGGGTTCTGACATTTACAGCAGAATTCACACCGAAATTTGTTCCTCCAAAATGCGTCATCTTGCATTTGTCTGGATTAAACTCCTTCTGTCATTTCTGTGCCCAAGTCACCAACCAAAATCCTGTTGTATCCTTTCACAATTGTCAGCATTATCAGCAACTCCAATCTTCATGTCATCTGCAAACTTACTTAGAGTACCCACATTTTCCTCCAGATTATTTACGCACACAGGGCCTAAGACTGATCCTTGTGAAACACCTCTAGTTACCAGTCTCCATTCTAAAAGACACCCTTCCACTGCTACCCTCTGAATTCTACGACCAAACCAGTTTTCTGTCTAGAGCTAGTAGGAACTGCAGATGCTGGAGAATCTGAGATAACAAGGTGTGGAGCTGGATGAACACAGCAGGTCAAGCAGCATCAGAGCAGCAGGAGAGCTGATGTTTCAGGCCTATAACCTTCTTCTGAAGTTACAGAACCATAAAAAAGACAAATTTCCTCAAAAGAGAGTAAGGAGGGAGAGATGATTATTGATTACTAGAATCAGAGCTTATGCTTCTTCTCAAAAGAAGTTATTTTCTTTATTTTTGAAATCAAGAAGATATTAATACATACTGGAGCAACTCAGTTGCTGACATGAGATCTTAACACAATTTAGCTTCTAGCAGGGTTAAAGAAGAAAATATTACTTAGAGATGTTCGTAGAGGTTACAAGCCATTCCCATTACAGAGATTATAGAGAGCTAAATTAAAAAGTGACCTCGTAACTGGAGAAGTTGTAGTTAGAGTAGTGAAACAAATTGCTTTGAAGGATTTAATTTTATCTTCGTAAATGACATGGCTAAATCAAAAATATTGGCATCACCAGGATTTAGGAACAACCAGCTGAGGCAAAGGAAACAAATGTTATAGGACATTCTCCATAGATTTTTTTTTTGTTAACTCTGTGGCCAGATGGAGGCCACTTAATGATTACTTCCTTTATTCTTTATTCATTCATGGGATAAGGGCATCGCTGGCTAGACAGCCTTTATTGCCCATCCCTAACTGCTCAGAGTAAAAATGTTCAGAGTCAACCACATTGCTGTGGGTCTGGAGTCACGGGTAGGCTAGACCAGGTAAGGATGGCAGTTTCCTTTCTTAAAGGGCATGAGTGAACCAGATGGGTTTTTCCGACAATTGACAACAGATTCAGAGTCATCATTAGATTCTTAATTCCAGATATTTTACGGAATTCAAGTTTCACCATCTGTCATGGTGGGATTTGAACCTGGGTCCCAGAACGTTATCTGTATCTCTGGTTTAAAGGTCCAACGACATTACCTCTAGGTCATCACTTCTCCATTAATGAGGACTGGGCAGCTCCATTGGAGCGAAGGAATAAAATCTTAAAAATGACTCAAAATTCAAATGACAGGTCATCAAGGTATTTGGAGAAAGGCTAAAACGCAAAAACCTTTTCACTTGAAAAGATCCACAAATGGGTAAAATTTTGCCAGACTTGTCAGGTGGTGAGAAACCCCAATCAATTAGATTTAATTTTAACACCAGGTTTCAAAAAACTGTTTTGCGAAGTCTTAACAGATTATAAAGAACCCTTGCCTAAAATCAAGAACATGAATCAGTATTTTAACAATCATGGACATGCCAACAAGACTTCCTGAAGCAAAACCTTTGATGACAATTTCTGCTAAAATGGTAGTGGAATGATGATTTTTTTTCAAACAAGAAATACAAATGAGATCATGGATGACATTTGTCAGAAATATTTAAAGACAGGATAAAGAAAAACACAAAAGGGCTTTGTATAAATATGTTAAGAGTAAGAGGATTTCCAGATTACCAGGGAAAAGGTAGTGTAAATTAGAGATCAAAGGAGCAACCTACGCACAGACATCATGGACATGGATGAGGTTTTAAATGAATACATCTCATTTGCATTCACAGGAGGAAAAAGTTTTGCATTTAGGGATTTCAGCTGGGACAGTGAGGCTCTAGAACACATTAAGATTAATAAGGAGATATTAGATGTTTAACAGGCATACAGGTGCACAAATCCCCAGGGCATATCCCCCAGACTGCTGTGGGAGGCAAGGGAGGAGATTGCTGAGGCATTGGAGATATTTAATACTTCGTTGACCATAAGTGAAATGTCAGGTTACTGGAAGATAGCTAATGCGACTCTTTTGTTCAACAAGGGGGAAAAGTTCAATGGAGATATGAAGGGCAAGTCTTTTTAAAACAGTGTTATGGGCCTGGAACACAGCCATGAGTAGCAGAGACAAATATGATAGGGGGTTTAAAGGACTTTTAGGTGAGAACATAAGCATGCAAGGAGCGGATGGATATGGACTATGGGCAGGCAGAAGGAACTAGCTTAACTTGGCCTCAAGCTCGACACATCATTATGGGCAGAAGGGCCAGTTGCTGTGTTGTATTGTTCTACTCCAAGGACGGCAGCAGGGCTAGGCCAAGTAATTTCACACTTGCCACTTCAACGCACCACCCTGCTCCCTGGCCAACATCTATTTCTGGCTTGCTGCAGTGTTGCAGTGCAGCCCAATGCAAGCTGGAGGAACAACACCTCATTTTCCACTTGGGGACCCTACTGCACTCCAGACTCAATATTGAGTTCAATAATTTTAGGGCCTAAACTCTCCCATATCCCAGCCCCTACACCCCACACACCAGGCCTTGTTACCACATAGCGTGCCATTACACACCCCTTGTTGTTAGTCACTAACAGTCCCATTAACAACTAATCACCCTCCCAGCCTGATCATTAGCAACTCCTTTGTGCGTCCAACTGCCTGCCTCTCTTTGGGCTCTATTCTTTCATTCACTTCCTACTCCACCCACCTCCCTCTTTTCTGCACATAGACTGACATTTTCCCAGCCACCAGACCAGAAATGTTAACTGTTTTCTCCTTCACAGATGCTGCCAGACCTGCTGAGCTTTTCCAACAATAAAATGTGAGGCTGGATGAACACAGCAGGCCAAGCAGCATCTCAGGAGCACAAAAGCTGACGTTTCAGGCCTAGGCCCTTCATCAGAGAGGGGTCTAGGCCTGAAACGTCAGCTTTTGTGCTCCTGAGATGCTGCTTGGCCTGCTGTGTTCATCCAGCCTCACATTTTATTATCTTGGAATTCTCCAGCATCTGCAGTTCCCATTATCTCTGAACTTTTCCAACAACTTTGTTTTCCTGATTTACAGCATCCACAGTTCTTTTGATTTTTAATTACACTAGTTAGTTCGAATCAACATGGGGACATTATTGGAAAACATTCTGAAGGAAAGGATCAATCAAGATTTAGAAATAGAGTTTGATCCAGGGATTGTCAGATTTTTAGAGGAAGATCCTGACTATCTAAATTGAATCTTTTGAAGAATATATTGATGAAGATAGTGCAGTTGACGTGGTTTACACTGACTTCAGTAAGGCCTTTGACAAGGTTCCGCATGGAAGGCTGGTCCAAAAACCAATAGTCCATGGGATCCATGACAAGTTGGCAAAATTGGCTCACAAACAGGAGGTAAAGCATGATGGTTGCGAGTTTTTTTAAAGTGGAAGCCTCAGACACTTGGAGTATCACAGGGTTCAGTGCTGGTGGGACCCTTGTTCTTTGTTATGTACATTAACCACTAGGATGTAAATATTCAAAGTTATAATTAGGAGGTTTGCAGTTAATAAAAATTGGTGATGTTTCTGATAGTGAGGAGGATCGTCTCAGCTTACAGTCTGATATTGATCTGCTGGTAAGTTGGGCAGAGCAATGGAAAATGGAGTTTTACTTCAGTAAGTACAAGGTGATGTATTTTGGGAGGTCTAAGAAGGGAATGGTATGTCCCGAGGGAACACTGAGGAACAAAGTGGCCTTGGTGTACAAGTGCACAGACTGAAGGTGCCAGCACAGATAGAGGGGACGGTGAAGAGACTTGTTACAACATAATAAAACACTGGTCAGGCCACAGAGACAGTATACTTTGCAGTTCTGGTCACCACACTGTCAGAAGGACATGACTGCACTGTAGAGGGTGCAGAGAATTTCACCAGGATGCTGCCAGGGATGAAAACTCTGTTATGAGGACAGACTAGGTAGGCTGGGTTTGTCTTCCTTGGAACAGAGGCTGAGGGGAGGAACAAGAGGTTTACAGGAGATAGGAGAAGAACTTTTCTTTTTAAACCCAGAGGGTGGTAGATATATGGTGCATGCTTCTGAGAGCGCGGTGGGGCAGATACACTTTACAATTAAAAAACATCTGGATAAGCGCTTAAAATGCCACGGCATTGTATGCTATAGACCAAATGCAGATAAGTGGGATTAATTTAGTTTAGAGGCCATCGACTGGTATAGGTTAGAAACAAGCCCTCCAGCCCACCACGCTCTATGACTATGAAATAATGAATAGTTTGGGATTAAAACAATTTCAAGTATTGGAAAGGAGACATCAAACTTTGAAGGCTTTCATTACAGCTTTTTGCCGAGAATGCCCTATTCATTGGGATAAAGGAGTTCCCTTATTGTTGTTTGCCATTAAGGATGCTCTGGACAAGCCCACAAGGTTCAATTCTTTTAAACTAATAAATAGACACAAGGTGACTGGATCCTTTAAAGTGACAAGTGAAACTGACAAACCAAAGTTCAGAGGCCATGCTTCTGAGCTATGTTTCAAGTTTTAGGGAGTAATTCACTGAGCAAATATCAGTCAAAAACTTCTGAAAAGTGCTTAACTAACAAGAATATCAGAACAGGTAAAAAAAAAAGGTCAAAATTAAAAATGCCGTTGCGAGAGACAAGGTATCATTGCCTTCTTTCAGGAGCCATTTAAAGCAAGGCTTACTGGACCATATCAAATCGGAAAGAAACTCAATGATGTAAATTACGTAGTGAGCACTCTAGATAGCAGCAAAGAAAATTGGCCGGTATGTCAAGTTACATACATTTAAGATATCACACTGGAGGGGTCCGTTAAAACATTGAAAATAGAGGGCAGCCATTTGTACCTGCTCCATCACAGATTATGACCATGGTTGATCATCCAACTCGCCACATGTTTTTTGATCCCTTTAGTCCTAAGTGCTGTACTGAACTCCTTGAAACCATGCGTGTTGGCCGCAACTGCTTTCTGTAGCAACGATTCTACAGGCTCACCTTTCTCATCTCAACTAAATGGTTTACCTTGTACCGTTAGACTGATAACCTTGGTTCCAGGCTCCCCGGTCATCTTTCCTGCATCAACCCTGTCTAGTCCTGTTCGAATTTTACAGGTTTCCATGAGATTCCCCACACCATTCACCTGAACTCCAGCAGGTCAGCTCCACTGGTGTGTAGTAACAAAATGTCACAAGTCGTTCACAAAACTCCACAGCAAGTCTTCAAGACATTTGGAGAAAACAGGCTAAAATATAAAAACAATTTTGACCTTAGCCAAACCAGTCTCCCCTCGTATCCACCACCACGCCCGGCACCTTCCCCTGCAACTGCAGGGGATGCTACACTTGCCCCCACACCTCCTCCCTCACCCCTATCCCAAGCCCCAAGATGACATTCCACATTAAGCAGAGGTTCACCTGCACATCTGCCAATGTGGAACACTGCATCCACTGTACCCGGTGTGGCTTCCTCTACATTGGGGAAACCAAGCGGAGGCTTGGGGACCGCTTTGCAGAACACCTCCGCTCGGTTCGCAACAAACAACTGCACCTCCCAGTCGCAAACCATTTCCACTCCCCCTCCCATTCTTTAGATGACATGTCCATCATGGGCCTCCTGCACTGCCACAATGATGCCACCCGAAGGTTGCAGGAACAGTAATTCATATTCCGCTTGGGAACCCTGCAGCCCAATGGTATCAATGTGGACTTCACCAGCTTCAAAATCTCCCCTTCCCCCACCGCATCCCTAAACCAGCCCAGTTGGTCCCCTCCTGCCACGGTACCACACAACCAGCCCAGCTGTTCCCCTCCACCCACTGCATCCCAAAACCAGTCCAACCTGTCTCTGCCTCCCCAACCTGTTCTTCCTCTCACCCATCCCTTCCTCCCACCCCAAGCCACACCCCCATCTCCTACCTACTAACCTCATCCCACCTCCGTGACCTGTCCGTCTTCCCTGGACTGACCTATCCCTTCCCTACCTCCCCACCTATACTCTCTCCACCTATCTTCTTTTCTCTCCATCTTCAGTCCGCCTCCCCCTCTCTCCCTATTTATTCCAGAACCCTCACCCCATCCCCATCTCTGATGAAGGGTCTAGGCCCGAAACGTCAGCTTTTGTGCTCCTGAGATGCTGCTTGGCCTGCTGTGTTCATCCAGCCTCACATTTTATTATCTTGGATTCTCCAGCATCTGCAGTTCCCATTATCTCTGATCCCCTCATATCAGTCCTGTCACCCCAGGAATCAGTCTGGTGAATCTTCCGTGCACAACCTCTATAGTAAGAGCAGAACGACAAAATATTCCAGTGCAATCTCACCAAGGTTGTGTTTAATTGCAGCAAGACAACAGTGTTCCTGCACCCCTATTCTCTCGCTATGCACGCCAATGTCCTATATTCCTTCCTTACTATTTGGTGCACCTGCATGCATACCTTCAGCAACTGACATACAAGGGAACCCACATCTCATTAATTATAGCCATTCCAAATGAAAACTGTCTTCACAATTTCGGGTAAAAGGAGTCAATTAAGTGGAAATCTAATCAGTTGAGATTGGGGAGAAATCTCTCCGGTTTGGAGTCTCTAATTCTTTTGGCAAATGGATCCAAAAATTAATTTGATGTACACTGATATCCTTCCGATTCAAATAAATATTGCTCGAACTGCTTCCTCTCATTTAATTTACTTATGTTTTGCTGTTAAAGAACATCTGAATCCTTATGTAAATATCTTTCAGTAGCTATGCAACACATTAATTACCTAACAAATTAGATATCATTTATCAAGTCAAGATTCATTCTGGGATCTGACCGGTAGAGTAGTAGCTTCAGCTGGGATCACAAAGAAGCATGAACTACTTGAATTACTGCTGTTCCAAGGGGTGTCAGTACACTCTCAGTGCTGCTAGAGACTGAGATCCACCACGCGGACCTAGTGACAGCAAAGGAATGGCAATGTGTTTCCAGGTCGGCTTGGAGAGGAACTCAAAGGCAGTGATGTTCCCATGTATCTGCTGCCCTAGTCCTTCTGTTTTTTGGATTGGGAGGTGAAGGTGGCGGCTTGTTGAGTTTGTGTTTGGAACTGTGTGCATACACATTGCCAAATGATCACACATGCACAGCTGCTCATAGTTGCAGATTTATTAATTTAGTTTAAATTTCAAAACCTGCTGTGTTGGGAGTCAAACCCTACACCATTAGTCTAGGCATTCTGTTTACTGATTCTGTAAAATTACCACCATACCATCACCTTTACCAGAATACACCCAAGACAGAACATTTAGGGCTAATAAGAATATATTTCTTCACTCAAATGGCGAAGTTGTGCAATTCTCAACCACAAGATCATCGAGGTAAAGTCACTGAATATATTCATGTAAGAGATAAATAGATTTTTAAAATTTAAAAGGCATCTAGGACGTATGGGGAGAAAGCAATACTATGTCACTGTGAGAGAACAGCCATGATCATACTGGATGGCAGCAAAGGATCAAAGGGCTGAATGACCTAGTCCTGCTCTCAAAACCCCATTCTCTCACCAATGGGCAAAATACAACTTTTGCTGAGTGTAACAACAGCTGAGAAAGTGTCAGTCATCATTCCTTCAATCATGTCTGCTTTGTTAACTATGTTACTATGTACACTCTCCCAATGCTCTTCATGTCCATGAAATACCACATCACTGCTAGTTCCTGCAACAACTACACTTGCCAACAGCTGACAATATATCAGCTAGTAGCACAACTAGACAAACTGTGGCTGGGATGTGGAAGGACATCTGCAATACCAGGTGACAGTCTTGTGATGTGTTAAATGGCTTTACACTGATTGGACCTACAGGATGAGAAACATAGTCCGCAGCAAAAAAAATCAATCAATATTCAACAAGTGGAAATCAGTAACACTCAAGTTTTAAAACCATGAGATGTCTGTGGAATTTGAGAGGTAAGAATATTGTTCATGCTTGGACAAACAGATGAACAAGCAATGAAGAAGAGATGGGCCGTGGAGCAGGAAGGAGGAAAAACGTAAAGCAAAATAACTTTTCTCCAGTCAGAAATTGGGCAGGGTCTTAGTCAGTAATTCTGCCAGGGTTTCACGTAAGCCTATCATTGCCTCACTTGATGTCAGAAACGTGATCATGGTGAAGAATCTTGTAGATGGCACTGCGTCAGCTAAACACCTAATTCAGTCCACCTATGACAATAACCCAGTCACATGGATGTACAACCCTGGACCCTCCTGTACCATTACATGCTGAAAGCATTCAGAAAGCGTGATATAAGTTGAGAACTTTTTTTGTCAATACAGAAATGGAGAAGAGGCAAGACCATGACTATGTAAAGACGTGGATGTAAGCCACTGTCAGCATGAATTATCACATAAATTTTTTGAGTATCGATGTTTTGAGAAGAGGTTCCTGATGTTACACATTTTCTAATAACCACGCCAGTTTTGAAATTTTTCAGTGTCCTTATTTGAGCCTGACACCATCATTGTTTACATTTTTAAAATGGAAAAAAATTCAAAAATCAAAGTTTGGAACACAGAGGTGGAAAATTTTATACTTCAAACAGTAGGATCTGCCACATGAAAGCAACTCTAACACTGTCGACGTCATCCCCAGAAATGATAGTGCTCACAAAGAGGACCTCATTAGAGAAAGCCAATACTTTCTCGCAATCCCAAGTAAAACGTCAGGGCACAAATGACTGAACAGATCCAATACTAGTTCAAGAAAAACGTTCCACCCCCAAAATCCAAACTTGCCTAGGTCATCACAGCAGTAATGGCATAAAAGTATAACACTTTAAATTTATATAATCCAATGGAACAAAGAAACGCTCCTCCATTAAGCTCTGCTCGCCATATTCACAACAACAGTCTTACAGCAACTGACAGGCACATTATAAGGGTCTGCAATATGGGAGTTTGTTAGAAAAAAATGGAAGAGGCATAAATCAGGAATTACCTAACATCTAAACCCCAAACCAAAATGCAGATCTCAAAAACAAAAAACAAACCAAATGCATCCATTTTATTTTACATACTGTGTTATCATTATAGCAAAAAACAAACAGATGCAACAACCTTCAGTAAGAGGCTTTTGTGCACCCTGCAGCAGAGCTCTATTAGGAAGCAGCTACACTTGGAACTTGCTCATACCAGCAAGTGAAGAACCCCAGGGTCCATAAGTGAGACTCTTCTGGAACAGAAAGGAGCCTCTAACTGGTATGAATTGATTGAAAGTGCAAGAGGAAAGGATCTTCCCAAACCTATACCTTACCAACTGCCCAGCACACATGGGCCCCATCACTGGCTGACCCCTAAGCCAGTTCTGCCATGACTGGTCTACAAACTAACATTATGGAACTACCTTTACCCCATATCCCTTCATGCCTTTGGACAAATATCCAATCTCAATTATTGATAGCAATAAATTATTGATCAGACTTCGATCTGGTTTTGTGGAAGAGACTGCCAAACTTCTGCCACCAGAATCAAGTAGCAGCTACTTCTTTGTTTCTATAATACGTTTTAATCAAAATACTCCTTAACCTTCTAAATGCCATAGAACGCAACCCAGTCTGTGAGCAAACTCCCCTTGTAATTTAACCCCTTCAGAGCAGATTATCATTTTGACAAATCTACACTGTACTGTGTCAAAGGTTAACACATTCCTAAGGTGTGGCACTGAGAAATGATTGCAGCAAAGCACAGTACATACAGGTGACAGAACTTGGAAGTATTCAGACCTGCAAGGAGCCTAGTGTAGAACTTCTATACAGACTGAAAGGGTGAACAAGGACCAGCAATCCAAAGGGTACAATTCTAAACAGGGGAGTGTAGCAGACGGTCAGAGACATATATGGACAAAATCAATTAATGTGGCAAGGCAAACAGTAGGTAAGATATACAAAATCCCTGGAATTAAAGAAATAAGGAGAACAAAAGAAAGGAAATTATATCAGACATATAAAAAAAAGATTCACCCTCAGCTGGAGTATTCTTAGGACACTACACGTTAGGAAAGATGTATGAGCATTTGAAAAGATGCAGAAAGATCAAACGGTTCTGGAGATAGAGATGACAAGGTGTAGAGCTGGATGAACACAGCAGGCCAAGCAGCAGAGGAGCAGGAAAGCTAACATTCCGGGTCTAGACCCTTCTTCACAAACCATTTCTGAAGAAGGGTAGAGACCCAAACCGTCAGCTTTCCTGCTCCTCTGATGCTGCCAGGCCTGTGTTCATCCAGCTTTACAACTTGTTATCTCAGATTCTCCAGCAGCTGCAGTTCCGTCTATCTCTGGATATAGAGACGTCTTTTACGTGGATAGATTGGACAAGCTGAGATTGTTCTCCACAAAGATAGGTGAAAAGATATTTGAAACAGTGTTCAAAACCATGAGAGTTGATACAATAGACAGAGGAACTGCTCCCACTGGAGGAAGGATCAAGAAGCAGATTAATTATTTCAATTGTAAAATATGCAGGGCTGTGTAGAACAGGCGGTGGGAGTGGGACAAACTGGGTTGTTTTCAGAGGGCTGGCACAGATATAATGAAGTGAAGCAGCTGCAAACATTCTGTGGCTCTAATCAAGGCTGCGTACAACTGAAGTATTTAAGGGTCAATACTCCATTAGAATCTTCTCTAGACCTATTTGACATTTTAATCAGTGCACCTGCCCCAAAGTGTCTCTTTGGATGGCTGTTTCCAGATTTTTGCCATCTATAAAATAAATTAAGACAAGGGTTTTTAAAAGTCCAAAGTGGATGCTCTCGTTTGTCTCTATTTTGAAATTCAGCAGCTAGTTTTACCATTCACTTTAATCTCTGAAATGTTATGCTTCATCTGCATTGCTAACAATGCTTCCTATAGCTGTGCCTTCAAACTTGAACAGTGCTACACAGGTCCCAATGACAAATGTCCCACACCATTTCCTGTCTGCAGCAGAATGTTTCAATCAACAGGTCACTGTAGACAGGAATTGAGAGAACTACACAAATAGTTCAAGTCTTCTTCATCTCAAGCTGTTGCAGAGGGATTCCTAAGTAAATAACTAATTTAGCTTGGATAAACACGTATTTTCTTCACAAGCTAGCCAGTCAGATACAAAGTGTACACTGTACAGAGTGCAAAGCTGAACTTTCTGCCCCCCACTGTCAGATTAGTCCTTGTGATCACATGCCAAATCCAGCTGTTTCTTGGTAGGAACTGGGGAACTTAAAGAACAGTGCACAAACCATAAGCCCAATTTTTAGCCTAAAACTATTGAACCTCAAAGCAGTCTCTTGGTAATAACTTGGGAAAGTGCTAACATGTCAGATGAGCATAGATGATCCCACCTCAGAGAGAAGTGCCCACCCTTTACATTAAGAGGTGGACCAACTGCATCCATAAGTAATGTGGCACAGCACCAGTGACAGCAGGAAAGCAGGACCATGGGAACCCCAAGAAAGACTCACCTGCAAGTTGGTGAGCTGTTGCTGCTGGTGAGCAATGGTTTGCTTCACTAACACGCTCTTAATGCTTTGTTCCATTGCATACTTCTTAGCCTGAAAGAGATAAGTGAGAAGATGAAGCTTTGCCAGGACAACTCCCCAGCTGAGATAATATCCATTTATATCCAATAGACTTGGAAGGTTTCTATTTTACATTCAGAGCAACAGTCCCTTTGGCCCACCATGTCGATGCTGAAGAACAGACACTGATCTCATTTACCTGCATTTCATTCATAGCCTTCTTTTCTCAGACATTTTAAATACTCATCCAGATGCTGCCTAAATGTTGAGGGTACCTGACTGCATCCCACTTTCAGGTAGTACATTCCATTTTTCCACCCTACAAGCAAAAAGCCTATTCCTCATATTTCCTCTTACCACTTACCCTTCACCTTAAACTTATGCCCTGTGGTTTAAGAGATGTCTGCAATGGGGCAAGGATTCTCATGATCTATGCTTCTCAATTTTGCAAACCTCAATCAAATTTCCCCATCAGCCTTCTCTGTTCCAGGGAAAGCAAACACAGCCTATCCCGTCTCACCGCAAAACAGACTTTTTATCCCAACACCGGAGGTGAAACTCCTCTGAACTCTCTCCAGTGCAGTCACGTCCTTCTGTGTGGCCACCAGAACTACAGTTTTCCATTTGTGACCTAACCAATGCATTATAAAGTTGGAGTAAGACTTCCCTGCTCCTACATTCTACACACCAACTAATGAGGGCAAACATTCCACACATCATCTCCACTACACTGTCCACCTGTGCTGAAACCTTCTGGGATCTGTTGAACTTTGTGTACAGTCACTTTGTTCCTCAGTACTCCCTAGGCATGTACCATTCATTGTGTATATCCTTCCCTTACTAGACCTTCCAACATGTCAGATGAGCAGAGATGATCCCACCTCAGAGAGACGCGCCCACCCTTTACATTAAAAAGTGGGCCAACTGCATCCACAAGTAATGCGGCACAGTACCAGTGACAGCCAGGAAAGCAGGACCATGGGAACCCCAAGAAAGACTCACCTGCAAGTTGGTGAGCTGTTGCTACTGGTGAGCAATGGTTTGCTTCATTAACACACGGTGGCTCAGTGGTGAGCACTGCCGCCTCACAGCACCAGGGACCCAGGTTCGATTCCAGCCTCGGGTGACTGTCTGTATGGAGTCTGTGCATTCTCCCTGTGTCTACGTGGGTTTCCTCCAGGTGCTCCGGTTTCCTCCCACAGTCCAAAGATGTGCAGGCTAGGTGGATCGGCCATGCTAAGTTGCCTGTAGTGTTCAGGGGTGTGTGGGTTATAGGGAGGTGGGTCTCGGTGGGATGCTTCAAGGGGCAGTGTGGACTTGTTGGGCCGAAGGGCCTGTTTCCACACTGTAGGGAATCTAATCTAATCTGAACGTTCTAAGCCCTGGTGTGCTGAGCTGCCAGTTCTGCCTTTCATCCATGTCTCAGTGATTGCAACATCATATTTCCACGTGCGGATCAACACCCTAAGACCATTTGCCTTACCAGTCAGATTCCTTGCATTAAAATAGCTACAATTTAGCTTTTGGACATTCCCACGTATCTTACCATGTCAATGCCTTCTCCACCTGCTGGACAGTCCTCATAATCCTTCTATATCTGATTGAACGTTGTTCCCAACTTTATATCCACTGTTCAAAGCCACATGTTGAGCATTTAGATAATTCTTTAAAAGAACGATTTCAAGACCGGCCCTAAAATAGTTCTATCCAGTGGGTTAAAAGAGCCATTTCTCTTGGACCCAACACCATCGCTCAACTAGCAACGAAGATGAAATATCATTCTCACTGCTTACAGTAGGTGCGTTTGAATAAGCTCACCTTATCTGATAAGGGTACAAATTTATAGAAACAGGTTATGGGAGAACTAAACTATGGTGTAAATGCTGTATAAATGACTAGTGCTTACTACTATTTTTCAAGAAGGAATTCTAGAGATTGTCACTGTCCAACATGGGCCGCTACTGACAATAAAAAAAATCTCATGCATGTTTTATTGCTGACATGGTACATACAACAAGTGATCAATGGACATTTATGTTCCACACAAGCTTCCTGCCACCCTACCCCATCAATAGATTAGATTAGATTCCCTTACAGTGTGGAAATACCACCTTTATTCACTCTTCCCTCTTGTGCTTTTCTACCTTTCACTAAATGCAATGGGATTCTCAGGCTGCAAATGAACCCTGATGATTTGCCTTTCTTTTAAAATCAAAACTAATCCACATTGCTACTTTTTACATGGTCTACCTGGAAGCTCAAATTCCTGCTCCTCTAGTCTAACACTTATTTGCCCAGATTAAGTGATTTCTTAGTATTTTTAAAGAAACATATCTTACACTTAAAAGACATTTTCCAAAAGGCAGTCAGACTGTAAGATTATTAATGACTGCTTCTAATCATTAACTTGTTGCAAGGCTGCCTCTGGTTGCTGTTAAATTCTTAAACAGTTAATCAATGCAGTGCTGCGAGCTTACAGCACATGCCCGAGTGAGACAACCAACAGTATAAAGCTCAAGGCTTTAAAATTCATAACCCAAGTATGCAGCATTCCTGCTCCATTTCACCAAACATGCAGCAGTTGCAGGGGGCTGTGGAGTGACCCGTTGTTTTGGGACAGCCTAAATGGGCACGGTGACAGAGAATCACACTTTAAAAAGACGCTCAAAATATTTGCTGACATCTTATGATTTAATACGCCTACAAAAGTAACAAATTAATTTATTAGCTCGAGATAGGTCAGCGATTGGACAAAAGGACAAAGGAGTTAATTTGGTCCCCTGCATCCAACACCACAATGGTCCTAACCCACCCGTTGAATCCTGCACCCATCTCCCTCTATGCATAAATTACTTTCAATTTGATTTGGCTTAAAATTCAACCATCAGATTGTGTCACCTTTTGCAACGCTTCCTGTTGCTCAGGGTTTAGAGGTGGCAGGCCAAGCTTTGACTGTCCATTCTCCAGCTTCATAATGTCACCACCCTGAAATAAAGCAGATTTCAGTTCATTGTTAAGTTCACTTTTCAGTGTTAATTTGAGGCGTTGCAACAATAAAATCAGACAGGCACATCTCTGCTTTAATGAAAGCTGCAATAAAAGCTTGCTGAGCTAGCAAAACCCACCTCTAACAAATGACTTCAAAAAATTACCCGTCAAGAGTAGAACAATTGGGGAAGGAATGCGTTGTTTAAGGAAGGATTGGATAGGCTGGGTTTACTTCCACTGGATTTTAGAAAAGTAAGTGACAACTTGTTTGACACATGATCCTGAGGTTATGGTAGTTGAGAGAATGAACAGGAGAGGAGAAGAAAGGAGGTTCAATAATATCAGGGGATTCATTAGACAAGGGAACAAGCATTTCAGTGGCTGCATGCCAGGATGTCATGAGATTTGGAGGGGCTGGTGTGGTAGAAATGGGGTGAATTACACTACAGGATGAAAGTGGGAGAAATTACACTGCTTGGTGCAGTCTACAGACCATTAACTAGTGGGAACATTGTAGAGAAACTAATCTGCAGGGAAATTACAGACAGAGACCAACACTATACAGTAGTTATAAAGGGGGGGACTTTAATTATTCAAGTATTGTCAGAAAATACAACTGAATCAACAGAAGCTCCAAAAATTTGATGGAGAGTTCAAAATGCAAATAAGTGCAAAGATGAAAAAAGTTAGCATAAAAATGAAATTCCAAAGTCTTCGACAGGGATATAAATAGTAGCAGTTAAAGAGGGGGTACGGACACTCAAAACAAAATGGATTGACACACTCAGGAAGGGCATGGCTAAGCTGTTAAAATGAAAACTTTTTATCTGTCTTCACAAAAGAGGTTGCAGCCCAGGCAGTGGTGGTAGAGGAGGAAAGAGTGTTACTAGAAAAGGGTAAAATATTGAACAGGAAGAAAGCTTAGACAAATGGCTGGCACTTAAAGTTAACAAGGCACTTGTTAACAATACACAATGAAATCCATCCAGTCTCCCAACCTGCCTCGATCCCCTACAACTTGCCTAACGACGTAACAGGTCCACAGCGGATGCCATTTCCCTAGCCCTGCTCTCATCCCTGGAACATCTGTACAATAAGTACACCTACATCAGACTCCAGCTGATTGAAGGCAGAACTGTAGTCACCACGATTATCCTCTCCAGAATGATTTCAAAACTGTGATCTTGGTCTGAACTCTGCAATTGAATCCTCAGCTTTCTGACCCGCAGACCGCAGCGAGGATAGGTAGCCGCGCCTGCTCTACGATAACCCTCAACACTTGAGCCCCCTAATGTTGCACCCTCAGCCCCCTACTGCACTCCACGTACATCCACAACTGTGTTGCCAAATTCCAAACAAGCGTCATCTCCAAGTTTGCGGATGACACTGACATTGTAGGATAGATATTTAACGAGTCAAAATACAGAAGGGAGATAGGGGGCTTGGTGACGTGGTGCAATGAGAACAATTTCTCTCTCAACTTTAGCAAAACTGAATAACTGGTCACTGACTTCATAAAGAAAAGGAGAACATGCTCCCATCGACATCAGCAGAACCGAGGTCGAGAGTTTTGACAGCATCGAGAGCGCCAAGTCCCTTTGGAGTGACAATAACCAACAACCTATCCCAAAAGGTCCACGCAGGTACGACAGTGAAGGTGGTACAACAACAACTTTTCTTCCTCAGGAAACGTGACATGTCCATAAGGACCCCCATTATCTTCTACAGATGCACTATTGAAAATGTGTTGTCCAGGTGCATAACAGCCTGATATGGTAACTGCGCTGCCCACGACCGTAAGAAGTTACAGTAGGTGGTGTACACAGCCCAAACCATCACAGAAGCCAACCTTCCATCCATGGACTCTCTTTACACGGGTAACTGCTGCAGAAAGGCTGCCAAAGACCCATCGCACCCCTGTATTGACCTCCTGCAATCTCTTCTGTCACAGAAGCCTGAACATGTACCAGAATGTTAGGAATAGTTTCTTTCTTTATTCATTTACAGGATGACGGCATTGCTGGCCAGGCAGCATTTACTGCCCATCCCTAATTGCCCAGAGGGCAGTTCAGTTAAACACATTGCTGTGGGTCTGGAGTCACATGCAGGCCAGACCAGGTAAGGATCCCTAAAGGGCATTAGTGAACCAGGTGGGTTTTTCCCCAACCATCAGCAATGGATTCACGGCCATCATTAGACTCTTAACTTCAGCTATTACACTGAATTCAAATTCCACTACCTGCCATGGCGGAATTCGAACCCACATCCCCAGAACATTGTCTGGATCTCTGGGTTAACAGCCCAGCGATCATAGCACTAGGCCATGGCGACCCCTTTTCTCCACTGTTAATATAGAATGATTAATGGCTTCTCTAGCCGCAAATAATGCTGATCTTGCTAACATTGATCTCGCCTAGCGCACGCTCTCTGCAATGTAATCAGTATGCCTCTAAGTCTTTTGGTCTGTACATACTTGCTTACGATGAACTGCCTGTACTGCTCGTAAACAAAGCTTTTCACTGCACTTTGGTATATGTGACAATAAAGGGTTCAAGGAAATGAGGGTTGAAATTGCAGGAAGTTTCCATAATATACCAATGTTTTGAGCCCTCCAGAGAGTTGCTAGAGGTTGATGATAATCCTGGCAATTTCAGACCACGGAGCACAACTTTGGGGTTGCAAGAACACAAAATGCTGGAGAATTTCAGTATTCTTGTATTCAGTATTCTGCAGAAGAAATGTGTGTGTGTTTTGGATCCAGTAAAACTTTTTGAGAACTTTTTAGCTTAACTTTGGCAGTGAGTACACTTCCACAATAAATAAGTTGGGATAGAGCTAGTAATCACATGGAAAAGGGTGGACCTGCTTAGGAAAAGTCAGCATGCATTTTGACAGGGGAAATAGTGTTTTTAACAGTTTTTTTTAAAAAAACAACAGAAAAGGTTAATATTGGCAAATATTGGTAACGCTGTTAATGCCATAGATTCCAGAGGCAGTTGATACAATGCCACAAAACAGACTTGTGAAGTAAGTTAGGTCATAAAAGGGACAGCGATAACATGAATACTAAACTGGCTGAGTGATAAGAAACAAGCAATTATTTTCAGTCCAGAGAAAAGTTTGTAATAGAGTTCCCCAATCGGGAGCATTGCTTTTGCTGATATGTTAATGATAGGGACATTGGTATGCAAGGGACAAATTTAAAACTTTACAGGTGACATGAAAATTCGGAGAATTGTAAACTACAAAGGGAACAGTGCGAAACTCCAACAGGACATTAACGGAGTGGACAGATAGGCCCCAGATGAGGTTCAATACAGAGAAGTGAGTTGATGCACTCAACATGGAGATAATAAGAGCATTGCTGGCCATTCCAGCACGCAATGCTATCTGTAACTGCCCTCGAGAAGTTAGTGCTGACCTACCACCTTGAACCACTGCAGTCTGTGTGTTGTAAGGAGATCCACAATGCTGTCAGGTTATTGAGGTTAACCCAGCTACACTGAAGGAACGGCGATACATTTCCAAACCAAAGATGGTCAGTGGATTGGAGAAGTTGTTGGTGGTGTTCCCATTGTCTGTGCTGCCATTATCCTTCCAAATGGTAGTGACTGTGGTTTTGGAAGGCTTTCACAACAAGCCTCAGGTGAACTTCTACAGCATATCTTGCACATGGTACACAAAGCTGCTGAGTGAATAGTACAAACAGAACCCTCAGGAATATAACATACAGACAGATCTGGACGTGCAAATCCATCGTTCCCTTGAAGTGGCAACATAGGTAGTCAAAGTGATTAAGGCGGCATATGGCATGTTTGCCCATTGGCCGGGGCAGACAGCACAAGAGTTGGCATACCATGTTGCAGCTATATAAAACCCTTGTTAGGCCGCATTTGCAGTATCGTGTGCAGTATTTGTCGCCACATTACCAGAAGGACATGGAAGCACTGGAGAGGGTGCAGAGAAGGTTCATCAGGACGTTGCCCCGTCTCAAGGGCATTGGCTGTGAAGAAAGGTTAAATAGATTAGGGTTTTTTTCACTAGACAGATGGTGGCTGAGAGGAGACCTGATAGAGGTCTGCAAAATTATGAAGCATAGATAGGGTGGAGAGTCAGAGGCTTTTCCCCAGGATTGAAATATCAGTTACAAGGGGGTATAGGTTCAAGGTGGTGGTGATGTAGTTTAAGGGGGATGTGCGAGAGACGTTTTTCATGCAGAGAATGGTAGGAGCCTGGAACTCACTTCCAGAAGAGCTGGTGAAAGCAGGCACTTTGGCGACATTTAAGAGGCATCCGGGTGGTTACACGAATAGGGAGGGAGGGAATAGAGGGATATGGATTGAATAAGGGCAGAAGATTGGCTTTTTAATTTAGTTAGAGCATGATGATCAACACTGACTTGGAGGGCCAAAGGCTGTTCTTATACTGTACTTCTCATTTGTTCTTTCGAATATAGCACCAAATAGGTTGCTTTGATTTGGTGGCAAGTGTTAGTCTAGCCTCTTACCTGCTATTGTAGGCACCGTATTTATATACTAGTGCAGTCCTGTTTCTGATCAGCAGTAACCCACAAACAGGAGTTTCAGCATTGGCAATGCCATTCAATATTAGATTTACTACTTTGAATTCAATCAGGGACTTTCTTAGTTTCCTTAACTTCTATCTCTGCTTTACAGGATGTTATTCACTTGGAATGTATTGGCTTATCTTTGTGAAGGTCTCCTTATAGCTTTGTGTGTTTCATAATAATGACTGCCTTAGTAGCGCCTCAGCATTATCGAATGGGTAGGGTTGATTTTTAGTAGCTATATCATTCCTTATCTCTTCCGTAGGATGTTTTTGTGCACTTAGTTTGGAATTGCCCCCACATGCATCATCCGCTGCTAAATGCCTGGCCACAATGAGACAGTGTACTTCACTACTCCCATTTTAAATCCTACCCAATTGTACAGAGAAACCACCACAATCTCACAACTGATAGTAAAGTGTGAAGCTGGATGAACACAGTAGGCCAAGCAGCATCTCAGGAGCACAAAAGCTGACGTTTTGGGATGAGAGGGGGATGGGGAGAGGGTTCTGGAATAAGTAGGGAGGCAGGGGGGGAGGCAGACCGAAGATGGAGAGAAAAGAAGATAGGTGGAGAGGACAGTATAGGTGGGGAGGTAGGGAGGGGATAGGTCAGTCCAGGGAAGATGGACAGGTCAAGGAGGTGGGATGAGGTTAGTAGGTAGGAGATGGAGGTGTGGCTTGGGGTGGGAGGAAGGGATGAGTGAGAGGAAGAACAGGTTAGGGAGGCAGAGACAGGCTGGACTGGTTTTGGGATGCAGTGGGTGGAGGGGAAGAGCTGGGCTGGTTGTGTGATGCAGTAGGGGGAGGGGAAATTTTGAAGCTGAATTCCACATTGATATCATTGGGCTGCAGGGTTCCCAAGGGGAATATGAGTTGCTGTTCACTGCAACTCACAACTGTCTCTTTCACCAAGGCCTGCTACTCCATTAACCCAATGGTCTGGTTTTCCCAGGTGACAGGATAACAACTGCACTAATTGTGGTTACAGAGATAGTAGGAACTGCAGATGCTGGAGAATTTGAGATAACAAGGTATACAGCTGGATGAACACAGCAGGCCAAATAGCAGAGGAGCAGGAAGGCTGATGTTTCATGTCTAGCCCCGACTTCAGAACAATTGAGGTTAATTCCCTTGGTGAGTTTAATTATTTGTGTAACCTTGTCCAGCAATTTAATTTATTGCCTTGTTAATACTCCTTTCTCGGATGTTTGAATATCTTTGGCTTTCTAGTCTCGATCCCTAAACCACTACTTTTAAAAAACTACGTATGCCTCACCCATTTGAACAAACCTTTTGACACCTACTAAACTTAGCTGTACTTTGGGTAATGAGCCCGGCCAGGCGTTAGATTTGGAACTCGGTGAGCACTTTGGTGAAAGCGATCACAGTTCTGTTATGTTTACTTTAGTGATGGAAAGGGATGTGTATATACCACTGGGCAAGAGTTATAGCTGGGGGAAAGGTAATTACGATGAGATTAGGCAAGTTTTAGGGAGCATAGGATGGGGAAGGAAACTGCAGGGGATGGGCACATTAGAAATGTGGAGCTTATTCAAGGAAAAGCTCCTGTGTGTCCGAGATAAGTATGTTCCTGTCAGGCAGGGAGGAAGCTGTAGAGTGCGGGAGCCGTGGTTTATGAAGGAGGTAGAATCTCTGGTTAAGAGGAAGAAGGCGGCTTAATTTAGGATGAGATGTGAAGGCTAACTTAGGGCGCTTGAGGGCTTCGAGGTAGCCAGGAAAGACCTAAAGAGAGAGCTCAGAAGAGCCAGGAGGAGACATGAGAAGTTGTTGGCAGATAGGATCAGGGTAAACCCTAAGGCTTTCTATAGGTATTTAAGGAATAAAAGAATGACAAAAGTAAGATTAGGGCCAATCAAGGATAGTAGTGGTAAGTTGTGTGTGGAGTCAGACGAGATAGGGGAAGCACTAAATGAATATTTTTCAGCAGTATTCATCTAGAAAACGACAATGTTGTCGAGGAGAATACTGAGATACAGGCTACTAGACTAGGCTGGTTTGAGGTTCACAAGGAAGAGGTATTAGAAATCCTTCAGAGGGTGAAGACAGATAAGTCCCCTGGGCCAGATGGGATTTATCCTAGGGTCCTCTGGGAAGCCAGGGAGGAGATTGCCGAGCCTTTGGCATTGATCTTTAACTTGTCATTGTCTACAGGAATAGTGCCAAATGACTGGAGGATAGCAAATGTGGTTCCCCTGTTCAAGAAGGGGAGTAGAGACAACCCTGGCAATTGTAGGCCAGTGAGCCTTACCTCAGCTGTTGGTAAAATGTTGGAAAAGGTTATAAAAGATAGGATTTACAATCATCTGGAAAAGAATAAATTGATTAAGGATAGTCAGCACGGTTTTGTGGAGGGAAGGTCGTGTCTCACAAACCTTATTAAGTTCTTTGAGAAGTTGACCAAACAGGTAGATGAGAGTAAACCGTTGATGTGGTGTATATGGATTTCAGCAAGGCGTTCGATAAGGTTCCCCACAGTAGGCTATTATACAAAATGCAGAGGAATGGAATTGTGGGAGATATAGCAGTTTGGATCGGAAACTGGCTTGCTGAAAGACGACAGAGGGTGGTAGTTGATGGGAAATGTTCATCCTGGAGACCACTTACTAGTGGTGTACCACAAGGGTCGGTGTTGGATCCACTGCTGTTTGTCATTTTTATAAATGACCTGGATGAGGGCGTAGAAGGATGAGTTAGTAAATTTGCAGACGACACTAAGGTCGGTGGAGTTGTGGATAGTGACGAAGGATGCTGTAGTTTGCAGAGAGACATAGATAAGCTCCAGAGCTGGGCTGAGAGGTGGCAAATGGAGTTTAATGCAGACAAGTGTGAGGTGATGCACTTTGGTAGGAGTAACCGGAAGGCAAAGTGTTTTAGCTTTTATTAATAGAGGGATCGAGTTCCGGAACCAAGAGGTTATGGTGAAGCTGTACAAAACTCTGGTGCGGCCACACTTGGAGTATTGCATACAGTTCTGGTCACCGCATTATAAGAAGGATGTGGAAGCTTCGGAAAGGGTGCAGAGGAGATTTACTAGAATGTTGCCTGGTATGGAGGGAAGGTCTTACGAGGAAAGGCTGAGGGACTTGAGGCTGTTTTCATCAGAGAGAAGGTGGTTGAGAAGTGACTTAACTGAAACATATAAAATAATCAGAGGATTAGATAGGGTGGATAGGTAGAGCCTTTTTCCGAGGATGGTGACGGCGAGCACAACGGGTGAAAGATATAAGACAGATGTCAGAGGTAGTTTCTTTACTCAGAGAATAGTAAGGGAATGTAACGCTTTGCCTGCAACGGTAGTAGATTTGCCAACTTTAGGCACATTTAAGTTGTCATTGGATAAGCATATGGACGTACATGGAATAGGGTAGGTTAGATGGGCTTGAGATCGGTATGACAGGTCGGCACAACATCGAGGGCCGAAGGGCCTGTACTGTGCTGTAATGTTCTATGTTCTTCCATTTTTGATTAATTCCATTGAACTATAACAAAGGAGAAGAATTAAGCCATTTAGCCTATCAAGTTTGCTCTGCCTCTCAATTAAGGCCAACATGTTTCTTCACTCCATTTTCCTACCTTCTCAAGTACCCTTGATCCTCTTTTTAATCAAGAACTTACCTGTCTTAAATTTACTCAATGACTTGGCCTCCTCAGCCTTCTGTGGCAACGAGTTCCACAGGTTCAACATTAGCCGACAAAATTTTTCATCTCAGTTCTCAAGGGTCGTCCTTTGACTCTGAGGTTGTGCCCTCGGGTCCTCGTCTCTCCTACTGCTGGAAGCACCATCTCCACATCCACTTTATTAAAGCCTCTCAGTATTCTAACTTTTAATCAGATGGCCCTCATCTTTCTCAACTCCGTTGAGTACAGGCCCAGAGTCCTCAGCTACTCATGACAAGCTGGGGTCACTCTTGTAAACATCCTCTGGATCTGCTCCATCACCAGCACATCCATCCTTAGGAACGAGGCCCAAAACTGTTCACAAAATTCAACTGCAGTCTGACCAGAGACATATATAATCTCTGCTTCCTTGTGAAAATGTCTTTTTCTTTTCCAGGGGTGGTCGAGGGGTCGGTGGCAGGCATGGGAATGAATACAAACAAACACACACAGGCACACAAAACAAAGCCAAAAGCCAGTTTCATGACTTCTCCATCAGCTGAAGTATGATTTTATCATGGCCAATCAGGGTAGACTTGCTAACCAATCAGCACCTTGCCTCCAGCTGTATATATTGTAGTAAACATTGATCATACAAGACCAAACACTTTAGCAACGTGTTGCTAGTGCTCAAGCAGACATTGGCTCAATTTTCCAAATCTCTATCTGACAAGGTCAGAAGTCATATGACACCAGGTTATAGTCCAATCAGTTTATTTCAAATCACAAGCGAAGTAGAACTCTGAAAGCTCAGGATTTCAAATAAAGCCTGTTGGACTATAATCTAGTGTACTGTGACTTCTGACTTTGTCCACCTCAATCCAACACCAGCAGCTTCGTCTCATTTATCTGAGGAAGTTGACATTTAACACAAACTTCTGCTATCCAACCAGTTTCAGATTTTGCAGCACTTTTGAACAATTGGACCATTTCAGAGTGCAGTTAAGAGTTAACCACATTATTATTGATCTAGTCACAAACCAGACCAAGCAAGAATGGTGGACTATCTTTTCTAAAGGACACTAATATGAGTCAATACTTTCAAAAAAAAAACAATGGTTATGTGGCAGCTAGCAAACTGGTTCTTAATCCCATTTCTTATTGAATGCAGATTTCAGCACCAGTGTTAGGATTGAAACCCATGTCCCTAAAAGATGGCCCCAACCCTAAATGTCAAGCTTTCCTGCTCCTCTGATGCTGCTTGACCTGCTGTGCTCATCCAACTTCACACTGTTATCTCAGGTTCTCCAGCAATGGCAGTTCCTACTATCTCCCTAAAAGATAAGCCTGGGGTTTTGGATCACTATACGAAAAGAGAACAAATACAGATCAAATGTTCTGCTTCACTGTCCAACGGTCATTCGCACTCTCCCCAAACACACAACAACATATGTACTCACACCTCACCCACATCTACTCCACAGAGTAAATTACATCCTTGCCCCTTCCATTACATTCAATAGGTTTCTGTTCCTGCAGTCACTGTTTGTGGTACCTAAACCCAAGGGTCTGTTCAACATTACAGTGTACCATGTCAGATCAATCTGTTGAGTAATTGAGTATGACAGTGATGAATAAAGCTTTCAGATAGACCTACCAACATCATCTGCAATGTGGGGCTTCCAAGGGTTCCAGCATCTGTTGGATTAAACAAGAATTTCAGAGAATTTAAGAATAACCACAATCCCATCTGAACTCACTGGAAAGCACAGCTCTTGTAAGCATAGCTTTGGATCCAGTGCTTCAAATTCACCCAAAGGGGTGGGTTTCTTTGAACACAGTCAACTAAATCCTTCAATAATGAAAATACTTCCATGTTTGTTTCAACCTACAAACTCCTAAGAAACCTGTAGACAGGATTCTGGAGCAAACTGAAGGACTTGGGAAGGCCAGTTGTTACTGCGGAGTTCAGAATGAATCAATTTGCGAACAAACACCATTAGAGGTTGGTGCCACATAGAAGACACAAGGCCCACAATGGAAATGCTCATGGCCCCAAACTATTCACACGCAACAATAAAAGTAATTAAATTAGTCATCTTCTACTCTTCTGAATCCCCACAACCATCACCCTCACAAACAACTCCGAACTAGTGACCTGACCTGCCCCTCCCCTCCTTGGTTATCCCCACTCTCCCACACCTCTCTGACCTTGCTCCCCACCTACTCCCTCCCTCCCTCTCCCCACTGTATTGCCAGGCACCTTTAAACCCCAGTACCTGGATCCCAGATCCCCGGAACCCAACCCACCCCCACAGTACCCATGCCGTGACCCCCCCCCCCCGGAAACCAACCCACCGCCCCCCGCACCCATACCGTGACCACCACCCCCCCCCCCCGGGAACCCAACCCACCCCCCCACCCCCCCCGCACACATACCGTGACCCCCGCCCCCCCAGGAACCCAACCCCCCCCCCACCCCCATACCGTGGGGCCCCCCCCGCGGAACCCAACCCCCCCCCCCACCCATACCGTGACCCCCCCGGGAACCCAACCCCCCCCCACCACCATTACCGTGACCCCCCCCCGGGAACCCAACCCCCATACCGTGACCCCCCCCCCGGTAACCCAACCCCCCCCCCCACCCCCATACCGTGACCCCCCCCCCGGTAACCCAATCCCCCCACCCCCATACCGTGACCCCCCCCCCGGTAACCCAACCCCCCCCACCCCCCATACCGTGACCCCCCCCCCGGTAACCCAACCCCCCCCACCCCCATACCGTGACCCCCCCCCCCCCGGTAACCCAATCCCCCCACCCCCATACCGTGACCCCCCCCCGGTAACCCAACCCCCCCCCACCCCCATACCGTGACCCCCCCCCGGTAACCCAACCCCCCCCCCACCCCCATACCGTGACCCCCCCCCGGTAACCCCACCCCCCCCCACCCCCATACCGTGACCCCCCCCCCCCCGGTAACCCAACCCCCCCCCCCCCCGGTAAACCAACCCCCCCCCCACCCCCATACCGTGACCCCCCCCCCGGTAACCCAACCCCCCCCCCCACCCCCATACCGTGACCCCCCCCCCCGGTAACCCAACCCCCCCCACCCCCCATACCGTGACCCCCCCCCCCCCCCGGTAACCCAACCCCCCCCACCCCCATACCGTGACCCCCCCCCCCCCGGTAACCCAACCCCCCCCCACCCCCATACCGTGACCCCCCCCCCCCCCCCGGTAACCCACGCCCCCCACCCCCATACCGTGACCCCCCCCCCCCCCGGTAACCCAACCCCCCCCACCCCCATACCGTGACCCCCCCCCCGTAACCCAACCCCCCCACCCCCATACCGTGACCCCCCCCCGGGAACCCAACCCCCCCCACCCCCCGCACCCATACCGTGACCCCCCCCGGGAACCCAACCCCCCCACCCCCCGCACCCATACCGTGACCCCCCCCCGGGAACCCAACCCCCCCCCCCCGGAACCCAACCCCCCCACCCCCGATACCGTGACCCCCCCACCCCGGAACCCAACCCACCCCCACCCCCGATACCGTGACCCCCCCACCCCGGAACCCAACCCAACCCACCCCCCCGCACCATACCGTGACCCCCCCGGGAACCCAACCCCCCCCACCCCCGCACCCATACGTGACCCCCCCCCGGGAACCAACCCCCCCCCCGGAACCCAACCCACCCCCACCCCCGATACCGTGACCCCCCCACCCCGGAACCCAACCCACCCCACCCCCGATACCGTGACCCCCCACCCCGGAACCCAACCCAACCCACCCCCCCGCACCCATACCGTGACCCCCCCCCCGCGGAACCCAACCCAACCCACCCCCCCGTACCCATACCGTGACCCCCCCCCCGCGGAACCCAACCCACCCCCCCCCCGCAGCCCATACCATGACCCCCCCCCCCGGGAACCCAACCCACCCCCCCCGCACCCATACCGTGACCCCCCCCGGGAACCCAACCCAACCCACCCCCCCGCACCCATACCGTGACCCCCCACCCCCGGGAACCCAACCCAACCCCCGCACCATGACCCCCCCCCCCGGGAACCCAGCCCAACC